>NC_069793.1:87810324-88120665 GCF_027406575.1 Nycticebus coucang
CTGTACTGTACCTGCTCACTGAATAAGAAAGAAAGACTTCCATCCTGACAGCTGTCAGTCCAAGTCCTTTTCCAGACATGACATTCACTCTTTTAAATGAACAATAGTGCCAACATAACTCCAGTGAGTAATATGTATATGAGTTTTTGCATTGTAACTCACTGAAAGAGTCAAAACAGGATTTGATTAATTGCTTTCTATGTTAGCAGCCTTCTTTGTTATTAGACACTGCTTTATTCCCTGAGTCATGATGAACAGGTGAAAACAACATCTACCAGACAAAAGACCTAAGCCCTCAATCAAAAATAAAACATAATGGATGAGCAAAACATACAATAACTCAGACTTCCACATCAAGGAGCTTGAATTTGTATACTTGAATTATGTAAACTTTTTGTAGTGCTTTAGAGCTCAGTGTCAAACTCTCAAGGTGCTCCGAGGGAAAGCCACTGCAATGCTTGGAATATCTTTAGCTTAGTTCTCTTAAAGCAGAATAAAAATTTCCTCTGTGCAAAATTATTTTTATCAGGTAGCAAATATGCTGAAATTTCTATCATCTTAACCAAAATCCTCTCTCTTTATACCACATCACTCACCAGTGGCTTTTCTTTTTTTTTCTGCTGCCATTCATACCAAAATTCTACTCTTTATCTGTCTGTCCTAGCCTCTTGAAGCCCCACAGTCAGGCTATAACCCACATTGTTCCATAGCAACTTCTCTTGCCAAGGTCACCAAAGATTTCCACATTATAAAATTGTAGAGTCAGTTCTTAATTGTCAGTTTACTTTTCTGTTGGCAGCATTTTGTTGATGCACATTCCTCCTTGGCTTCCAGGACATATTACTCTCCTGAGTGTTCTGCCTATTTAGAAACTTTGTTTTCTCATTACTCCTCATCTTCCAACTTGCATAAGCTCGGGGACTCCAGCTCTACCTGTGGACCTCTTCTCCCTTGGAAGCCTCAGTTAGTCTCACTATTGTCTCCATGGAAACTCCCAAATGCATATCCAATTGGAGTTTTCCCTTGATCATAAAATTCATGTAACCAGCTGTCCATTCAACATCTTATCTCAAAGGTCTATAGATTTCAGAATTAATACTGCCAAAGAGAACTTCTGATCTTCACCACTGCCCAAACCTGTTCTTCCCACAGTGTTTCATATATCAGAAAATGGTAATGTTCACAAATGCTGAAAAATACACAAAAATTCTCAAAGAGCTTTTGGTATCATCTATACCTTTTTATTTTACACCTTACATTCCATCCATCAGCAAATATCAGTTGGTCCAAACCACACTACCATCTTTTGTTGTGGAGAAGCACCTCCCTACTTTCACTTTTGCTTTCACTTTTGTGCACAGAAAGTAGTCAAAGTGATCTTTTTTAAAAACCTGCCTTATCAAAACTATTTTTTCCAATGTTTCCCATCTCAATGAAAAAAAAAAAAAATTCTTAAGCTCATTATAATTTTTTTCCAAAATCTATCCCTTGCTTTCTATGTTCATTTGCTGATTTCAGCTGTTCTGGTTCCCCTTCCCAACTCACCGTACTAGAACCAAGTAGACCTCTTTACTACTTGGGAAAGTTCGGAAATGCGTGTGCTTTTGTTTACTACCATATAACCACCTTCAGAGTGAGGTAGACTGCATAGTGAGCTAGTAATTATTTGGTGAATTAAAAAATACATGAAAAATTTTATGATAGAATGAATAAGAAAAGTAAATATAATTTCATAATGAATTTCTGTTTTAGTGGTGCCAAGTTGTTTTCAAACTTAGATATTATAAATTCATGAAAAATGATGTCTTTAATTCTAAATAGGTGAAATTTCTAACATCAATTACATGAACATTCAAAAAGCCAGGTTAAATCTATAAATAGGCCTAAATAGCTGTGATTATTTGTGTTAAGTCAAAGAAAATGATTACATTTGCTCCAATTGTCTGGATATTTCATATAACATGTTGAGCAAAAATGTTGCACCTGACACTGGTTTAAATTATCCACTTTTTATGTGCAGATAAAGTCAAAGACTATTGTAGCTAAACTATCCTAATTAGCATTTTCTGTCAATTCAAGTATGAATGGCTAAACTAGAAGAATTGTGCTCCTTTGGCCTCAAGTTTCTTAACTCAAGGCAACTCATTGAGGTCAATGGAAATTCAATGAAATGTTATTCTCTGTGCTTTACAAAAAGTTAAAATTTAAAACTCAGTGAATACTTATTATTGGCCAGGTGCAGTGGCTCACACCTATAATCCCAGCACTCTGGGAGACCCAGGCAGGTAGATTGCTTGAGCCCAGTAGTTAGAGACTACTCTGAGCAAGAGCAAGACCCCTGTCTCTATTAAAAATAGAAAAATTATCCAGCTATTGTGGTGGAAACCTGTGGTCTTAGCTGTTCAGGAGGCTGAGATAAAATATTGAGCCCAAGCTTTCGAGGCTGCTTTGAGCTGTGATGCCAGGGTACTCTCCCCAGGATGACAGAGTGAGACACTGTTATTAAAAAGGGGGGAAAAATGAAAGAAAAGTTTATTTTCAGCTTAAATGGCTTTTATTTATATCTTGTCACCTTCAGATAGATTTCTACTCTTCCTAATGAAATATTCAACTATTTATCACACCATTTTTTTCTGTTGTCCCAAATAACAGAATACTTGGGTTACAGTAGTTTGTTCCGTTAGCCAATAGGTTGTAGCTAAGCACAAATTTCTATGGGGAAAAAGGAAATGCATTCTCACATATGAGCAACAAGGATGATGTTGTAACAAAGGTAAAGGTCTGAAAAGGGGAAATAAAATGTTTCACAATTTGTCACTTTAAAACCCACTACAATTTGGGTGAATTAAAACTTGTATTCATTCCCAAGAGCAGTATTCAAAGGGGTATAAAAACAGTCTTTGATGTTTGTTTTCTAGTATCTTAAACCACAGGTGACAGCTGAACTGAATTGTCCTAGGGTGATAGGATCGTCCTTAGTGGAGATAAGAGTGACTGAAAACACCAATTATAGTTAAACAACAATAGCCCAAAGACAGGATGTGTAAAAAAAGTCATGTAGACCTGAGGCCCAATCACTGAAAACCTCCTTTTAAAAAGCCCTGTTTTTCTCCTTAAAGGCAGGATAGTAGTCTTTTGAGATGCTAGTCTGATACCCTCCTTTTTGGTCATCAAATTAATATACTCCTCTTTCTTTTCCTTCAAATCACTTGCCTTGTTCTTCTTCTTACTGATTTAGCCCTGAGGACAAATACTGAACTTTTGGAAACACCAGGATGATGTAATTTTTTTCTTTTTTAAATGTTCATTTGAAAAGGTGACAATACTGCCCACTTTATACAAGTTGGTAATGATCAAAAGATTATACATTACACGTACACATTACCTGATACATTCTAGAAACTCAACAAGCAAAATATATTTTATTTTATTTATTTTTTAATTAGTAAATCATAGCTGTGTACATTAATAAATGGAGTACAATGTGCTGGTTTTATATACCACTTGAAATATTTTCATCAAACTGGTTAACATAGCCTTTAGCAAAATATATTTTAATTGTAGTAACCATGAGTGAGTATATCATAATTCTAATTGCAACAGCAATTGTCCACTGAATTTATACTGGGCTTTTTTATTTAGGTATATATATAATTGGTGTCTTTCTGGAACATACAAATGCACTGTAGGAACTGCATGGCAACTTCCTAATTATGGTAGACTGTTCATCATAACTAATGAGTACCTCATTTTTGCAATCTATATGAGGTAATATTTTCATATAAACTAATCATGGTTTTAGATACCGAGATTTTGCTGCATAGAAAAAACATTTTTACATTTAAGGTTTGGTAGATACATTATTATTCAGAAAGAAATGATCGCTGATTTGTTTATGGAAATTCTCACTGACATTAACCATCAATCAGGATGTGAAGCTAAGGCTTGATATTAGTGGGCTGATCTGAAGAATAAATTAGCTGATGATCGAAACTGTCTTTAGTAATAATTAATACAGGGCTTAATAAGATGTGTGACTTAAAAAATAAGGAAGTTGGAATGTTAACACCCTAGAAGCTATAATCTTAGTAGAAACACTTTCATAATTTAAACAAGCAATATTATATGATTTACCCTTGAAGAAGCTCAGGAAATTCATCCCAAATTGTTACTCTTTGATATAAAGAGTGTTTTGAATTAAGGGCCCCAGGAAATCAACAGGTTCTCTCTCTCGCTCGCTCTCGCTTTCAAAATTTTACATTGTAATCAACTATCCTTGGAGCTCTTTGGACCATAAGTAACAGAAATCTCTGAAAGCAAAACCATGGATAAGAGGGTCTACTGCATAAGATAAAGCTCAAAATAAGTACTTGTTGAACATACATATGAATTAATAGCAAGCAAACAATATTGATACATAGATTGGAGATGCACAAATTAAAGAGGTCTGAGCACATGGGCCACAGTCCTTCCGGGAGCAAAGGGGAAGTCTGCCTTCTTCCCCACACCCCTGCCTAGCTTCTGTACAAGTTATAGTTTATATCAAACTAAGACACACATTTTCACTTTTTCCCTGGTCTCTCTCTCTTCCTTCCTTGATTCCTTCCTTCCTTTCTTGTTTGGTTAAGTATATATTCCCTACAAATAGGAACTAACACCACTAATCTCCTGATAACAGCCTTCTCTGAGCCTGCATTACTGCTAATTGTACTTAATAGAAAAAAGGAGAAAAGAATGTCACACCTTCCCCTTCACTTTGGCTCAATTTTTCTCTTCTGGGTTCCATTCTTTTGCATTTTTCCAGTCCAGTCATTACTTGAGATATCAGGGATTGATTAAAGCACACACCACAAAGACTTTTGCTTCCGGCCACTCTTGCACATTCAAAATGAAGTTTAAAAACTCTTCTCAACATAGAGGAAAGAGCTAAGTGTATCTGATGCCTTGGAGTCATATAGTGAGAAAATAAATGTACCCTTGTGAGATTCTAACTTTGTTTGTTGATGTCTGACTTCATTTTTAAAGGAAAGAAACCTGGATTGAACTGACAGGAAAATGTAGACATCCTTTAGTTAGTTTATTTTCAAGCAATAAGGATTCATAGAGCTGCCACAACAGTTTATTTTAATCACTGACCATCTTTAGAACACTGTACTAATTACTTTTTTTACTTTTATTTTTTAATTTTTTTATTAAGTCCTTTTTACATACATCATAAATACATTTATGCCATTATAGGATTCAATGTGTTGATTATTTGTACAAATTGGAGTGCTCACATCCTACTAGTCAACATGGCCTTCACCTCATTTACCCAATCACAGCATTACATATCATTTCCATGAACCATACAACTCCTTAAGAAAAACTTAAATACTGGACACGCTTTTTCAGATGCACACTTTGATTCCACATATTATGAATTAATACAGTGTTTTAAAGATGGTTCACTGTATTAATTCAATTCTCTTCTTCATCTTGGGCTATAATTGATTCATCTCTCATATGAAAGCATGAGTAATTATAAATTGGTTTTATAGTAGTACTGATTACATTGGATATTTTTTTTTCCATTCCTGAGATATTTTACTAAGAAGAATATTTTCCAGTGCCATCCATGTAAACATAAAAGAGGTAAAGTCCTCATCTTTTTTTAATGCTGCATAGTATTCCACGGTATACATATGCCACAATTTATTAATCTATTCATGGGTCGATGGGCACTTGGGCTTATTCCAAAACTTGGCAATTATGAACTGAGCTGCAATGAACAATCTGGTACAAATATCTTTGTTTCCAAGTGATTTTTGGTCTTTTGGATATTCACCTAGTAGAGAAATTGTAGGATAAAATGGCACATCTACATTTAGATCCCTGAGTGTTCTTCAAACTTCTTTCCAAAAGGAATGTACTAGTTGGCATACCCACCAGCAGTGCAGAAGTGTTCCCTCTTCTTCACATCCATGCCAACATCTATAGTTTTGAGATTTTGTGATGTGGGCTACTCTTACTGGAGTTATATGGTGTTGTGTGAATGTTTCTTGTGTGGGCAGTGCCCAGAGATTGAGCCTGCAATGAAATGTTGAAGAATAAGGAAGCTGACAGCTTTCTCAGGCAAACAGCTATTTTATTTCTTCCACTAAGGCTTATATAGGCACATAACTTAATCAATAAACACATGACTTAAACCTTGGCCCCAGGCCTTTTACTTGCCTGGCACCTGTGGGCCTATGGTTTAACCTGATTAACTGATAACCACCTCACTAACATTATCTAAAGTTATTCTTATGCTAAGTAATCCAAAACAAAACCACAAAATAAGGTTCTGGGGAAATAAGCTGTTTGACCTTCAACAGACCATCTGGAGGCAGTTAATCTTCAGGGAGTAGTCTGGAAATAGCTGAGATATGTAGGTATATGCCTCTAGACCTGCCCCCATGAAGATCGGCCCTAAATCACTTCTATATGATTAGGCCCTAAGCCACATGTGGAGTTCCATCCAGGTTCTTTCCCTTCCAACTCACAAAAGACTTCAAACTTGCCTTAGCAAAATGGAACTATTTAAAGGTTTACTTATAGGCATTTTTGCTGATAGATGAGTATCTCAAAGTGGTTTTGGTTTGCATGTCTCTGATGATTAAAGATGATGTGCATTTTTTTCAAGTGTCTGTAGACCGTGCACCTGTCTTCTTCAGAGAAGCTTCTATTCATGTCTCTTGCCCACAATGAAATGGGATCATTTGTTCTTTTCTTTTAATAAGTTTGAGTGCTCTGTGGATTCTTGTTATTAGACCTTTGTCGAAAATATAACCTGCAAAAATCCTCTCCCATTTTCAGGTCTGTCTACTTGCTTTACTTACTGTGTTCTTGGCAGTGCAGAAGTTTTTAGTTTGATCAGGTCCCAGTAATGTATTTTTGGTGTTGCTTCAATTGCTCAAGGGGTCCTCCTCATAAATTATTCTCCCAGGACAATTTTTTCAAGTGTTTCCTCTGCACTCTATCCAAGAATTTTTATAGTTTCATGTCTTAAGTTTAAGTCCTTTAACCAGTGAAAGTCAATTTTTGTTAGAGGAGAAAGGTGTGGGTCAATTATAAGTTGCCAGCCAATTCACCCAGCACCATTTGTTAAATAGGAAATCTTTCCCCCAATTTATATTTTTGATAGGTTTATCAAAGATCAAATGACAATAAGTGTCTGGGTTCATCTCTTTTCAATTCTGTTCCATACATCTACTTCTCTATTTTTGTGCCAGTACCATGCTGTTTTGATCACTATAGATTTATAGTATAGTCTGAAGTCTGGAAGCGTGATGCCTCCTGATCAGTTTTTATTTCTGAGTAATGTCTTGGCATTCAAGGTTTTTTCTGTTTCCATATAAAATGTCTGCATACAGTAACTAAGAAAATGCCCTGAAGGCTACGTTGAACAGTTTGATGAGAATATTTCAGATTGTTTATGAAACCCACACATTGTACCCCTTGATTGCACTAATGTACATAGCTATGATTTAACAATAAAAATAAATTAATTAAAAAAATAAAATGAAGTAATAATTTTTCCAGATCTTTGAAGTGTGACAGAAGTACTTTAATAGGGATTGCATTAAATCTGTAGATTGTTTTGGGAAGTATAGACATTTTAACAATGTTGATTCTTCCCAGCCATGAACATGGTATATTTTTTTCCATTTGTTAGCATCTTCAGCTATTTTTTCTTTCAGAGTTTCATAGTTCTCTTTATAGAGATCTTTCACATCCTTTGTTAGATATACTCCCAGATATTTCATCTTCTTTGGCAGTATTGTAAAGGGAATAGAGTCCTTGATTGTTTTTTTTTTTTTTTTTTTTTTTCGTAGAGACAGAGTCTAACTTTATGGCCCTGGGTAGAGTGCCATGGCCTCACACAGCTCACAGCAACCTCCAACTCCTGGGTTTAAGCGATTCTCTTGCCTCAGCCTCCCGAGTAGGTGGGACTACAGGCACCCGCCACAACGCCTGGCTATTTTTTGGTTGCAGTTTGGCCGGGTCCGGGTTTGAACCCGCCACCCTCGGTATATGGGGCCGGCGCCTTACCGACTGAGCCACAGGCACCACCGAGTCCTTGATTGTTTTTTCACCTTGACTATTGTTGGTATATATAAAAGCTATAGATTTGTGAGTATTGATTTTGTATCTGAGATGCTGCTGTATTCCTTGATCTCTTCCAGGAGTTTTGTAGTTGAGTCCCTGGGGTTTTCTGTACATACAATCATATCATCTGTGAAGAGTGACAGTTTGATCTCCTCTGATTCTATTTGGATACTCTTGATTGCCTTCTCATACCTGACTGCAATGGCTAAGATTTCCATTACAATGTTAAAAAGTAGTGGAGACAAGGGGCAACCATGCCTGGTTCCTGATCTGAGTGGAAATGATTTCAATTTTACTCTATTCAACACAATATTAGTGGTGGGTTTGCCATAGATGGCCTCTTAACAAATGTTCCTTATATACCTATTTTCTTAAGCGTTCTGATCAAGAAAGGATGCTGTATATAATCAAAAGCTTTTTCTGCATCAATTGAGAGAATCATATGGTCTTTGTTTTTTATTTTGTTCATGTGATGTATTATATTTATAGATTTGCATATATTGAACCATTCTTGGGACCTGGGATGAAACCCATCTGGTCACGATGTATAATTTTTTTGATGTGTTGATAGATTCCGTTTGCTAGGATCTTATTGAATCTTTTTGCATCGATATTCATTAGAGATATTGGTCCATAATTTTCTATTCTTGTTAGGTCTTTTCCTGGTTTGGGGATCAGGGTGAAATGTGCTTCATAGAATGTGTTAGGTGAGTATTCCTTCTTTTTCTGTTTTGGAAAATATTAAGTAATATAGGTACTAGTTCGTCTTTAAAGATTTGGTAGAATTCTGATGTGAAACCATCTGGTCCCGGGCTTTTCTTTTTGGGGAGATTTCTTATAATTGATGCTATTTCAGAACTTGATATAGGCTTGTTAGATATTTCCACTTCTTTCTGCCTAAGTCTAGGAAGGTGGAGTGTTTCCAAGTATTGGTCTATTTCAGATTTTCATACTTCTAAAAATAGTGTTTTTTGTAATATTCCTTAAGGATTTTTTTTAATTTCTGAAGAGTCTGTCATTATATGGCCTTCATCATTTCTGATTGATAAAATTAGGGATTTTACTCTTTTATTTCTTGTTGGGTTGGCCAAAGGTTTATCTATTTTATTGACATTTAAAAAAAAACAACTTTTTGATTTATTGATCTGTTGTATAATCCTTTTGTTTTCAATTTCATTTAATTCTGCTCCAATTTTAGTTATTTCTTTTCCTCTGATAGGTTTTGGAGTTGGAATGTTCTTCGTTTTCCAGTTGCTTGTGATGTCCCATTAAGTTGTTGATTTCCTCTCTTTCCATTCTTTTGAGGAAGGCTTGCAACACTATAAATTTCCTGCTTAGTACTGCCTTTGCGGTATCCCAGAGGTTCTGGTAACTCGTGTCTTGATTGTAATTTTGTTCCAAAATTTTGGTAATTTCCTTCTCAATCTCATCTATGACCCAGCTATCATTCAGCATGAGGTTATTTAGTTTCCATAATTTTCTACGAGTATGCAGAATCCTGTTGTTACTGAGTTCAACTTTTATTCCATAATGGTCTGAGAAAATACAAGGAATTATTTCTATTCTTTTAAATTTATTGAGGTTAGAATTGCAACCTAAGATGTGATCAATTTTGGAGGATATTCCATGGGCTAATGAGAAGAATGTCTATTTAGTTTTTAGGGTGAAATGTTCTTTAGATGTCTGTTAAATCCAATTTTTGAAGGTTCAGTTTAAGTCTATAATTTCTTTGCTTAGTTTTTATTGGAGGATGTATCCAACACTGCCACAGGAGTTTTAAAATGTCTGACTGTTATGGTGCTGGAGGAAATCAAGTTGCTCATGTCTGTTAGAGTCTCTCTTATAAATTCAGGTGCATTCTGGTTGGGCACATAAATGTTAATAATTGAAATTCATCATTTTTTCATTGAGTAAGGAAAGGTTTCTTAAACCATAAAAATACTAGTCCAGTAAAAAATCTCTATGAATACAAAGGCATTTTAAAGGATGAAAAGAGTCAATAAACAAATGAGAAAAAGATACTACTGATACATACCTCTGACAAAGAAAAAATTTAGAATAAATATATATTAAAAATTTCAGTGCATCAATAAAGAATTTCAGAAAACTCAATAGAAAATAATATAGACCTGATAATTTTATGGGTACTTCACAAAATAACTAGAGCACATAGATTAATAACCAGGTAATGCCAAAAATAATTTAAAAATGAAGATCATATGTCACATTAGCATAAAAGGAAAATGATAATACCAAGTCTCACTGGTGATAGAGAAATCTTATACATTTCTGGACAGAATGTAAATAGGAAAAGAATTTTACTTCATCTGGGTAAAGCTGCTGTATCACAGTAAGGCTGCTGCAGTAGTCTAGGCAATCTGCAATGATAACTGGGATTAAGATGATGACATTTAGGTGATAAAGTAGAATTTGGTGATGGATCGGATGTGGTAATAAGAGAGAGACATCGGGTGGCGCTTGTGGCTCAGTGAGTAGGGTGCCAGTCCCATATGCCGGAGGTGGCAGGTTCAAACCCAGCCCCGGCCAAAAAAAAAAAAAAAAAAAAAAAAAAATAAGAGAGAGACATGTCAGAGACGATTCCTAAGATTCTTTAGCATTCACTTAGCAGGATGGATTGTGTTGTCTTTTCTTGGAAAATAATTTCAGGAGGAAGACCGTACAGGTAAAGTGCCCACCGTTATCACATAATTTCAAGGGCACATATGTGACTTACTGCTGTTGTTGCTGTACTTGATCACCTGGCTGAGACTGTGTCTGCCAGGTTTCTCCACTGTAAAGTCACTCAACTTTCTCCATACTGTACTATTTTGGGAGGGAAGTCACTGTGCATAGCCACCCTTACGGAGTGAGGTATTATGCTCTTTCTTCCTCTGCATGGGAGATTTGTCTCTCCCCCATTTGAAAATTGATTAAATTGGTGGGGGCGGAGCAAGACGGAGGCCGAGTAACAGCTTCCTTGCATCTGGGCACCGTGAGTCTGGGGAGATAGGACTCCAGGCATCTCTGGCTGGTGGGATCTGCCTATCATCACCCGTGAGAGGATACAGGGAGTCAGCGAGAGACTTCTGGACCCCAAGAGGAGGACTAAAACAGTGGAAAAATGGCAACTGGTCTCATGTGTTCAATCCGTCTAAACCCACCCACAACTTTAAGTTCAGTAGCAGCGAGACTGCAAACCAGAAAGGCCTTACCTGTGAACTGTTTTGGTGTCTTTGGACTTGGCACTCAGTTGAACTGCCTTGGGGAGAGCCTGAGCTGGAGTGTGGAGAACTTTGGCCATTGTCTAGGGCACCAGTCTGAGCTGCTGAGCCAGACGGAGCTAATAGTGTTTGGCTGTGGGTCACAGGGAGCCATTGTGAGCGATCTGCCCCGGCAAGCTCCACCCTCAGGGTCACAGAGCTAGAATTGGGTGGGAACTGGTAACCCAGCAACCAAGTAGCCTAAGGGCGGGGTCTGAGCTGCCTTGTGGCCCTAACCCTCAGGGCCAGAGTGAGACCAGTTTTGGCACACTGGGTAAGTGGATAGCCACTTCAGCAGTGATTCCAGCGACAAGCACATGCCTGGAAAAGCTTCTGCTCAGCAAGTGAACAAGTTCAAAGTGCCTTTAAAGTGGGCTGAAGAGAGATTTAGGGTGTCCACCTGCTGGGGTTTGAGAAATCAGCAGCCTCCAGTTGTATCAGAACTGTGATTAACATCTCATACCCCAGAAGACCACATGTTGCCCAGACAACATTCAATAATGTATACATACTGCTTTGTTTTTGGTTGTGTTTTTTTTTTTTTTTTTTTTGGTTTAGTTGCTTTTTTTTGTTTATTTTGATGTTGCTGATGTTGTTTTGTTTTTTAAGTTCAACCTTTTCCATACAGATCCTTTTTCTTTCTCAATTTTTCTAGTTCAATTATAATTTCCCATTGCTTCCTTTTTCAATAATTATAATTTCATTTTTGTTAGTGTTTCTACCGCTATTATTTGGTTTTCCTCCCAATTTTATCCCGTAAAGTTTTCTGTTTGCTTGTTTTGGTTTGATTTATACCATTTTTGTCTTTCCTCTCTATTTGTTGGAGGTGGGGTACTGTGTCTGATCAGGTTAGCAAAGAGCTGCTGACCTCAAGGGAACCACCCAACTGGGCACCCGCAGAAGGTGGTTTTTTTTTTAAGGTTGTGTCAAAGTACCCTACTGTACACCTATATTGCTCTGTCTCCCTCTTTCTGTGCCTCTCTTCTTTTTGTCAATATTCCTTTTACCCATCCCCTCTCCTTTCTCTATTTTTCTTATCACTTGGTCCTCCTTTCTTTCATCCCTTTTTTTGCTCTACAACCTTCTCACCCTTGTGGTCCTGTAACCCTTAAAGAGCAAGAGGAAGTGAAAGAAAAATTAGGGCAAGGAAACAGATAAAAGAAATCACTCATGAGGAAGAATCAGCAGAAAAATCCAGGCAATATGAAGAACCAGTCCAGAACATCCCCGCCAAGGGACCATGAGGTAGCTACTGCAGAGGATTCCACATATAAAGAAATGTTAGGAATGACAGAAAGGGAATTTAGAATACACATGTTGAAAACAATGAAAGAAATGATGGAAACAATGAAGAAAACTGCTAATAAAGTGGAAAATAATCAAAAGGAAATCCAAAAACAAAATCAAATAAGAGATGAAATATATGAAGAATATAAAAAGGATATAGCCCTTCCTCCCAGCCCCTCCGCCGCCGCCCGGGCCGGCTCCGCACCCCCTCCTCGGCCCCCGCCAGCCTGCCTGCCCGCCACTCCCATGGCGCCCGGGGTCCCTGCTGTGCGGGGCCACTAGGACCCTCAGCGTCCCCTTCCCTCCCCCGCCCTGCCCCCTCTCCTGCAGTGCGGATTCGGGCGTTCACAGCGCCCAGCTCTTTGAGCTCGCGTCCCCAGGCCGGCGGGGGGGGAGGGGAAGAGAGGGAACCCCAGGATCCCCGCCCCCCCCACCCGGCCGCCCCTGCCCCCCGGGACCCGGAGAAGATGTCTTCGCGGACAGCACTGGCCCCGGGCAACGATCGGAACTCGGACACGGCCTGTTCCGCATCGTCCAAGCAGCCTTCTCCCTGAATCTCAGCACCATAGGGCCCCCAGATGCCACCTGGACCCTCTCTGGTCTCTTCCTCTCCCAGAAAGCCTTGGCCTCCAACCTCCAGGCCCCCACCCAGCTCAGGCTCGGATTTCTAGGCCCTGGACCAGTCTGACTCCAGGCCTCATCCTCTCTGTGTCAACTCCTCAGCCTCAGATAACCCCCCAACCCCATCATTGCTATGGGCCAGACTCCAGTTTGGAGGCTGAGGAAATACCCACCCACCTATCTACCTTTCCTAGTCACTCCTTGGAGGTCCCAGGAGTCCACAGTCCTGAGTGCAAATGCTGGCACTGCTGGCTGGTTTTGCAGTGTGTCCTCAGACAGCTGGTTCTCTCTTTCTGAGCCTCACTTTCCTGCCCTGGATAAGAGGGGTGACCATTTGAGCCCTGCAGAAGATTACTTGATTCGGGAGAAGCCTGGCACATGGGAAGCGCTCCACGTGTTAGCTGCTGTTGTGACTGTGGGTATGAGTCAGATGGCTCATGGAGGCTCAACCCAAGGCTGTCATAGTTGTTGAGTGAGCTTGTAGATCCCCTCCCAGTTTGGAGCCTCAGTTTCCTTATCTCTAAATGTGCCTGAGGATAGCACCTCCCTGGCAGGGATGTTTTTAGAAGCCAACAGGGTGAGTAAGGTGTGCTGGGCCAGGAATGTCGTCATTGCTATTGTCATTATTGTTGGTCTAATTATTCAGGTGAACTTGGGTTTAAACCTGGTTTCTGTCTCTCCCCAGCTATATGACCTCAGGCAATGACCTCACCAAAAAAAAAAAAAAAAGGATATAGAAGAGCTGAAGGAACTGAAACAGTCAATTAGGGAACTTAAAGATGCCATGGAAAGTATCAGCAACAGGTTAGACCATGCAGAAGAAAGAATTTCAGAGGTAGAAGACAAATTTCTTGAGATAACTCAGATAGTAAAAGAGGCAGAAAAGAAAAGAGAGAAAGCAGATCGTTCACTGTCAGTATTATGGGAGTTTATGAAGCATTCCAACATACGAGTTATAGGAATTCCAGAAGGGGAAGAAGAATGCCCCAGAGGAATGGAAGCCATACTAGAGAATATTATAAAAGAAAATTTCCCAAATATCACCAAAGATTCTGACATATTGCTTTCAGAGGGATATAGGAGCCCAGGTCGTCTAAACTCTAACCGAGCTTCTCCAAGACACCTTGTGATGAACCGGTCTGAAGTCAAGACAAAACAAAAGATTCTGCAAGCTGCCAGGAGTAGGCGCCAGTTGACCTACAGGGGCAAATCCATCAGAGTGACTGCAGACTTCTCTAATGAAACTTTCCAAGCAAGAAGACAATGGTCATCTACCTTTAATCTACTTAAACAGAACAATTTCCAGACCAGAATTCTGTACCCTGCTAAGCTAAGCTTTAAAATTGACAGAGAAATCAAATCATTTACGGATATACAAACCTTGAGGAAATTCGCCACAACAAGAACAGCTCTACAGGAAATACTTCAACCTGTTCTGCACACTGACCACTACAATGGATCAGAATCAAAGTAAGAACTCAGAAATTAAAGGACAGAACCTAACCTCCACACTGATGCAAAAGATAAAACTAAGCAATGGACTCTCACCAAATAAGATGAATAGAATACTACCACACTTATCAATTATCTCAATAAATGTTAATGGCTTGAATTCCCCACTGAAGAGACATAGATTGGTTGACTGGATTAAAAAACACAAGCCATCCATTTGCTGTCTGCAAGAAACACACCTGGCTTCAAAAGACAAATTAAAGCTCCGAGTCAAGGGTTGGAAGACAATTTTTCAGGCAAATGGAATTCAGAAGAAAAGAGGAGTTGCAATTTTATTTTCAGATACATGTGGATTTAAAGCAACTAAAGTCAAGAAAGATAAAGATGGTCACTTTATATTGGTCAAGAGAAAAATACAACAAGAAGACATTTCAATTCTAAATATTTATGCAACCAATTTGAATGCTCCCAGATTCTTGAAACAGACCTTACTCAGTCTGAGCAATATGATATCTGATAATACCATCATAACAGGGGATTTTAACACTCCTGTTACAAAGCTGGACAGATCCTCTAAACAGAAATTAAACAAAGATATAAGAGATTTAAATGAGACCCTAGAACAACTGTGCTTGATAGACGCATACAGAACACTCCATCCCAATGATAAAGAATATACATTCTTCTCATCACCCCATGGAGCATTCTCCAAAATTGATCATATCCTGGCACACAAAACAAATATCAACAGAATCAAAAGAATTGAAATTTTACCTTGTTCTCAGACCATAAGGCATTAAAGGTGGAACTCAACTCTAAGCTCGACCCCACCCAAAGGCATGGAAATTAAACAATCTTTTGTTGAATAACAGATGGATGCAGGAAGAAATAAAACAGGAAATCATTAACTTCCTTGAGCATAACAACAATGAAGATACAAGCTACCAAAACCTGTGGGATACTGCAAAAGCAGTTTTGAAAGGAAAATTCATCGCTTTAGATGCCTACATTCGAAAAACAGAAAGAGAGCACATCAACAATCTCACAGGAGATCTTATGGAATTGGAAAAGAAGAACAATCTAAGCCTAAACTCAGTAGAAGAAAAGAAATATCCAAAATCAAATCAGAGATCAATGAAATTGAAAACAAAAGAATCATTCAGAAAATCAATGAAACAAGGAGTTGGTTTTTTGAAAAAATAAATAAACTAGATAAACCATTGGCCAGACTAACGAGGAATAGAAAAGTAAAATCTCTAGTAACCTCAATCAGAAATGATGAAGGGGAAATAACAACTGATTGCACAGAGATACAAGAGATCATCTCTGAATACTACCAGAAACTCTATGCCCAGAAATTTGACAATGTGAAGGAAATGGATAAATATTTGGAATCACACCTTCTCCCTAGTCTTAGCGAGGAAGAAAGAGACCAATTTCAAGCCACTGAGATCAAAGAAACAATAAAAAATCTTCCAACCAAAAAATGCCCTGGTCCAGATGGATTCACACCAGAATTCTATCAAACCTTCAAGGAAGAGCTTATTCCTATACTGCAGAAATTATTCCAAAAAATTGAGGAGGAAGGAATCTTCCCCAACACATTCTATGAAGCAAAAATCACCCTGATACCAAAACCAGGAAAAGAGCCAAACAAAAAGGAGAATTTCAGACCAATCTCACTCATGAATATAGATGCAAAAATTCTCAACAAAATCCTAGCCAATACAAAAAGTCATTCATCATGATCAAGTAGGCTTCTTTCCAGGGATGCAAGGCTGGTTTAACATACGCAAGTCCATAAATGTTATCCACCATATTAACAGAGGCAAAAAGATCACATGATCCTCTCAATAGATGCAGGAATAGCATTTGATAAAATCCAGCATCCTTTTCTAATTAGAACACTGAAGAGTATAGGCATAGGTGGCACATTTCTAAAACTGATTGAAGCTATGTATGACAAACCCACAGCCAATATTTTGCTGAATGGAGTAAAACTGAAAGATTTTCCTCTTAGTACTGGAACCAGACAAGGTTGTCCTCTGTCACCTTTACTATTCAACTTTGTGCTGGAATTTCTAGCCAATACAATTAGGCAAGACAAGGAAATAAAGGGAATCCAAATGGGAGCAGAGGAGGTCAAACTCTCCCTCTTTGCTGACGACATGATCTTATACTTAGAGAACCCCAAAGACTCAACCACAAGACTCCTAGAAGTCATCAAAAAATACAGTAATGTTTCAGGATATAAAATCAATGTCTACAAGTCAGTAGCCTTTGTATACACCAATAACAGTCAAGATGAGAAGCTAATTAACGACACAACTCCCTTCACCATTGTTTCAAAGAGAAAATGAAATACCTAGGAATATACCTAACGAAGGAGGTGAAGGACCTCTATAAAGAAAATTATGAAATCCTCAGAAAGGAAATAGCAGAGGATATTAACAAATGGAAGAACATACTATGCTCATGGATGGGAAGAATCAACATTGTTAAAATGTCTATACTTCCCAAAGCAATCTACCTAGTCAATGCCATTCCTATCAAAATACCAACATTGTACTTTCAAGATTTGGAAAAAATGATTCTGTGTTTTGTATGGAACCGGAAAAAACCCTGTATAGCTAAGGCAGTTCTTTGTAACAAAAATAAAGCTGGGGGCATCAGCATACCAGATTTTAGTCTGTACTACAAAGCCATAGTGGTGAAGACAGCATGGTACTGGCACAAAAACAGAGACATAGACACTTGGAATCGAATTGAAAACCAAGAAATGAAACTAACATCTTACAACCACCTAATCTTTGATAAACCAAACAAGAACATACCTTGGGGGAAAGACTCCCTATTCAATAAAAGGTGTTGGGAGAACTGGATGTCTACATGTAAAAGACTGAAACTGGACCCACACCTTTCCCCACTCACAAAAATTGATTCGAGATGGATAAAGGACTTAAATTTAAGGCATGAAACAATAAAAATCCTCCAAGAAAGCATAGGAAAAACACTGGCAGATATTGGCCTGGGGAAAGACTTCATGAAGAAGACTGCCATGGCAATTGCAACAACAACAAAAATAAACAAATGGGACTTCATTAAACTGAAAAGCTTCTGTACAGCTAAGGAGACAATAACCAAAGCAAAGAGATAACCTACACAATGGGAAAGGATATTTGCATATTTTCAATCAGACAAAAGCTTGATAACTAGGATCTATAGAGAACTCAAATTAATCCACATGAAAAAAAGCCAAGAATCCCATATATCAATGGGCAAGAGACATGAATATTACCTTCTCTAAAGATGACAGATGAATGGCTAACAAACACATGAAAGAATGTTCATCATCTCTATATATTAGAGAAATGCAAATCAAAACAACCCTGAGATAGCATCTAACCCCAGTGAGAATGGCCCACATCACAAAATCTCAAAACTGCAGATGCTGGCGTGGATGTGGAGAGAAGGTAACACTTTTACACTGCTGGTGGGACTACAAACTAGTACAACCTTTCTGGAAGGAAGTATGGAGAAACCTCAAAGCACTCAAGCTAGACCTCCCATTATATCCTGCAATCCCATTACTGGGCATCTACCCAGAATGAAAAAAATCCTTTTATCATAAGGACACTTGTACTAGACTGTTTATTCCAGCTCAATTTACAATCACCAAAATGTGGAAACAGCCTAAATGCCCACCAACCCAGGAATGGATTAACAAGGTGTAGTATATGTATACCATGGAATACTATTCAGCCATTAAAAAAAATGGAGACTTTACATCCTTCGTATTAACCTGGATGGAAGTGGAAGACATTATTCTTAGTAAAGCATCACAAGAATGGAGAAGCATGAATCTTATGTACTCAATTTTGATATGAGGCAATTAATGACAATTAAGGTTATGGGGGGGGAAGCAAAAAGAGGGACGGAGGGCCTTGGTGTGTGTCACACTTTATGGGGGCAAGACATGATTGCAAGAGGGACTTTACCTAACAATTGCAATCAGTGTAACCTGGCTTATTGTACCCTCAATGAATCCCTAACAATGAAAAAAAAAAAAAAAAGAATTTTACTTCATCTAACAAAGAGGTGTAAATCTCCCACCACCTGGAGAAACTCATGTACATATATCTCAAAGAAAAAAAATCCAATAATGATTTTTATATACTAGTTAAAAATAGAATGACCCTAGCCGGGCGTTGTGGCGGGCGCCTGTAGTCCCAGCTACTTGGGAGGCTGAGGCAAGAGAATCGCGTAAGCCCAGGAGTTGGAGGTTGCTGTGAGCTGTGTGAGGCCAGGGCACTCTACTGAGGGCCATAAAGTGAGACTCTGTCTCTACAAAAAAATAAAAATTAAAAAAAATAAAAAAAAATTATAAAATAAAAAATAGAATGACCCAAGGGTTCATAATAATAGCATGGCTAAATTTATGGTAATATGTTCTTCCAATGAAATTTCAAATAGCTATAAATGAAATAAGGCTATATAAAAATGGATAAGTTCCTAATAAAACTTAGAGTTCATTAAACAAATAAAAAGAAATACACACAGTATGATTCCAGTTATATATAGAGCACAGTGGAGAAAACTAAATTATACTGTTTAGAGTTGTATTAATAATTTATGAAACTAAATATAAAAGCGTGGAAATACTTATCATAAAACTCAAGACTATCACTGAGGTTAAATAATCAACATTGGCAAAAAAGAAATGAAAGATATGTTTTGTGGTAAGCAAAAGATACATTTACCTCTGTTTTGTGTTATTTATTTCAAAAACTAACTTAGTCATTTCAATTCAACAAATATTTAAAATAGTTTTGTGCTAAGAATTGGAGTTAGATACTGGATAAGCAGAGATAAATTCTCAAAGAACACAAAGGATGCTAAAGGTAGAGAAGTAAAGAGTGAGCAAAAAAGAGAGTCTTTCAAGGCAAAAATTTGATAGGAACTACAGAGATTTCTTCAAGAAAGTAAATCATTAGCATTACTAGAAGATTCACAAAGGCATTTCATTCAGTAGTTTATAGACATATTCAACAAATACTCATTGATGTTCTACTTTGAATATTTGGATTAGGAAGGGGACATTAGAAAAGTAGAACAGAACACAGATTTGAAGCAATTTGCATGTAAAATTAATGGCAATTTGATGAGTTGATATGTGGCAGAAGGAACGTGGTGGCAAGGAGAAGGCTTAGGTTTTCTGGACCCCCTGTATCATGTGGCCCACTGATGGAAAAAGAAAGACTAAGAAGCAGCAAATTTGGCTGAGGAGCATGGGGAATGGACAGGGTTATAGAAAAGATAGAAAACTGTGTGTGGAATGCCTTCAGAATCTGAAAAATACAGACATTAATGATGCCACTGTATATTTGTGTCTAGAGTCATGAAGGGAGGAAGAGTTTGGAAAATGCACTGAAGGAATTTCAATATAAAAATGCTATTAAATTCATAAGAATGGGTAAGATCATTCAGGAAGAGAGCTTACAGTTTATCACGAATGTCCTCCATGGCCAACTTCTTAAGAAACCCAATAAAGTAGAACCTGACCACCCAAGGGACTGTATCAAACTGGTCAGCATAGAAGGTGGCCAACTATACTCATATGTACTTGTGGTGCATGTCCAGTCTATGCAACTTATGCCATCTTAAAGAGGTGGTCAATGTAGGGAGGTGGTCAACTGTGGAGGTTCTTCTGTATTTAGAAATGAAATTAAGGAGGAAAACTTTTCAAAGGAGATGGGGAGATAGAAACTAGAAAGGCATGTTTTCATCGAAGAAAAGATGTGTTTCAGAAGGGGGATAATAAGAATAATTACCTGCAGACTTCTTTGAAGAACTGATAATATAAATCATCAGCTAAGTCACAAATGGAATTCTGAATGGCAGATGTGAAAATTAATGAATACCTTTCCCTGGGGAGGAAACACCGGAAGAGGGAGAGAAGTGAAAACCACACAATCTACCTCATAGGTATTTGTTAGAACTTGTATAGATGTGAAAGTACAGGGAAATATTTTACATATCTAGAAGTGGGGAAAAGCAGTAAAGAGGTTGATATTGTGTATATTTGACTATTTTCATGTTTATTATTTCACTTTTCTAATTGTACATGTCTACGTGAGATAAGAGTCACAAATGACAGTATAGAAGAAAGTAACATAAAATTATAAATTCTGGATATTCAATACTGTACCTTAATCCTTATGCATTTAAGACAAAGCTGGATGGATCTTAGGACTCCAACGTTGTAAGGAAAAACTACTTCTAAGTCCAAAATAAATACTGATTGATTGTTCTCTGTCCTTCTGACTTAATAGAGACTGGCTCAGTGATGCTTAGATTTTCTCTCACAGTCTCACAACCTATGTGAATAGACAAAGGAATAAGGAAGTCTTTATTGAGAAATAAAATTTACAGTGGTAATTTCTTTTTTGAACTTTCCTGCTTGTTCATAAAGTATTACGGTATACCTAAACTCCTCAAATTGTGTTTGACAAATGCAGACCCAAATTTCAACCCAAGATGTTCATATTAAAATACATTTGTGATTTATTTCCATTGCCAGATCAATTGGGGGGAGTTTTAAATCCTTTAAAAAAGATTTAAAACTTTATAGTAAAAAGAGATGAGTTTAGTAGTCACAGAACTGTTCGTTATTCTTCTAGCAAAATGTAACTGCATTGATCATGTTCCTATCATTTTGGAATTTTCTTGAGAGTTACTTCATTTACAGACAGAATGTGTTATGAATGATCCAGACTATTTTCCTCAGTGCTTTGTATTATATACCTCACGTAGTTTTAGGATTTATCAAAATGGGCTTGATTTTTGTGGCAGAATACCAGGGAACATTCTTTGGAGAACACACGAGTTTATCTTTCAAATTTGCTTAAACATAAATACAGTCCTAATATAGAAGGTATTTGCTTCTGAAAACAGATTTCCATATGGATTAGACTCTCCCTTCATTCAGAAGTTTATCTGCTGACTCTAATGTAGTTAGAGATGCTAAAAGCAGTCGATGTTTCTACTTCCAGTAGATGGTGCTTTCAACCAGAGATTGGCAATCCCTGCATTGCTTCTTCTCCGGATCCTCGTCTTAATAACCATCCTTCAAAGATGCATTTGAAACCAAACTGATTTGAATTTTTTTGGCTTTTCCTGGTGAGTCTTAAAGTACATCGATGATAAGGAAATACCACCAGGTTAAAAATGATAACGCCTTACTACACACTTTTAATAATAAATAAAATACAAAACAACTATAATCAGAAAATTAACATTCCACCTCCCATCCCTATTTCTATGTGTTGGCTTTTTCTTTCATTCTTTTGAAGGGTCAGCACAGCCACCATTGTGGAAGGTGTGCTTTTTCTGATGGCATTTGTTTTACCTGTTCCTGATACATTTACACATTTTTCTTTACAAAAGCAAATTCTTATTTCTATGGCAAGAAGCATAGAGAAAGCCATCTCCTTCTCTTTTAGAGGTGGGAAACATATTTAACATCACAAAGATTTTGGAATATTTAATAATGAAGGAAGCAAAGTGGCACATTCAGTGTCAAGTTGTCACCTGGATGTGTTTGATCTCTCTGTAACTTGCCTTTGTGGTGCTGCAAGGATTCACCTCCTCAGTGAGATGAATCTCCCAATCCAATCACTTCCTAGGATAAAAGTATGTGGGAGGTTTTGCTTTACAAAACAAGGTTAGGGGAGAAGACAGAAATTGCTGGTTGGCTTTGAATTATCTTGTACCATGAAATACCACATAGAGTTTAAATCAGAGAAATCAGGATAGAACAATGAGTAACTTGGATTTACATTTGATCTCTAGTCTTTTCTATCTCTAGTCATTATTGAGAAAATTACTGTTTTAACTAATATTTGTTTATTCCAGTCTGATAAACTTGATGCTTAAAATTTTCTTGCAAATGTGGAACCTACTGACTATACACACATGCATGTATTGCTCAATGATTTGCAAATTTAGCTCTACTTGTGAAAGACCTGTGACTTCTCCTAGCCCTTTTGATACAAATTTAAAAATTCTAAAGACCCAGCTTCACAGTTCTTATTCAGTAGATCTGGCATAAATCCAGATTTACAGGTAATTTTGAGAACAGTGTACAGCATTTCATTCAGTGTCACTTTTCATTGATGTTTTCAGAGAGCATACTGTAAAATACTAATAAAAAACACAGTCCTCTTCAATTCTCAGAAGCATCTGAAATGTGGAATTCTATCCTTGTTCAAGTGGAGAGAATTGCCAGCATCTTGCCTGCCAAGTCATCAAAGTTTAAATATGTTAAACATATTTTATATCATTCTTAAAACAAATGCTGTCTATAACATATGTGCCACATTCGCTCAGAAATGAGATGTTTGGATGAAGGAAAAGGCTGTCCCAAACGCAATGGAGAGTTTTCTAATGTGCAAATTTGTATGTCTGACTCTAAAGAAGGTATTTGTGCTGTACCTCTTTAATTCTGTCTTGCTGCTGTTTAGTTCTTTATCCTTGAAGCTTAATGCACTTAAGATGTAGGAGTTAAAACACCATAGTGATGATGTCAAATGTAAGTTCTATTAGAACATAATAAAATATAAAGTATTTGAATTAACACAAATTACTACATAGCATATGCATACTCAATAATAATTGTTTATGTGGACTATTTGACTATAAAGATTTCCAGATAGATTCAATGTTAAATGTTTCACTTGTAT
Organism: Nycticebus coucang; assembly: GCF_027406575.1. NCBI lineage: Eukaryota > Metazoa > Chordata > Mammalia > Primates > Lorisidae > Nycticebus > Nycticebus coucang. The sequence continues at coordinate 87,833,816 of NC_069793.1, forward strand.
GACTGTAGAGGAAAGAACAAGAACACAATGAAAACACAAGACAAGCAAAACAAAGGGTGATTTTTTTTTTCTGTAGTTTCATCTCTATGTTACCCAATAACTTAAAAAAAAAACCCTTTTATGTCAGTTTTTGGAGAGTTTGTGGGTCCCCAAATAATAACATCCCTTTTCCACCCTCAAGTGGGTAAATTAATTTATAAATAATTAATAGAAGGTAAATCTATGAAGACACAGCTATCCACTTACAAAATTTGGATTATATCTCCAGACAAGCGGTCTCGTAATACTGGACTCCAGAATTGGTAACATTTCTGTACTTAGTAAAAATTGGGAATAGAAAACTTCAGACTTTCCTGAGTGGAGAGTGACCACTGTTACGAGGTACAGACTAGAACACGTGCATACTGTGGTCAGAAGAGGGAGAAATGTGCCAGATTAAAAATTTCAGATTTTTTCTCTAAACTAATCAGAACAAGTCACTCTCACTCTTTTACCATTGGAGAGAATGAATGGGAGGCAGAAAAGAAACTCCATGGAATTGAAAACAAAAAATAACAGGAGGAAAAGTCCCCCATGAGGTGCAATGGATTATTTGTTTTTATAATAATTTGGGTATAAGAATTCTTTATTGGACAGACAAAATATAGCATGTATATATGGTGGAATACAATGAAAAAGAATGAGCAACTTGGATGGAACTGGAGACCATCACACTTAGTGAAATATTTCAGGAATAGAAAAACAAACACTGCCTGTTCTCTCTTACAAGTGGAAACTAAGCTATGGGTGTGCATAAGCTTGCAGAGTATCCAAAGGACACTGGAGACACAGAAGTAAGTGTGAGGGGGTGAAGGGGATGAAGGGAAGAACAAATAGTGTACATTGCATTAGATGCGATGTACGCTATTTGAGTGGTGGGTACACTAAACACCTAGACACCACCATTATACAAATCCTCCATGTAACCAAAAATCACTTGTGCACCCAAATCTACTGGGAAGAAAAGAATTATTTAATTGACCAGATTAAGAAGATGAGAAATTTAAAAGAATACATCCTAGAATTTTTGTGCAGTCATTTACTTTTCTCCCTGTGAGCCCTGAAATAAGTCAAAGAAGAATATTAAGGAAATCATTTTGTACACAAGGTTGAAAATTTACTTTATATTGCTAATCAAAAATTATATCTAATCACATACTTTTAGAAAACCCATTATAAATGATGCAGTAAGATTAAATTTTAGCAAGCTATTTTCCTAATAAAATGACAAACCAGATGCCTCACATTTGGGTATAAATTCTCCTTCCATTATTAAATTCTCAGGTAAAATTAAAGTTTGAATGTTATATCCCTTTGAAAATTAAATTCCTAAGACATTCAATTCCCAAACAATTATATCTAAAATAAAACCATCTTGGCCTTGTGAGTAAAATACTCCCAATTTTCCCCACTGTTTTATTATTTCAATCACTGCTGGGGTGTTTACAATGACTGAATTTAGTAAGGATCCGTTTAACACTTTCAGCCTCTTCTATTATATAGTGCAGTAAGTATATTTTTTCAAAGTTCTAAAGTTCTGTTGCTTCAGTAATAAAAATTTACCTCACTTTTTTCCCCTTGTACTTTAAAACTGTATTTCTTTTACATTTGAATTCCAACAAATAACACTATCATTTACTCAAATAGTCTGAAGAAAATATCTGGTCTTTTTATGAGTTACTTCCTGTATCCATTCACTAACTACTACCTGTGACTCTACAAACCTCCCCTATCCTATCAAGAACTGATTGCTGTGCCTCTCCTATTTCTTACTTCTCACTGACTTCACTTACTTTTCAAATCTCCAGGGCTGTATTCTTAGTTGGGACTATAATTATCCCTCATTTGAATTACTGTGGGAGTAAACCTTTCTTCTAGAAAAAGATGCGATGTTCTTTTGCCTAAGTCATTGTCCTTTACCTTAGGTTATAAAGTATATCCTGACCTACTCAAGGATTCTGACTCTGCACTATCTCCTTCATCTGATTTAGCAGATATAGTTTATTTCTTTCAAAAAATACTTCTGTTATCCTTCCATTTTGACTTTGCTCCTTAAACCCATTAATCTGTTACCCAATTTCTCCGATTCCTGGTTCAGCAGAATAACTCCACAATGAATTTTTACCACTGTTGAGCTCTTTTCCTCACATCCTTCCCTGAAATTACTCTAGTTAAGCTTTCTTCCTCAAAATTAGGAAGTCTACTCATGTTATTGTACTTTTGCCTTCCATAATGTCAATTCCAAAAATCGATTATTAGTTATTACCTGTTTTGATTTTAAGCAACATTTGTAATATTTGCTCACTCTCTATTGATGAAATATTCTGTTCATGTGCCTTATTCATTTCTCTTTCTCTCTTCTTGTCCATTCTTCTCCTTCTTCCAATCTTACTGCGATTTCAAATAGCTCCTGAGCTTCGTTTTCATACGTCCTTTTTTCCTTTCTCTATTAACTTTCTTGTAGATCTCCATTAGTATCTTGACTTGAAATACGTTATCTAATGATGACTTCCATATTTGTATTTTCAATTCTGGTAACTTTCCTCAACTTCAAATAAGCATTTAAGCAAATAAGCTACCAACCTCACATTTCCATCTGTAGGTCTAGTAGGCAATTCTAGCTTGACATCTAAAAAAAAGAAAAATCACGTTATTACTTTCAGTATCTTTCAGTATATTCAGATATTCTGCCTCAGTAAAAGTCACCTTCACACAGCTGCTCTTACCAAAGTTGTTTTGTCTTCCTTATCTTACAGCCCAGATACTCAAATGGTGTGAGAATCTGACCAGTCCTTAATTCCTCCTTACTGCTCAGATCACAATTGTTTCACCCAAGTCACTGTCATACCAATTGCTTTTCCTGCTTTAGTTTATTTGCATACTTTAGTTTATTCTTAGAAATTTTATTTTCAAATAATCATAGATTCACAGGGAGTTGCCAAGAATGTATGTAGAGAAGAAGTCCTGCGTATCCTTCATTTGGGTTCTCACCATGGCTACATCTGACACAGCTACAGTAGAATACCAGAATCAGGAAACTGACATAATTCCTGTGCGTATAGCCTTATGCAACCTTTTCGTGTAAAAATTCATGTGATCCTCATAACAATCAACATACAGGGTTTATTTCAAAACCTAAGAGGTACATGTCACTTCAAAATTTTGTAATAGCTTCTGTTACACTCTTCTTCAAACACACTTTCTCTCACTGAATTTCTCTTTCTTTAATCTTTTGATTTCTATCATTGATATTATAGCACCTTATATTATGTATAAATATATATGTATATATATATTTTTTAATGTAGTGCCTTTTCCTTTCACTAGAATATAAACTCCAAGACAACTGGCAAATCGTTTTCTTTGCCACTGCATATTATCACTTAGGAGACTGCCTAGCATAGAGAAGGCATTCACCAAATAGACAAAATATCCAAACCAGTTTTCACACAATAACGAGAGTAATTTATCTGAATTTCAAATTCAATCATATAATTTTTGCTTCAAAAATTTTCAGTGTCTCCCTGGTATCCTTGAAACAAAGTTGCAGTTCTTTAGTGAGATATACACGTGGCGCAAACCAACTTATTTTCCTAATATGACTTTCAGTTGCCTTTGCCTTATATTCTATATTTCTGTGTTTGTGGACCACATTGTATTCCCAGAATGTACTGGTTATCTTTCCTGTACTGTTCTTTGCATGTGCCTCTGACTCCTAATTATCTACCATTTTAATTTTCCATATTACTTGGTTCAGTTTTCGACTAACAAGGCTAGATGAAGTTGCTGTAACAATTTTAATAGATAATTTGATCCTTAGAAACTGTCAGATGATCTGAGATCCTTCATCTATGCTTTCTTTTTTGTTTTCTCACTACATTGTAACTGCCATAGCTATTTTCTTTATTATTATCCATAGCACAAAACAGTGCCTTGGGTATAATATGTTCTTAATGAATACCAGTCAAGGCAAGATTTTTGCCAAGTTTTCACAGTAAAATCTTATACTGAAAATTCATTAAGTAACAGAGATTAGCAATTAAACAATCGTGTTTGACTTGGGCAAGAAGAATGATCACAAGTGTGACAAAAAGCAACTAGACATTTACAATTTTCACTGGCTATCTGACCAAGTCTCTCAAGTCTTATCTGATTCTAGTTAACTAAATTTGGATGCCACTGCAGAAGTAGTGAGAGAGAAACTCAATTAACTCCATATCCACAAGCCATATTGCTATGGCTATTTCTCAGCTTGTCAGAGAATCATTTCCAGGACCCAATGAGACCACTTTTTCTTGATAATTCCCTTAGAGTTTATCTATGCTCAGTTATTACAATCTCTGAATTTCTTGATAATGCCATCCAGTGTTTCAGATAATATTAAGACAACTTGTAGCCATTAATCTGGTCTTGTCAAAAGTACAAGTGGCAAAATTCAGTCCAAGATGACTGAAGCAAAAAACAAACAGAAACAAAAAACAAAACAAAAAACAAAACCAAACAAAAAAAGTATAGTAGTAGTTACTATGTGAACATTATTGTACAGATAATAAATATTTAAGACACTCCTCCCCTCCTCTCATTTCTCCTTTTCCCTCTATTAGGTGCATTTTCAGGTAGGCTCTTCTACCTCATTCAGGCCCTCTCATCAATTGACAGCACTAATGAATAGACAGTCTCTTTCACATTAATTCCAAAAGAATTTTAGAATTAATTCTCATTTGTCTTACTCAGATACTATTCTAATATTTGAATCACTCACTGTGGTCCCAGACTGGAACAATCTGGTTGGTGATCTCTGGGACATACAAGCTGTTCCCATGTGTCAGGAGCTATGAAGTGGCATCCGTTTCATCCAATTCCAACAGTTTTTTGTTTATTTTTTCATACTTTGGAGAAGTGTTTTTTCTCAATGGAAAAACCATGGTTTGATTTACCATAATGAAGGAAATAGATGCTGAAATGTTAAATTAAACAAATAACTGTTACCTTAAATTTTTCACATGGAACATCTTTATAAGCTAGGAGTTTGCCCTCCCCACCTTCATTTCCCTTTGTATATGCTTTCCTCAGTGTTTTCAGTGGAGGTCCTCCAAATGACACTCCATCCTTCTTTACAATTCTTTTAGGCCTCCTTCAGAGGCCTGAGACATGAGTGTGTTGCCTCACCCTCCAGCTTTGGGTGGCTTCTGGCAGTGGAGACCTTCAGAATGGAGAGAAGAAATTCAGGGAGAAAAAGTTAGGCCCCCAAGTCCCTTCCTGCTTGAATTGATTTTGGATCTGAAGATCCTAACTTTAATATACCAAGATGGAATTAGAGGTGTGAGAGCTTAATTAAGAGAAATTCCTCTGAAGGGTAAGTAAATAAGCATTGCTCAGGACATGGTATGGGTCTGATGCCTGTGCAAAGACCAGTAGAAGAAGTGAGGATAGGTAGAAAAGGTGCCAGACGAGAGCACAAATTTAAGAAAAATTTAGTCAGACTAGTGGGGAGTCTTTTAGCCAAAGTTGTTCATGAGGAGAATTCTACATCCCTTAAGAATGGGTCAGCACTTGTATTTGTACCATGCTCAAACACTGGCCAGAGGGCAGCCAAAAGGAAGAGTGACCTTGGGCAAAATCATGTGATGCTGATATAGCAATATGGCATCTGGGACTATCATTTGCCTATACTTCCTACAGTAGTTTCTTTTGAAGGAGATCCAAAAGGCATTTGCATGACTGTTAAAATATGGTAACAGTTCTTCTGACATTATACTGTATTGAGGATTCACTACACTATGTCCATACATTTATACATATACTGGATACTCTAACTTGAATGTAGCATTTCTTTTCTACAAAGAAATAGACTGAAAAACACATCATCATTATTGTTGATATTATTATTGTCTAAAAAAACTCTAGAATTGAATGGCTACTTCAATGTAAAAGGAAAACATTGGGAAAATAGTGTTGATTTCAGAAATCAAAATTTAGCAATTTAATGAAAACATTTTAAGTTGTATTCCATTTTGATGAAAGCACAATAAAAACAGCATATATACAAGGCACAGCACAAGAGGAAAAATACTGGTATTCCAAAAGCGATTGCAAAAAAAATTATTGTTGAAATCTAATTACATCCTTTTAAATAATTATTTTAATTAATGTATTTTAGGTAAAATCAAGAATAATATTATTAATGCAATACCATTTCCTAAAAAAATTAAACTATAAACAGATGGAGGTCACAGTGTATGGCACACCACTTTGGGGTGGGACAAAATTATAACAAGGACTTTATCTAGCAAATGCAATCAGTGTAACTTAATTCTTTGTACCCTCAATGAATACCTAATTTAAAAAAAATAAAAAATAATTAAAAAAATTTATAAACATAAAATGAATGTTGGGAACAAAAGAAGAGAGCTAAGTATATGATAGAAACCTAATATTCAGTAGGTTTGAATATTAGGTTTCTGTTTGGAGGGAGGGTAAGTATGAATTAATTCATGGTGTTCTGCAAACTTTTATTGAGTGTCTACTAGGTGCTAGAAAATATCTAAAAACTGTGTTGACAGCTATTCAAACACATATACATACACAGTCCCTGATTTCATAAAGCTTATATTTTACTGAATATAAAATAAGAATGTTAAGTAACCATTTCATCCCAATACAGAAAATCATTTTAAATCTGTCTAATATTTTAGAAATCCATGATCTAATTCAAGCATGGTACTATACAGCTGAATAAAATAAAACAGTCTCTTAAAGAGCAAGATAAAATGAGAACTTACATCTCTGTAACTATCGCTCAGGAGAGAATGCATAAACCAGAAGACTTAGAATACAGTAGAACCTCTGTAAGTTGACCACCCACGTGACTGTATCAAACTGGTCAGCATACAGAGGTGGTAAACTTCAGGAACTAGGCCTACAACACTGATATGTACATGTGGTGCATGTCTGGTCAATGAAAATCAGGTCATATTAAGGAGGTGGTCAATGTAAGGAGGAGGTCAACTATGGAGATTCCATTGTATTTGCTATTTTCCCACCTTTAACTTTAAATTTCTAACTTTATCCTCCAAAGATAAGTGATGATGTTAGAGAAGCAAATGTGAGTTTATGAGACATCCCTACTCTGTATTTCAAATTGTTCTAGAAATTTCTATATGTTTTCTATTTCTTTTATTCATGAGAAGAAATAGCATTGCTTAAAGTGTTTCTATTCCTTGTAAGTGTTCCTTGAAATTTCATGTATAATTCCTCCACTATTCTATCATTCTTTCCCTTCGTTTCCTCGTCCTCCTTTAGAGGTAACACAGCTATGGCACACTGTTACTTCCTTTTCTAAAATTCTTGACAATATTCCAGTAAACTACCTAGAAGTGATTTAGTACAGTCTTGAATAGTTCTCAAATATAAGACAAATGGTTGAAATCCTGTAATTTTTCAGTATCAGAAGAAGGGCAATGCCCTTTTAGCTCAAGACTTAATAAACTCTCTTTCACTGAGATGCTTTTTATCATAACCTTAGTTATTATTGAGAATCATTAACAAAAATAGCCATATGAAAATTTATTCTGCACTTGCTCTACAAGGTGATATGATCCATTATCTACTTTTTAGTTCAAATGTTCTATTTTAGGTCCCATGTGAAAAATGTGTTATTAAAGGATGAATTCATCTTCTTTCCACTGAGAAAATTTCTGGTCAACTTCTGAAAAGAGCTATACAATTTCTAGGGATATATTTTGTATTTTGGCTGCTTTGATTCTAATATGATATTCTATTACAACAACAATCTTAATCATATTTCTTAATATTTTAACTATAATTCTTTTTGCTTTGTAAATGATGATTTTTATGTCTGTGAATCTCTTTGCTGTAAATAAAAATGGTCCAGGATCTATGTAATGAGATCTTAACTTGATTATTTATCAATCAATAAATAAATACCAACCAATAGACAATAGATAATTTTGAGAAACACTGTATAGTTACAGTTCAATAAAAGCAAATGAATATGAATGAAAGGATAATGCATCTCGCCATCATTGCTTTGGAAAGAGAGAGGACAATTGAAGCTGGAATGCCAGTCAGCACACGGGACTGCAGCACTTCCTGGAGGTGTCTAAGGTCTAGGGCTTCATGGTGGAGAGCATTTCAGATTATTCCTCAAAACCTGGGCCTATAGAAAACTGAGCACCAGGCTTATAGAAGCAGCCATCAGCTCTTGAACAAGGCACTGGGAATGAGACAATCTCCTACCAGGCATGGAGATGTTTTGCAGTCTGGAGACAGGCCCTCAAGACGCTGCATCCATTAATGAGATAAGATCAATAGCTCATTGTTAGAGGAGAAAGGTGTGGGTCCAGTGTTGCTTTCTTGGCACTGTTATTATCGCTTGATATTTTGATGGAGCAATCAGCTGATTTCTTTTCTGAATGTATTTATCTTCGTTCGTTCGTTCTTTGCGAGGTTTTTATTTCTAGTCCTTGTCTCGAACATGGTTATTGTTGCTGAATTTTAAGCCTTTTTCATTTTTGTGAAGGCAAAGGGTGGAAACCTAATAAACACATGTGTATGTAAAAGGAAAGAAGAAAAAAAGTAAGTCAGAGAAGACTAACTCATTCATTCTGCAAATATTTACTAGAGTTTTACCCTGAACAAGATTATCTGCTGAGTATTTTGGGATAACAGTAAAAAATAAGTTTTGAAACCTATACTCTAAAATTGTGTGATCTGATATAAAACGCTCAAAATAACGTTGTCATCTGATGTCATCTTTACTGGGCCAATATTTACATTAAAGCAATGATGGAAAATACAAAAAAAATTAATTATATATCAATAAAATAATCAGTAGCTCAGTAGCAAGCAAGTGTTATACTTTGTAGCATTCTTAGGGCAACAGGATGGGAGTCCTGGGAGAGCACTTAGCAACCATTAAACATGTGATCCTAGCACGTGGGCCCTCACTTCTGTGGTTTGAGGCTTCAATAAAAGGCCAAATAAGAGGTTTCCCTGGGCCCTTGGAGAACAGACAGGAAACCCACCTCTTGCAGGCATGTACCTTCAATCTGTGTCCCAGCTCTTTTTATTCACATGGTGATGGGGTGCCACAGCAGGCACTGACATGGGCCTTCTAGGGTACACCAAAAATATTAGGAGCTAGATTAGGCTAGTTTGTGGGACTAGACTGATGAAGGGATGCAAGGTCTCATAATTAAAAAAAAAAAAAACACTCCAAAAGAACAAATCTAACTCCACTGATGGTTAAAAGGACATGGTAAAGCTGAATTTCAAAAACATGCACCACAAGACAGCATTTCCCCATACCTAGCACTCTTTGAGGGATGTGCATGTACCATTTGTCTGGGCGTCTTAAATAGACATGGAAACTGGCCAGGACTTCTATCTTTCCTTGGAAGTCCCATCTCTTACTGAATCATTTTGCTGGCCAATTTTTGGGACATTCTGTTTTGTCCATCTCCAGGTGGGAGTCTCAGTTAAAAGAAGCTCAGCCTGCCACTTCTACTTCCAACTCTTTCATGTTCTTCAGTGTGTTCAAGAGATACTTCCAACTTGTTTCCTTGAGAAGATCAAGGCACAGAAGCAAACTGATTCCAACCTAACCTCATTTTACACCATGTAACTTCACACTCCTCCTTTCTCCCATCATATAGGCACTTCAACACAAAGCAGTTTCAGCTCTAGTTACAGGGGGACAGTGACTCTTCTTGCTAGTTCATTGTATGGGATTTCTTCAAGACATTTCTGTAGAACATCTTTCTTTTCACATGAAGATGTGCAAAACCCTTCCACCAGAGACGACTGGTCTGTGACTTCAGTGTTTACAGTTTTCATGCCCTGTGGGTACTTCACTTCTTCTAAAGCCCTAGTCCCAGCTCTATGTAGCCTCTTCCTATTTCACTGCTTTTTATTGGAGCCCTGATTAATCTCCCCATAAGCCTCCTGCCTAGAGCTACGAATACATTTTTTAAATTGTTGTTTATGCCTCTCAGGTCCACTATGTTGAACTGTATACTGAAGAGTGTGTGCTCTTCAGTTCATGATGCTCATAAAATTGATGTCTGCAAAGCCCTGTTTATATGACAAATCTTCATACCAAATGCTTACTTCAGCAATCAAACCTGCCCATCCTCCTGACTCTTGCTTTAGTTACAAATGCTGTTATGTTAGATAGAGGTCCTTAACTGGTCATATTTTCTTAGAGATTATAATGGAGTTTGCCATACATATATATATATATATACTTTAAATTTATATAAATTGTGATACACTTTAACTCTCACTCTGTATCTGTTGTTTTCATTCAATAGAATGGTTTCAAGACTGAGCATAGCTATGTTTGCATTTTTATTGATACACATTTATTCATAGCATTTTGTTACTTATTAAAAGCTACTTTATCTGCTTTTATTTACAAACATTATTCTGTTCTCTTTTCCACTTGTTTAAAATTCTTACTAGAGTTCTGTTCACTTCATTAATTTTTCCAAAGAATGAACTTAAACTTGATCTTTGTTGTATTTTTATTTTATAATTAATTACTTTCTATTATTAACTTTAATTTATTTTTCTACTCTATTTTAGGCTTATTTTTAATAGCATAACTTCATAACAGGACACTATTTCATTAGTTTTTAGATTTTAATATTTTGTGAATTTACTTGTAAACTATTAATATTATCAATTTCTCTTTAAGTATACTAATTTAGCTGCATCCCACAGATATGATATATAGCATTTTCATTTTTGTATTATCTAAGTAACTACCATGTATTAAGATACAAATTAAATTACTTTAAAATTTTTTTTATGCTACTATAGTAAAAACAGTTTTAGCTATATCCAAATTGCCTTCACTGTTTCACATCTCCTCCTGCCAAATTGCACATATAATACTCCAATTATTGCCAAGGCTATAACAGAATAATTACAATTTTTTTAAGTATTTATATTATATGAGCAGTATAACAACATAGAAATAATTTATTTGTGAGATTCATATAAAAATAATCATTGTTCATTCTGCCTCAAATTAAGCAGATGTATAGTCTTTTAAGTATTATCCATTTCTCAAACTGAAAATAGTTAAGATTCCTACTGAAGAGAGTCTATAAAGACATTTCTCGGTAATGTTTCAAGAGCCTATTTAGTTGATTTGGAAGTGGAATTAACTAAGAAGACAATTCTGTTTTCAGGATGTTTTGGTGTGAAATCTGTCCCATGGAGCTCCCATATGCTCCTTAGAGAAAGGTGCAAAAGAAAAGGTGGCCTTTTCTTGTGTACTGTTCTCTTAAAACTACTACCAACAATAAACTTCAGATTGGAGGAAAAGTTGTATAAACATAAACTGGTAGCTTAGTAGCATGGAGTGGAGGGGATCCAAAAGTCTTACTTTCAGATGAATACTTCCTTCACACTTTGATTAAAATGCTATAACCAGGATCATTTTTGGTTACATGGGATGTTTAGAAAAACTACTTGTCATGTGGTAATTTCTTGATAATTATTACCTTGTGACTAGGCTATTCTTAAAGCTCAACCATCAGCTCAACCATTCGGTACATTTTTACCTATCTTCATTCAATTCTTATTCTTGGGAAGTTATTTTCTCCTTCAAGGTTGAGGTGCTACTCCATAGGTTTTATATTTTAACTCCAAACTCCTTTACTTCTCATGAGCTTTTCTCTAGGTTAGTAATTCCTAAAGATGATGCTGGTTCTGCCTTTTGCTTCTGAGTAATATAAATAAGCTTGTAAATGACTATATATTTTTTCTAAATAATTTTAGCAAGAGTATGGGCTAGTTCAATCAAAGTGTGGAGGAAGTATTCATTGAAAGTAAGACTTTTGTTTCCCCTCCACTCTATGTTATTAATCTACTCCAAAATAAGAAACTTATGAAGAAAAAGCTGAATACAAAAACACACACCATTGACATCTATAAGAAGCCATAGATTTTGAAGTCTGAGTTCAGATCATTTAATAATCTGGGTACTGTCTTATGCAGCTTCTCACAGATCTACTGAAGGCCCATCATGGTTTGGAGCCCCTGTGTAGTGTTACAATCCATGGCAAAGTTCATTGCAACAACCTAGAGCTCCACAGGCACACAGGTAATAAGAACTTGCATAAATATTCCAACCTTTCACATGAATCCCGATCCAAATTTGGTATAGAGAGAGACAGATATACCCTAAGAAATGACATGGCTGCATGTCCAGTGCCACTTTTCTTCTTTCCCTCCATTTCTCTGTTCCCCACTGTCCACGTCTCTGTCTCTCCCTCGTTCTTTCCCCACAAAACAATTTAACTATGAATTTTTAAGACAAGGAAATTTAGGGAGAACAAAAGAATGACCACATATAATCTGCTGCCAAGAATCAACACTTTTTAATATTTTGCATATTTTCTTCATCTTTCCCTCTCATTATACTTTCTTATTTTTCTTGCAACACATCAAAGTAAAGTACCTGTGTTTTGACATTTTGGTATATATCATTAAAGATGAAGACTTTTTTTCATTATTTTATAGCATTATTACATTCATAAAATGAAAATTTCTAGTGAGTAACTTTGGCAAGGTAACAGAAAAGGATTTTTTAGCACTCCCACCCTTGTAGAAACATCGATTTGAAAAAAAATCATCCACATGCTAAGGAATCAGATGAAAAATTAGAGCACAGAAATAAAAAAAGAATGCATTAAAAAGAAGTCCCCAGCATGCCCAAGATCAAGGCCAGCCCGTGATGACTCAGGCTCCAAGCCCAATCAAGGCTTCAGATTTGCCCCAGAAATAGACCAGCCTCTACCTCAGGCTCTAAGCTTGTCACAGTGCTAAGCAGGCATCAGTAGCCCTAGACTCCAGGCTTGCTAGCACCCATACGTTCACTCTCTAGACTAATCCAGTGCTAGGCTAGTACTCATGAACCACAACCCCAGGTCACCACCTGTGCATCCCGGCACCAGGCCATTTTCTACAGATTCAAATTCCATTCCTTCTCAGGGCTAGGCCAGTCCCTGTAGCCCCAGGCTTCATTAGACCTAGAATCCAGGGACATTCCAATAGACTCAGGGCTTAGGCCTGCCCCAGTATAGCATAGTATGAGGCCAGCACTTGTGACCCCAGGTTCTAGGCATACTTGACGCAGTGTCCTCAGGCTTTGGGCCAGCCTCACAAGGCTAACCTAAGAACAAACTCACACAAACTCAATAACCACAATGAACCAAATAAAAAATTAATCATCAACAGCAGAACTTAACAAGCAAACAAAAATATTAACAACAGACTATTTGGAAATACACAGTGTGGGGGGGAATAAAAAGGAACAAAGAAAGCCTGTAAGAAATAAAACAAATAAAAATTCACAAAAATTTGAATTATTGGGATTCAAAAAAGATTTGAGATTGTCAAAGGAATAGCAAGCTAATACAGAGATAATACCAGAAAACTTCCTAAATCTAAAGAAGCATGTCAATGTTCAGGCACGGGAAAGTCAAAACTTACCAATCAGATACAATAGAAATAATTCTAACTCAAGACATATTGTAATCAAGTTCTCAAATGTCAATGGTAAAGAGAGGGTTATGAAATCAGCAAGAGAAAAGAAGCAAAATAACATATAAGATTGTTCTAATTTGCCAAGCAGCGGACTTCTCATTAGAAACATTACAAGCCACAGGGAGTGAAGAAATTATATATTAAAAGTAATGAAGAAAAAAAAAATAGGTAAACAAGAACATCGTACCTAGCAAATCAATCATTCAGAAACTAAGGAGCGAGAAAGACTTTCCAAGACAGAAAAAAAGCCAAGAAAATTTATCACCACGGATTAGTCTCACAAAAAAAGCTAAAGGGAGTTCTTTAAACTAAATGAAACTAAACTTTAAACTTTAAATGAAACTAAACTTTAAAATAAACTTTAAACTAAATGAAAAATATGCTAATGTGTAACAAGAAAATATCTAAATGTATAGAACTCACTGAGTAAATACACAGATAAATCAAGCATATTCTAATACTATAAATAGAAGGGGCATATATCTTTAATATCAAAACTAAAAGGCAAAGTTATTAAAAATTAACTATGTTAATATTTTTTCTAGATAGACAACATACAAAGATGAGATATAAAAGTTCCATATGTGTGTGAGGAAAAGTTAGATATTTTCTGTTTTGGTTTCTGTTTCTTATCCTTGAAATCAAAATTAAGTTAGAAGCAGACTTGTATAACTTGTTATAATTATAAAATGATTTTTGTAAGCCTCATGATAATTACAAAGCAAAAGCCTATAATGGATAAATCAAAAATAAAAAGTAAAGAATAAAAACACACTACTAGAGTAAACTACTTACCCAGAAAGGATGACATCACATAGGAGGAAAAAACATAGAAATAAGGAAAGAAAGAAAAAAGCATAATAAAGTCTAGAAAGGAAATAACAAAAGGGCAGCAGTTAGAATGTACTTAATGATAATCACCTGAAAAATAAAAAAAAATTGAAGTAAAAAAAAAAAAGACCGAATTATATGCTGCTTACAGAAACTCACTGTACTTATAAAAAAAAAAGTGAAGGGATGGAAAATGAAATTTTACGTACATGTAAAACAATAAGCATACTTGAGTATTTTGTAATCTATCTAAATCTAACTAGATAGTGTATATCTAAAAATTTTGTATTAAGATATAACATAAAAAATAAGATATACATCACATAAACATACATGCAGATTCATTTTACACCATTCAAGTAAAAATGGGGTGTATTTCAGCACTTCAGAATATTCTAATATGCCTTACTTCCTAGCCCACCCTCTATGATTAGATATGTGGTTATACATAATACACATACACAAACATTTTATTTTTTTAACACACTTGCTAAGTTTTAATTCAGAGAGAAGTATACATGTTTTGAGTATACAGCTCAGTTTATCTTTCAATGTGAATATGCTTATGTGGACACTTCACCACCACCCAGAAATGAAGCATTTCTATAGAATCTCCATATGATCACTTTTGGTTTTTCTTTTTCTGGTTCCATACAAAATGCAGAATTATTTTTTCAAATCTTGAAAGTACAATGTTGGTATTTTAATATGAATGGCCTTGAATAAGTAGATTGCTTTGGGAAGTATAGACATTTTAACAATGCTGATTCTTCCCAGCCAAAAGCATGGTATGTTCTTCCATTTGTTAATATTGCCTGCTATTTCCTTTCTTAGGATTTCTTAATTTTCTTTATAGAAGTCCTTCACCTCCTTTGTTAGGTATATTCCTAGGTATTTCATTTTCATTAGAGCTATAGTGAAGGGAGTTGTGTCCTTAATTAGCCTCTCATCTTGACTGTTATTGGCGTATACAAAGGCAATTGATTTTATATCCTGAGATAGTACTTAATTTTTTGATGACTTCCAGGAGTCTTGTGGTTGAGTCATTGGGGTTCTTTAAGTATAAGATCATGTCATCAGCAAAGAGGGAGTTTGATGTCCTCTGCTTCTATTTGGATTCCCTTTATTTTCTCGTATTGCCTAATTGCATTGGCTAGAACTTCCAGCACTATGTTGAAAAGTAATGGTGACAGAGGACAACCTTATCTAGTTCCAGTTCTAAGAAGAAAATCTTTCAGTTTTACTCCATTCAATAAAATATTAGCTGTGGGTTTGTCATAAATAGCTTCAATCAGTTTCAGAAATGTGCCACCAATGCCTATACTCTTCAGTGTTCTAATTAGAAAAGGATGATGGATTTTATCAAAAGCTTTTTCTGCATGTATTGAGAGGATGATCTTTATTTTTGCTTTATCATATGATCTTTATTTTTGCTTCTGTCAATATGGTGGATAATGTTTATGGACTTGTGCATGTTAAACCAGCCTTGCATCCCTGGGATGAAACCTGCTTGATCATGATGTATGACTTTTTTGATGATAAGCTGTAATCTATTGGCTAGGATTTTATTGAGAATTTTTGCATCTATATTCATTAATGAAATTTGTCTGAATTCTCCTTTTTAGTTGGGTCTTTTCCTGGTTTTGGTATCAGGGTGATGTTTGCCCTGTACACCCTGTTGGGGAAGATTCCTTTCTCCTCAATTTTTTGGAATAATTTCTGCAGTATGGGAATAAGCTCTTCCTTGAAGGTTTGACATAAATTCTGGTGTGAAGCTATCCAGACAAGGGCATTGTTTTGTTGTTAGAAGCTTTTTTGTTTCTTTTATCTCAGTGCCTGAAATTGGTATGTTCAGGAGCTCTGTTTCTTCCTGGCTAAATCTAGGGAGAGGATGTGGTTCCAAATATTGATCCATTTCCCTCACATTGTCAAATTTCTGGGCATAGAGTTTCTGGTAGTATTCAGAGTTGATATTTTGTATATCTGTGGAATCAGTTGTTATTTCCACTTTATGATTTCTGATTGAAGTTACTAGAGATTTTACTTTTCTATTTATAGGTAGTCTGGCCAAAGGTTTATCTATTTCATTTATTTTTTCAAAAAACCAACTCCTTGTTTCATTAATTTTCTGAATGATTCTTTTGTCTTGAATTTCATTGATCTGATTTAATTTTGGATATTCCTTTTCTTTTACTGGGTTTAGGCTTAGGTTGTTCTTCTTTTTCCTGTTCCATAGATGGCTTGTGAGTTGGTTGATGCACTCTCTTTCTGTTTTTCAAATGTAGGCATCTAAAGCGATACACTTTCCTCTCAAAACTGCTTTTGCAAGTATCCCACAGGTTTTGGTAGCTTGTGTCTTCATCGTTGTTATGCTCAAGGAAGTTAATGATTTCCTGTTTTATTTCTTCCTGCACCTAACTGTCATTCAACAGAAGGTTGTTTAATTTCCATGCCTTTGTGTGGGGTTAAATGTTTTTGTTGGGGTTGAGTTCCACCTTTAGTGCCTAGTGGCTGACAAGATACAAGGTAAAATTTCAATTCTTTTGATTCTGTTGAGGTTTGTTTTGTGTCCTAGAACTTGATCAATTTGGAGGCTGTTCCATGGGGTGATGAGAAGAATGTATGTTCTTTATCTTTGGGAGGGAGTGTTCTATACACATCTATCAAGCAAAGTTGTTCTAGGGTCTCATTTAAATCTCTTATCTTTGTTTAATTTCTGTTTAGAGGATCTGTCCAGCTCTATAAGAGAAATGTTAAATTCCCCTGTCATTACAGTATTATGGGATATCATATTGCTCAGACTGAGTAAGGTCTGTTTCAAAAATCTGGGAGCATTTAAATTGGGTGCATTAATATTTAGAATTGAAATGTCTTCTTTTTTAATTTTTTTTTTTATTAAATCATAACAGTGTATATTAATGTGATCATGGGGCACCATAGACTGGTTTCATAGACCGTGTGAAACATTTTCATCACACTGGTTAACATAGGCTTCCTGGAATTTTCTTAGTTATTGTGCTAAGACATTTACATTCCACATTTACTAAGTTTCACATATACCCTTGTAAGATGCACCGCAGGTGTAATCCCACAAATATTCCTCCCTCTGCCCACCTCCCACTCCCTTTCCTCCTTTTCCCCCTTCCCCCTATTCTTAGGTTATAACTGGGTTATAGCTTTCATGTGAAAGCCATAAATTAGTTTCCTAGTAAGGCTGAGTACATTGGATACTTTTTCTTCCATTCTTAAGATACTTTACTAAAAAGAATATGTTCTAGCTCCATCCATGTAAGCATGAAGGAGGTAAAATCTCCATCATTCTTTAAGGGTGAATAATATTCCATGGTGTACGTATACCATAATTTATTAATCCATTTGTAGATTGATGGGCACTTGGGCTTTTTCCATGACTTAGCAATTACGAATAGGGCTGCAATAAACATTCTGGTACAAATATCTTTGTTATGATGTGATTTTTGGTCTTCTGGGTATATGCCTAGTAGAGGAATTATAGGATTGAATGGCAGATCTATTTTTATATCTCTAAGTGTTCTCCAAACATCTTTCCAAAAGGAATGTACTAATTTGCATTCCCACCAGCAGTGTAGAAGTGTTCCCTTTTCTCCACATCCACGCCAACATCTCTGGTCTCGGGATTTTGTGATATAGGCTAATCTTACTGGAGTTAGATGATATCTCAAAGTAGTTTTGCTTTGCATTTCTCTGATGATTAAGGATAATGAGCATTTTTTCATATGTCTGAAGGCCGCGAACCTGTTTTCTTCAGAGAAGTTTCTCTTCAAGTCCATTGCCCAGCTTGTGATGGGATCACTTGTTCTTTTCTTGCTTGTATGTTTGAGTTCTCTGTAGATTCTGGTTATTAAACCTTTGTCGGAGATATAACCTGCAAATATCTTCTCCCATTCTGAGGGCTGTTTGCTTGCTTTACTTACTATGTTCTTGGCTGTGCAGAAGCTTTTTAGCTTGATCAGGTCTCAGTAGTGTATTTTTAAAGCTGCTTCAATTGCCCCGGGGATCCTCCTCATAAAATACTCACCCAGACCGATTACTTCAAGGGTTTTCCCTGCACTCTCTTCTAGTATTTTTATAGTTTCATGTCTTAAGTTTAAATCTTTAATCCAGTGAGAATCTATCTTAGCTAAAGCTGAAAGGTGTGGGTCCAGTTTCAGTCTTCTACAGGTTGCCAGCCAGTTCACCCAGCACCATTTGTTAAGTAGGGAATCTTTTCCCCACTGAATGTTTTTAATTGGCTTGTCAGCGATTAAATAATGGTAAGTAGCTGGATACATCTCTTGGTTCTCTATTCTGTTCAAGACATCTACTTCTCTGTTTTGGTGCCAGTACCATGCTGTTTTCATCACTATCGATTTGTAGTATAGTCTGAGGTCTGGTAGCGTGATTCTTCCTTTTTTGTTTTTATTTCTGAGTAATGTCTTGTCTATTCAAGTTTTTTTCTGATTCCATATAAAACAAAGTATTGCTTTTTCAAGATCTTTAAAGTATGACAGGAAAACTGTAATAAGGATTGAGTTAAAATTATAAATTCCTTTGGGTAGTATGGACTTTTTTTTTTTTTTTGTAGAGACAGAGTCTCACTGTACCGCCCTCGGGTAGAGTGCTGTGGCGTCACACGGCTCACAGCAACCTCTAACTCTTGGGCTTACGCGATTCTCTTGCCTGAGCCTCCCGAACAGCTGGGACTATAGGCGCCCCCCACAATGCCTGGCTATTTTTCTGTTGCAGTTTGGCCGGGGCTGGGTCCGAACCCATCACCCTCGGCATATGGGGCCAGCACCCTACTCAAACAATGTTGATTTTTCCCAGCCATGAGCATGGTATGTTTTTCTATTTTTTAACATTTTCAGCTATTTCTTTTCTTAGAGTTTCATAGTTCTCTTTATAGAGATCTTTCACATCTTTAGTTAGATAAACTCCCTAATATTTCATCTTCTTTGGCACTTTTGTGAATGGGATAGAGTCCTTAACTGTTTTTTCAACTTGGCTATTGTTGGTATATATAAAAGCTACCGATTTATGAATGTTGATTTTGTAACCTGAGATGCTGCTGTATTCCTTGATCACTTCTAAGAGTTCAGTAGTAGAATCCCTGGTGTTTTACAGATATACAATCATCATCTGTGAAGAGCGAAAATTTGATCTCTTCTGACCCTATATGGATACCCTTGATTGCCTTTTCTTCCCTAGCTGCAGTGGCTAAAACTTCCATTACAATGTTAAAGAGCAGTGGAAATAATCAGCAACCTTACCTGCTTCCTGATCTGGTGGAAATGATTTCAATTTAACTCCATTGAATATGATATTGGCTGTGGGTTTGCTGTAGATGGCCTCTATCAGTTTAAGAAATGTCCCCTCTATACCAATTTTCTTAAATGTTCTGATCATGAAGGGATGCTGGATATTATCAAAAGCTTTCTCTGCATCAATTGAGAGAATCATATGGTCTTTGTTTTTTAATTTGTTTATGTGCTGAATTATACTCATAGATTTATGTATATTGAACTAGCCTTGAGACCCTGGGATAAAACTGACTTGGTCATGATGTATAATTTGTTTGATGTTTGCTGAATTCTGTTTGTTAGGATCTTGTTGAATATTTTTGCATCTATATTCATTAGTGATATTGGTCTATAATTTTCTTTTCTTGTTGGGTCTTTTCCTGGTTTGGGGATCAGGGTGATGTTTGCTTCATAGAATGTGTTTGGTAGTCTTCCTTCTTTTTCTACCTTTTGGAACAGGTTGCGTAATATAGGTACTAATTCCTCTTTAAAGATTTGGTAGAATTCTGATGTGAAACCATCTGGTCTTGGGCTTTTCTTTTTAGGGAGGTTTTCTATGGTTGATGCTATTTCAGAATTTGATATGGGCCTGTTCAACATTTCCACTTGGTTCTAGCTAAGTCTTGGAAGGTGACGTGCTTCTAAGTATCGGTCAATTTCCTTCAGATTTTCATATTTCTGAGAATAAATTTTCTTGTAATATTCATTAAGAGTTTTTTGTATTTCTGAGGAATCTTTTGTTATTTTACCTTTGTCATTTCTGATTGATGAGATTAGAGATTTTACTCTTTTTTTCCTGATTAGGTTGGCAAAAATTTTATCTATTTTATCAATCTTTTCAAAAAACCAACTTTTTAATTTATTGACCTGTTGTATAATTCTTTTGTTTTCAATTTCATTTAATTCTGCTCTAATTTTGGTTCTTTCTTTTCTTCTCCTGGGTTTGGGGTTGGAATGTTCTTCCTTTTCCAGTTGCTTGAATTGTCCCATTAAGTTGTTAACTTCCTCTCTTTCCATTCTCTTGAGGAAGGCTTGCAGTGCTATAAATTTTCCTCTTAGGACTGCCTTTGCGGTATCCCAGAGGTTCTGATCATTCGTGTCTTCACTGTTGTTTTGTTCCAAAAAATTGGCAATTCCCTTCATAATCTCATCTCTGACCCAGCTATCATTCAGCATAAGGTTATTTAACTTCCATGTTTTGATATAAGTATGCAGATTCCTGTTGTTACTGAGCTCAACTTTTATTTCGAGGTGGTTCCAGAAGGTGCAAGGAATAATTTCTATTCCTTTAAAATTTACTTAGGTTAGACTTGTGACCTAAGATGTGATCAATTTTGGAGTATGTTCTGTGGGCTGATGAGAAGTATGTGTATTCAGTTTTGTTGGGATGAAATTTTCTGTAGATGTCTGCTAAATCCAAATGTTGGATGGTTTGGTTTAAACCTAAAATTTCTTTGCTCAGCTTCTTATTTGAGGATCGATCCAACACTGCCAAAGGAGTGTTGAAATCTCTGACTATTATGGAGCTGGAGGAAATCAAGTTGCTCATGTCTGTTAGAGTTTCTCTTATAAATTGAGGTGCATTCTGGTTGGGTTCATAGATACCATAATTGAAATCTTATCATATTGTTTATTACCCTTAACAAATATGAAGTGACCATTCTTATCCTTCCTTACTTATGTTGGCTTAAAGCCTATTGTACCTGTAAATAATATTGCAACACCTACTTTTTTTATGATTACCATTTGCCTGAAATAAGGATGACCATCCTTTCACCCTGAGTCTATATTTGTCTTTTAAAGTAAGATGTGACTCTTGTATGTAACAAATATCAGGCCTGAGTTTTTGTATACAGTCAGCTAACCTATGCCTCTTTAGAGGACAGTTTAAGCCATTCACATTAATTGAGAATATTGGTAAGTCTGGTAAAATTTTGGGTATTGAGTTTTTGAAGATTCAGTGGACATTTTTAATCCTTTCACCAGTGTGTAAGTTGGAGTTTGATCAAATGTTTCTGATTGAGTTTACTTTTGTGGTAGAGGATTGGGTTGGTCGTTATGGAGGATAGGTCTGAGAATATCCTGAAGAGCTGGTTTGGTTATGGCAAATTTCTTCAACATATGAATGTCATTAAAGTATTTAATTTCTCCATCATAAATGAAACTCAGTTTAGCTGGATACAGGATCTGGGGTTGAAAGTTATTTTACTTTAGGAGATTAAAAGTCAATGACCAACCTATTCTGGCTTGAAAAGTTTCAGCAGAGAGGTCTGCAGTCATTCTAATGTTCTTCCCTTTGTGGGTAATGGCTTTCTTACATCTGGCTGCTTTGAGAATTTTCTCCCACATATTAACTTTAGTAAAGTTAATTATGATATGCCTGTGGGATGTCTTATTTGGATTGAGTCGTGCTGGGGTTCTGAAACTGTCTGCTATC
This sequence comes from Nycticebus coucang, assembly GCF_027406575.1. Taxonomy (NCBI): domain Eukaryota; kingdom Metazoa; phylum Chordata; class Mammalia; order Primates; family Lorisidae; genus Nycticebus; species Nycticebus coucang. Next base: position 87,856,022 of record NC_069793.1, read on the forward strand.
TGAATTTCAGAATCTCCAGGCATGTCTGGAAAATTCTCTTTCATAATTTCATGGAGAAGGGCCTCTGTGCCTAGCCAGGCCACTTCATAGGCTTCAGGGGTTCCAATGAGGCAGATATTATCCTTCTTCGAATTATCCCAGAGTTCTCTGAGAGAATGATCCATTTTTGCTCTCCATTTCTCTTCCTCTTTGAGAGTTTCAGATCATTAAAAGGCTTTGTCTTCAATGTCATAAGTCCTTTCTTCTGCTTGCTCCACTCTGTTACTGAGAGATTCTACTGCATTTTTCAGATCTCTGAGGGCTGCAAATTCTTGCTTCAGTGTGTCTAAAACTTTTTTTTTCTTTTTCTTTTTTTTCTTGTTGCGTATTCATTGAGGGTACAATAAGCCAGGTTACACTGATTGCAATTGTTAGGTAAAGTCCCTCTTGCAATCATGTCTTGCCCCCACAGTGTGTCTAAATCTTTGGTGGTTTTGTCTTTAAATTCCTTAAATTCTTGAGACAACTTTTGAATTTCTCTTCAAATTCTTAATTCCGACTTTTAAATTGCTGCTCGAATTTCTATTTCCAAATTTTCCTCCACTTTATTAATCTTGTTTGCAATCCAAATTCTGAATTTGATTTCTGACATCTCAGCCAGTTGTTTATGAATGGGATCTTCAGTTACATCTGCCATATCTTTCCTTGGGGGTGGGGTTGATCTATTCTGGTTACTCATGTTACTAGAATTTTTCCGCTGATTCCACCCCATGATTGTTTTACACCCTTTGATTTTTCCCCTGGAACTTTGTCAAGGACCCATACGTGCTGTGGCCTGAGCAACTGGGGCCCTGTTTGGTGTGGTGGGGCTAAGTGGTTCTGCCTTATTTTCAGCTGGTTTCTGTTCAACCCTAGTGAAACAGTTACTCTCGGTTGAAGTCTCAGCTGTGGAGAAATACCAGCAATTAAGTCACCCCCACCCACCACAGGCAACAATTGGGAAAGGAAAATCAAGCCTTTCTAAAACCACACACCCAGGGCACCACTTGAATAGTCCTCAGGCAATTGGCTCAGTTCAAGAGGTCCAAATCAATTGTCTCATTCAGCACTTGTCTTGGGTGGGAGAGTTTAAGAGGTCTCTGAAATCTGGATCACATGCGTCTGGTGAGTACTGTGATATGGCTTGCTCCAGTGCTGTGTGGAGTCATGAGGAGTCACCCAGAAAATAGATCAGTCTGGGTAGGTTGATGCCTCCTTCCCCACCTTGCACCTCTGTCACACCCAGTCACTGATAGTCCTGCTGTTGGGTGACCCAGTTGCCTGAAGTGAACTGATATTCCATGGGTTTGCACCTGCCTGAATCACAAGGAAATCTATTTCTGTTTAGCCAGGCCACTGTGCTCTGCCTCTACCTAGCAGGAGGAGGTGAGGCCTCACAATATTGGGCACTTGATGAAGGCTGGGGGCTGTTCAGTCAGTTCCAGCCCCGCCCCTGATTGATGTTACTGACAGAACAGAACAGAACAACTTTGCAGGATTTTGTTTCTGTTCCCATTAAATTCCCCTGCAGAGGAGAGCTGTTTTGAGTTACCAGAGCCTGTGCCTCAGGCCCTGTCTTTGCTCTTGCAGGTTTGTATTCGGTTACGTGTCAGTTCTATCCTGCTGCCTTCCTTTGTCTATAGGCTGACGATCCCCTGAGGTTTAGGTGCATCTTAGGCTCAGTAAAGCTGTCCTCTGGGTCAGCCACACCCTGGGAACTTCCGGGGTCTGTGAGTGTGTTTCTAGTCCTTGCACTCCACCCAGGTCGGTACCACCTCAGGCAAATCTCACAGGGCCTGCGTTTCCGTCCCAGATCTGTTCGTGGTGGTTGGCAGCCTCCTCTGGTTGCCAAGGGAGACAGGGGGTGTGGCTTCAGAATATCCGGGAGTAAGCCATATTGTTGCTAAAAGACGGCTGCTGCTCTGTGCCTCAGGGAACTGCTGCTCTGGTGTGGTTCCCTCTCAGCTGATTGTCCTCTCCTCACTCTTGTGCCCCAGAGTCAGCACTGACCAGCTGCAGTTTAGGCACTGTGCACACCCCTCGAGAAATCACCCAAGAACCTGGACTCCTGGAGGACAGGCCTCCAGACCTCAGAGTGAGTGGGGGGAGTTCTGGGAGCTCAGAGTTGCAGGTAGAGAATATATACCGTTTTATACATTTTTATGCCTGACAGGAGAACACCATGGCACCCTAGTAGGGGAGGTAGGTCCAGTTTTTAGAGGATCTCTCCCGTGGAGTGTAGTGGGAGGACCTTTGAACTCTGCCCGTTTGTTTGTGGGGCACTCCGAGCTGTTATCCTGGGGGAGGGGACTCCCGTCCACTTGGTGATGGATTTTGTACATTTTGTTTGTATCCTTGTGGTTGTAGCTCGCCTCAGTGGGGTTGATGTGCGTTCTTCAACCTTCTCTCATGGTGCGGCTCAAATCCACCAGGTTACTTGCTAAATTTCTGTCCTTTAACTCTCCTTCTGGATGGAAGCCTCTGTGGAAAGCTGGCTTCAGTCAGCCATCTTGTCTCTTCCCCCCTGAAATGTTTTCTTGTTGTAGTTTTCCCTTGACCAATATAAAGTGACCATCTTTGTCTTTTTTGACTTTAGTTGCTTTAAATCCACATTTATCTGAAAATAAGATTGCAACTCCTCTTTTCTTCTAAATTCCATTTGCCTGAAAAATTGTCTTCCAACCCTTAATTCGGAGTTTTGTTGTTTGAAGCCAGGTGTGTTTCCTGCACACAGCAAATGGATGGCTTGTGTTTTTTAATCTAGACAGCTGATCTATGCCTCTTCAGTGGAGAATTCAAGCCATTAACATTTATTGAGATAATTGACAAGTATGGTAGAGTTCTATTCATCTTACTTTGTGAGAGTTCATTGTTTAGTTTTATCTTTTGCATCAGTATGGAACCTAGGTTCTGTCCTTTAATTGCTGAGTTCTTACTTTGCTGTTGATCCATTGTGATGGTCTGTGTGTAGAGCAGGTTAAAGTATTTTTTGTAGACCTGGTCTTATTGTGGCAAATTTCCTCAATGTTTGTATATCAGTAAATTATTTGATTTCTCTGTCAATTTTAAAGCTTAGCTTAGCAGGATATAAAATTCGTGGTGGAAATTGTTCTGTTGACCATTGTCTTCTTGTTTGGAAAAATCATTAGAGAAGTCTGCAGTCACCCTGATGGATTTGCCCCTGTAAGTCAACTGGTGCTTACTCCTGGCAGCTTGAAGAATCTTTTCTTTTGTCTTAACTTTAAACAGGTTCAACACAATGTGTCTTAGAGAAGCTCAGTTAGAGTTGAGGTGACCTGGGGTCTGATATCCCTCTGAAAGCAGTGTGTCAGAATCTTTGGTGATATTTTCACCAAAGGGAAATTTTCATTTGTAATATTCTCTAATATTGCTTCCATTCCCCTGGGAATTCTTCTTCCCCTTCTGGGCTACCTATCACTCATATATTTGAACGCTTCATAAAGTCCCATAATTTTGTCAGTGTACATTCTGCTTTCTGTCTCTTCTTTTCTGCCTCTTTAACTATCTGAGTTATCTCAAGAGCTTTGTCCTCTACCTCTGACATTCTTTCTTCTGCATGGTCTAATCTGTTGTTGATACTTTCTATTGCATCTTTAAGTTCTCTAATTGACTGCTTCACTTCCTTTAGCTCTGCTATATCCTTTCTATATTCTTCATATCATTCATCTCTTATTTGATTTTGTTTTTGGATTTCCTTTTGTTAATTTTCCACTTTATCAGCAGTTTCTTTCATTATTTCCATCATTTCCTTCATTGTTTTCATCATCTGTATTCTAAATTCCCTTTCTGCCTTTGGTAACACTTCTTTATAGGTGGAATCCTCTTCAGTAGCTACCTCACAGTCCCTTGGGGGGTGGAGGGTTGCACTGGACTGTTTTTTCATGTTGCCAGGATTTTTCTGATAATTCTTTCTCAGGAGTGATTTCTTTTATCTATTTCCTTGCCCTAATTTTTCTTTCACTTTCTCTTGGTCTTTAAGTTGCTGTGCCTCTGGACTGGGGTTTCAATGAGTCCTTTTGGTACAGGACCAGAAGGAGGAGTAGGTTGAAAAGCAAGAGCAAGAATGGAAAAAGGAAAGAAAGAAAAAAAGGATAAAAGAGAAAGGAAATGGGGTGGGTAAAAGGGAATATTGACAAAAAGAAGAGAGGCACAGAAAGAGGGAGACAGCAATATAGGTGTACAGGAGGGTCCTTTGACCCAACCTTAAAACACCCCCAACCTCTGGGGGTGCTGGGTTGGGTGGTTCCCTTGAGGTCAGCGGTCTTTGCTGGCCTGTTCAGACACAGTACCCCACCTCCACCAAGTACAGAGGAAAGACAAACATGCTATAAATCAAACCAAAACAAGCAAAAAGAAAACTTTATGGGATAAAATTGGTGAAAAAAAAAAACAAATAATAGGGATAGAAACAGTAGCAAAAATGAAGTTTTAATGGTTGAAAAATGCAACAATGGGAAATTATATTTAAACTAGAAAAATGAAGAAAGAAAAAAAGAGAAAAAAATTGATAGGGAAAACGCTGGAATTAAAAAACAACAACAATGTCAATAGCAAAAAGAGAAGTATATATATCTTGCTGAATATTGTCTGGGCAACAGGTGATCTTCTGGGGTATGAGATGTTAATCACAATGTTGATGTGCCTGATATAGGGTTTCAAGAAGCTGTCACCCTGGATAAAGTGCCATGGTGTCATATCTTGCAGCAACCTCCCACTTTTGAGCTCAAGTTACCTCTCATTTTAGCTTTTCTATTTTTAGTAGAGATGCAGTCTTGCTTTAGCTCAGGCTGGTCTTGAACTCATGAGCTCAAGCAATCCACCTACCTCAGCCCCCTTGAATGCTAGGATTACAGGCATGAGCCACCATGCCCAGCCAGATCATATTCCTATGTTTAATATTACATGTTTTTGAGTCTTTAAATAGAAGTTAAATCATGTTTTGGTGATGAGAATTATGCTGTAGGAACATAATTTGTGGTTATATCAGTTAGCTGGAGGTATATAGATTTTCTATTACAGCGGAACATCCATAGCCTAATTTTCATAGACTGGATATATACCATCTGTACATATCAGTACAGCAGTCTGAGTTCTTTATGTTGACCATCTCTGCTGTATTTTCACCAGGTTTGTTACACCAGAATTATCTCTTATGGGATCAACTTTGAGAGGTTCTACTCTATGTTGTTTGGCTTAAAGTTTCAGTTTCCAAGAACCTATTGATGATGTTAAAAGAAGACTTAATATATTACAAAAACAAGGCTTAAGGTGGTAATAATATTTTATTATTGCTTATCTCCTCTAATATAAGAGCCAATAAGACTTAAGGTGCCGTCTTTGGATTTGGATACTACTGTTCCATCAAACAATGCCTGTTTTATGAAACATTGAAATTTGATGTGTGATAGAATACATGAAGATGAGTACTTAATAATGTCAAACATTGTAGAGAATTTTATTTAGATGAATAGAAAAAAATAATCAATTAAATATAATAATTAATAATTTTTGATCTTAAAAAAAGAGAAAAATTAGGATAATTCTCCCCCATATCTTAACTCCTATTATAACACTAGGTGACAAATTTTTCTCTCAAACTGTAAAATACAAAGTAATGGAGACAAACCCCTGAAAATGAAAAGTTTGCCATGATATCATCAAGTTATGGGAAGACATGAAAATGGCAAAATTAATTCTGACTTGTGAGCAAGAAAACTCTCAAGTCACAAAAAATTCAGTAGCAAACCTGAGAACAGCAGATAAAAGTAGGATAATTCACAGATAACTGCAAAGGAACTACTGTACTGTAAGGTCAAATTGTGCTGGAAAGTCTGGTTCCTATAAATTGTCAAAATTAAGCAAATTTAAAATCCAAACTCATAGAAACAGAGAATTAAAATGGTCAACATCAAAGACTTGGAGTGGGAAGATTGGAGAGACATTAATCAAAGGACACAAAATTTCAGTGAGAAGAAATAAGTTCAAGAGATCCATTGTATATCACAGTAACTACATTTAATAACAAAATATTATATATTATATACTTGTACATTGAAGAGAAAAGATTTAAGGCTTTCTTGCCAAACACACACACACACACACAAAACCCTGTACGTATGTGAAGTAATCTGTTTGTTACATAGCTTGATTCAGCTAGTCACAAATTACAAATAATGTATATATATATACAAAAACATTATGCTGTATATATTAAATATATCTAATGTTTTCATTAATTAAAAACTAACAAAATTGATCTCTTCTCTTAAAAAAGCCTCACTAAAGAGATCCTATTACGAATAGAATACAAACTGAAAAGGATATAAAAACTAAGTTAAAAAAGTAATATTATGAAAATTAAATGAGAATTTAGAATATGAAATGGAGAGGACATGAAATCTGGTTCTTCAACAAATAAATTGTAAGGATTAAAAAAAAAAAAAGGCTTGGTGCTTGTAGCTCAAGCAGTTAAGGTACCAGCTATATACACCAGACCTGGTAGATTCAAATCCAGCCCAAGCCTGCCAAACAACAATGACAACTACAACCAAAAATCATTGTGGGCACTTGTAGTCCCAGCTACTTGGGAGACTGAGGCAAGATAATCACTTAAGTCCAGGAGTTGGGGGTTGCTGTGAGCTGTGACTCCATGGCACTCTACCCAGGGAGACAGCTTGAAGCTCTGTCTCAAAAAAAAGAAAACCTACACAGGGATTAAAGACTTAAAAGACACTTTTTAAGAGCTGTATTATCTAAATATAAATGTATGTTTATAACAGCCACTGACAAGTGGAGAAGAGCTTTTCTGTTAAAAAAAAAAGAATTGCTCCTCTAATTTTTCATCTGACTTCTCATTTTCCTTATAATTGCCTTGCTGAACTTCTTTCAGTTCCTGGAGGTAGAAATTGTTTCCTCCATCTGAACCACTCAACAGTTGTACTCAAACTTATGCATCCTTCTGGTTTTTACCTTAATTTTCACTTAATTTAACCTCCTAGGTATGATCAGCCCCCTGTCCTATATAAGAGGTTGGACAATTAAGTTTGCAAATTCATCCTAAAAGAAGTGCCAAATACCTCATTGTTGAATATCATATTGGCCACTTTCAAAGTACTCACCTTAGAAAGCTATACTCCAGTACCTAGTCCACTCTTCAAAGCACTTTTGGAGCTCCTTTTCTGGAATGGCCATCAGAGCTGCCATCATACAATTAAGTTCATGAACTCATGCTAAAAAAAGTGCTGATTTGCAATGACCAGGACATCCAGCACTATACTGAATAGCAGTGGCTACAATGGCCATCCTTGTCTAGTTCCAGTTCTGAGTAAAATGCTTTCAGTTTTACTCAGAGTACTCTAATGGGGACAGAGGAGGTCAAACTCTCATTTGTGAATGACATGTTCTTATACCTAGAAAATCCTAGGGAATCAACTATAAAACTATTAGAAGAGGTCAAGGAATGTAGCAGTGTCTCAGGATAAAAAATCAGTGCTCACAACACAAATCAATATTCATATATGCCGATAACTGTCAAGCTGAGAATAAAATCAAAGTCTCTACTTTTACAGTAGATCTAAAGAAGATGAATTACCTAGTAATATATCTAAAAAAGAATGTGAAAGATCTCTATAAAGAGAACTATGAAACCCTGAGAAAAGTAATAGCATAAGACATTAAAAAAATGGAAGAAAATTTCATGCTTGTGGCTGTGAAGAATTAGCATGATTAAAATGTCCAAACCATCCAAAGACATTTATAGATCTAATACAATCTCCATCAAAACACGAATGTCATACTTGGAAGAATTTTAAAAAATAGTACTTCATTTCGTATGAACCCAGAAAAAATCCCAAATAGCTAATATGATTCTTAGAAGAACAAATCTGAAAGCATCATGTTACCAGATTTACTACAAATCTATAATGGTCAAAACAGCATAGAGATAGAGATACAGATCTATGGAATAGAAAAGAGAATCAAGAGATGAATCCAGAGACACATTGCCACTTGATCTTTGATAAAGCAAACAAAAGCATGCCCCGGGGGGCAGGGGGTAGCCAACTATTTAATAAATGGTTGTGAGAGAATGGGTTAGCCACATGTAGAAGACTGTAACTGGGCCCACACCTCTTATGATTCACAAAAATTAATTCTCATTGGATAAAAGTTTAAATTTAAGATATAAAACATTAAAAATCCTAGAAGAGAGTGTAAGGAAAATGTTTGAAAGTATTGGCCTGGGATATGCTTTTCTAAGGAAGACCCCTCTGGCAATTGCAACAACACCAAAAATAAATAAATGAGATTTAATCAAGTTAAAAAGCTTCTGCATAGCTAAGAGTACCACAACCAAATCAAACAGATAGCCTTCAGAATGGGAGATTTTTGCATGTTACGAATCTCACAAAGGCCTGATAACTAGAATCTACAGAGAACTCAAATTAATTAACAAGAAAAGAACAACCTTATTTCTAATTGGGCAAGAGACTTGAACAGAAACTTCTCTGAGGATGACAGATGAATGGCCAACAAACATGAAAAAGTGCTCATGGTCTTTAATCATCAGAGAAATGTAAATATAAACACTCAGAGATATCATCTAACTCCAGTAAGATCATCACAAAGTCCCAAATCTTCAGGTGCTGGCATAGATGTGGAGAGAAGGGAATTCTTCTACACTGCTGGTGGGATTGCAAAATAATACAACCTTTATGGAAAGAATAGAGAATTCTTAAAGAACTAAAGGTCAACTTTCCATTTGCTCCTGCAATTCCATTACTATCCAGAAGACAAAAATCTTTTGACCACAAAGACATTTGCACCAGAATGTTCATAATTGCCAAATCCGCGACAAACCCAACGCTCATCAACCCATGAATGGTTTAACAAAGTGTGGCATGTGTATACCATGGAGTACTAATATTTAGCCATAAGAAAAGATGAAGACCTTGTATCTTTTATGTTTACTGGATGAAGTTGAAACATGTTATTCTTAGTAAAGTATCTCAAGAATGGGAAAAGAAATAGCCAATGTTCTTAATACTAATATGAAATAAATATGTAAACAATTGCATGCCCACACAAATGATAAAGCACAAATACTGTCTAGCAAGGGGAGGGAAGAGGCAGGAGAAAAGAAGGGAAAGAAAGAGGGTTATTGGAAGAAGAGGGAGGACGATTGCCAGATCTCACCTAATGTGCACAATGTGAAGGTGTTTAACACCATCCCTGGGTGAAGGCTTCAACTATCACTTGAACTTTACCTTGGAAGTGAGAACAATGTAACCTAAAATTTTTTACCCTTATATTAATTTGAAATAAACACGGATTAAAAAAATTATAAAATATTTGAGGAGAAAAGTGCTTTGAAGGATGGACTACACACTGACATTGGTGCAAAGCTTCTGAAGGGGAGTACTTTGAAGACACTTGTAAAGATATTAAGCCATGATGTCACTTTTTCTAGAATAAGTTCATGAACTTAGTTGTCTAACCTCATATTTATTCATTTTGTAATTCTCCTTCATATCACATGTCAAAACATAATTGTATCATTTGTCTAATACCTTCTTGATTAGATCCAGAAGGGGAATGATTGTATCATTTCTACTCATTGCTATATTCTCACTGTCCTGATGGTACCTACCATGAGATACATGTTCAGTATCTATTTTGTTAGTAAAAGAATGACTAGATGAGTCGAGATAATAGATATGTTAATGACAATGATCAATCTCTTTGTGTGTTGTATATGGGATTTCTGGCCACCAAGATCCATTTCTTGCTTCTTTTTACATATTCTCTTTCAGTGCCCTCATAGCCATTTCTAAGTTCCTTTATTGCTCTGTATTGCTTGGTCATTGATATTTCTAACTTAATAGAGAGCTGTCTAACTTGGATATTGAGGCCTACTCTGGTTTCAGGGGAGGCTTTGGATGTTTGAATCCAGAAATATCAAATTAGCACTTAGTAATGAAACTCAAACTATTATCTACATTTTTTTTTGCAGTTTTCAATCTTACATCTTACATTAATACCTCTACAATAGTAATTTTTAAGGAAAAAAACCATTTTAGTGTCAAAGAATTATTTAAAAATAGTGCTTATAAATTTTATGTGAGCACAGAGGCTCAATTAAGCCATGGGATGCCCTAGGAAAACTAAACTGAGAACACATTAGTAAAGAAACCTGACAAGCATCAGAGGAGATTTAGGCAGTAAACAACATAAGGAAGTCCAGGCATTCACGTGGTAGCATCAGAAAAGTACAATGATGGCAGAGAAAAGTCTTGGCAGATGGTAGAACATATAACAAAGGGGTTGAGAAAATATAATTGGCTGAAATTAAGAAAATGAAATCAGCATTAAAAGATAGGATTCTTTAAGAGAGGAACGTGTCACAATCGTAGGTACAGAAAAGCAAGAACAAGAGAACAAACGAGAAGAACCTGGCTGAAAGTTGAAGGATGGTTGCCAAAACAAAGTAAATTATGTGAACAAGGACTCAAAAATCTAGTGAAGAATAAAAGCGAATAGCAATGAGAAAAATTATTGATGGTTATACATAGAGTTCATCTCAAAATTGGTCTGGACTTACTTTAAGAGAGAAAGTTATAGAACAAATGATTATAAGTAGGACAAATAAGAAAATGTGCTGAATTCTGAAATTCATCATATTAATAGTCACATAGACACATGTGTATTTTTATTTTTAGCAAAAATCATGAGAATGTAGTAATTTCTTAAATATATATTTGTTTCAGCTCTATTGATGTTATAGTTAAATATAGTTCAGTATATACAGGTCACTATGAAAACACAAAAAAGAAAGTTGGTAATAACGATAACAAAGGGTTTCCTGGAGAGAGCAACATTTAAGTGAATCATAAAGATAGTTTTACATGAAAGACAGGTAAGTATCATCTCACTAATTAATACTGTAAGAAAACTTAATGCCAGTAACAATCCAAAGCATATGAACAACATAACTAATAAACTTGAGCTAATAAGAGATGGGTAGTCAAAAACACACAACAACTGCAGAATACATATTCATTTTAATCAATTAAAATGTCAACAAATTCTAAAGGATTAAATTAAGAATGCTATTTTACTATAATCCAATTAAGTAAAGCAGCCATGGCTAAATATGCTTTATAAATTTCAACTTTAATATATAATCCAAATAGTTCTTATCAAACTAGGAAAAGGAGAAAATATTATTATTCAGATAGAATATACTTGCTCAAAATCAACACAAACATCATAATTAATGTGAACTATCAAAGCTTTCTCTTTGATATTAATAACAAATTAAAAAAACCTCTCTTTAACATTCTATTCAAGATTACACTGGAGATTCTAGTCAGTGAGAGGAAAAAAGAATTGAAAGCTTAGCATTGGCATTGAAAAGGAAGAAATGAAACTATCCTTTTTTTTTGTAATTGCAGATATTTTTTATATAGAAAATCTAAAATTCTTGATAATTACTTCAATTAATATGTCTTTACCAATGTTGCTTCATGTAAAATCAATTGATATAACAAATTGCTTTTATATGTATCAAAACAAAGACAAAATTAAACATAAAATTGTGTATTTACAATAAAATCAAAATATTAAACAGTACATAAAGATAGAGTTACCTGGCATAGGCTTAGGCTACCTCCTGAAAGGCCAATCATAACCTTTAGTCAAAATAAGGCTAAGATGTCTAGCTAGTGATTCATAATATGCTATGTCAAGGTGAAATCCTTTGAAGGGACTCTGTACTAGTCTATGTGCACAGCTCAGGAATGCATAGAGTGAGAGTTCTTAGCTGGCCTTACCATTTACACAGCCTGCTTTTAACTATGCAATCAGTAAGATAAAAGATTCCTCAATGAACTTGTGATTAGTCTCCCTTGGAACTTAGGTAGCTCACACTTAACTTAGCAGTTCATAATTCAAAAATAAAATATATTCTGTGGTAATAGTGCCTGGAGGTCTGGACTCCTCAAAGATTACAAATAATCAATCTCTACTGTATCCTTAGCTTTATTAAAATCTTATGTGTGTATATTCAGCAATTTCATAAGTCTTTTCAATCAAGTAATTCTGTGTAATTGTTGCACTGAGTAATAAACATAAAAGTTAATATGTGCCAGACTTCTGCAAAGATAATAATAAATCATGTTAAAGAAAAATAAAATTCACATAAATATACAATTTTTTTATTAAAAGTCTCAATATTGTCAAGATGCCAATTCTATAACTAATCAAAAGTTTTAATACAATTCCTATTAAAATCAAAATTGGCACATTATTTCTGCCTAAAATATATACAGGGAAATGATTTATTCTCATAAAATCAAAAAAACCCACAAATTCAAACTATAAAACCAAAGAAAATATATGAAACAATGATTTTCAGATGAACAGGTTGCACAGGAATGTGATCTCTAACAGAAAAGAAACAGGGAAGGTAGATTCTGTAATTTTCACAGATTCCTGCCACAGCACAGGACAGTAGAATCCAAGAAGGGCTCAATGGTCTCCTTTATTTGGATAAACATAAATTGAATTTTAGGAAGTCAAAGACAGATAAAAACTACAGAGCTTATTACCAGAAAGAAGAGAGGTAAATACATACATATAAAAACAGGAGGGAGAGAAAAGAGAGACTGGGAGAGGGAGGTAGAGAGGGTATTTTTGTTAACCATCATTTTTCCCTCAAATGTTTGGCTGGAAATGATTCTTCACAGATATGCAAGGAAAATATTCTAGGCTAAAGATGAAATCACTGAAAATTAGTAGATCAATCAATTCCCAGAACTCATACTGGGCTGAGAACTACTGATGTTCCTCCAGAACAGAAAAAAATTCATAATACATAGAAAATCAGTCAGAATCCTAAGAGGATTATCATTTCAATGATGGCACTAAATTTGCTGTTCACCAACAGCTGTCCCAGTACCACCCTACCAAATCTGAAAAACATATTTTGGAAGTATTCAATTAATTTTGAGTAAATTAACTCTGTGACTGAACAAAATTTAGTACAATTATAAGAATAAAGAATACAACAAAAGACAGAATCTAACAATGGAAACTTAATAAAATGTATCATCTAACCAAATTTTGAATCCAAAATATGACCCATAACTAGAAGACAAACCCATCAATAGAAACAGATCTAAAAATTATAAAAATCATAGAACTTCATGAAAACCAGAGATAAAAATATAGTATCAAAGGATAGATGACAAGCAAGATAAATGAAGTACAAAGGAACATAGACCAAATAGTAAGAGATTTCCCAGATACCACACAAGCAACAATTAAGTGTAGTATCGTGTTTAAAAACTGAGATGAAAAGAATACAAATAGCTTATGACTATTTCCTCATGAAAATATACATTTTTTTAATTGAGGGCAAAATAAAGCTGCTTTCAAACCGAAACAATCTGAGATAATATTCTACTAGATTATCTGAATTATAAAATGTCTTTCACTGGATAAAAAGATTTAAACTTAAGACATGAAACTATAAAGATTCTTGGAGACAGTGCACGACAAACACTTGAAGAAAGTGGCCTGGGAGAATACTTTATGAGGAGGCCCCCCCAGGCAATTGAAGCAATACCAAAAATACATTACTGGGACCTGATCAAACTAAAAACTGCACAGCCAAGAGCACAGTAAGTAAAGCAAGCAGACAGCTCTCACAATGGGAGAGGATATTTGCAGGTTATGCTTCTGACAAAGGTTTGATAACAAGAATCCACAGAGAACTTAAACTTATTAATAAGAAAAGAACAAGTAATCCAATTTCATTGTGGGCAAGAGACTTGAACAGAAGTTTCTCTGAAGAAGATAGGCGCATGGCCTACAGACACATGAAAAAATGCTCATCATCTTTACTTATCAGAGAAATGCAAATCAAAACTACTTTGAGATATCATCTAACTCCAGTAAGAGTGACTCACGTAACAAAATCCCAGGACATGATTGCAAGAGGGACTTTACCTAACAATTGCAATCAGTGTAACTGGCTTATTGTACCCTCAATGAATCCCCAACAATAAAAAAAAAAAAAAATCCCCAAACTACAGATGTTGTTATGGATGTGGAGAAAAGGGAACACTTCTATGCTGCTGGTGGGAGTGCAAGCTAATACGTCCCTTTTGGAAAGAGGTATGGAGAATACTCAGGAATCTAAAAGTAGACTGCTGTTTGATCCTGCAATTCCTCTACTAGAAGTATATCCAAAAGACCAAAAATCACTTTATAACAAAGATATTTTCACCAGATTGTTCACTGAAGATCAATTCATAATAGCCAAGTCATAGAAGAAGCCCAAGTGCCCATTGACCCATGAATGAATTAATAAATTATGGTATATGTATACCACGGAATATTATGTAGCCTTAAAAAATATGGAGACTTTACCTCTTTTATGTTTACATGGATGGAGCTGGAACATATCCTACTTAGTAAAGTATCTCAAGAATGGAAGAAAAAATATCCAATGTACTCAGTACTATTATGAAACCAATTTACAATAATTCACACTTTTTTTTTTTTTTTTTTTGTAGACTTTATGGCCCTTGGTAGAGTGCCGTGGCATCACACAGCTCACAGCAACCTCCAACTCCTGGGCTTAAGCGATTCTCTTGCCTCAGCCTCCCGAGTAGCTGGGACTACAGGCGCTCGCCACAATGCCCAGCTATTTTTTTGGTTGCAGTTCAGCCGGAGCTGGGTTTGAACCCGCCACCCTTGGTATATGGGGCCGGTGCCTTACCGACTGAGCCACAGGTGCCGCCCAATAATTCACACTTTCACGTGAAGAATAGATCACAACTATGGCCCAAGATGAAGGAGGCAGGAGGTGGGGATGGAAGCATAAGGGGGAGGTCAGATCGAGGGAGGGTGAATGGTGGGATCAAACCTATGGTGCATAATGCAAGGGTACATGTCTGATTTATTAAGTATAGAGTATAAATGTCTTAACACAATAATTAAGTAAACAAGATGAGGTATATATTAACCAGTACAATGTAAGCATTCTTAATTCTATATGAAATCAGCACATTGTATCCCATAAATGCATTAATGTATACATGAAAAAAAAAAAAAACAGAGGTAAAACTGTAGGGATAGACAATGGCTATAAAGCTCTCACTTTGCCCAAACACTGCACATAGCAGGGTCTTGCTGGGCTCATGTGATCCTCCTGCCTTAGCCTCCTAAGTAACTGGGACTATTGGTATGAGGCATCATCCCAGCCAACTAATATTTTTTACTTTGTTGATATATTGGAATCTGGATCGCTCTTCCTTCTTTTTTTAACAGTTTTATTGTGGTCTAATTTTTATACCCCCAAATCCTTTCATGTAATGTACACAAGTTGAATAATTTGGACAAATGCAATGATGTTTTTAAAGGAAAAAAATGTCAAAGGAAGTTATTCTGGTATAATAAAAATGGGATCATATAAAGAGTGACAGAAAGGAGGATAAATGAGTTAGTTAATGTATAAGTTGATTCTCAATTTTAAAATATTTTTTAAAAATAATAGGGAGATTTTTTATTATAACAATTTAAAGGAGTTGACAATTAATTTTGCTCTGCCAAAATAAGTGTAAATAAGTATACAATGTGTAAAAGTATAAAATAACCATAAAATGTGTGTAAAACAAGTGTAAAGACAAATTATAAATTTCAGTTATTTACTATCAGAAATGGTTTAAGGTAAAAAGTCTTTATATTACATTTTTAACTTTTCTGTAAATTTCAGGTATTATCAATTAAAATGAAAACAAGCAGTAAAGAAACAGGGTAAACAATTATAGCTTTACTATTTAAATACTTAGTAATTTATAGAACCAGACAGAAAATAAGCTAGGATATAATGACTTCAATAATACTACTAGCAAAACTAACTGACATATAGACCAGTCTACCTAACATTAACAGAATGCATATCCTTCTCAAGCATGCATATAACATTCAGAATGACAAGATAATAGGCCATTAAACTAATATCAAAATTGTTTTAATTGGCATTTCCCTGACAGCTTGTAATTTGGAGAATTTTTTATACCTATGGGTCATTTGTATTTCTTCGGAGAAATATCTTTTCTTGTTCTTTGTCCATTTTTTTTTACTTAATTTTTATTAAATCATAACTGCATATATTTACAGGGTACAATATGATGATTTGATATACAACATGGAATGCTTAAATCAAATTAATGTTACATAATTTTCACCTCATTAAATCAGGTTGTTTTATTGCTCCTGGGTTGTTTGAGTGACTAATATGGGTATTAACCTTTTATCAAATGTACGCTTTTTCTCCTATTCCACAGGTTGTCTCTTTACTCTGTTGCTTGTTTTTGCTGTTGTTGCTGTTGTTTGATTTTTGGTTTGTTTTTTTTTTGCTGTGCATAAACTTCTTGGATATCACCTAACACTTGTCTCTTTACTCTGTTGCTTGTTTTTGCTGTTGTTGTTGTTGTTTGATTTTTGGTTTGTTTGTTTTTTGCTGTGCATAAACTTCTTGGATATCACCTAACGCTTGTTAGGCTATTATGAATGGGCACAGGGAGGAAAGCTATTTGCCATACCTTGTGTGTGGGACATGACCACAAAAGGGACTCTACCTACCAAAATCGAACATTTTGACCAGGTTGTTTGTATCCTCACATTAACGTGAAATCAATTTACTTTTCAATTAAAAAAAAAAAAAAAGACAAAATGTAAAATGTGTTGGTGAGGTTGCAGAGAAAAGGGAACACTTGTACACTGTTTGTGAGAATTCAAATTAGTATAACTATTATGGGAAACCATATGAAGTTCTTCAAAAAATTAAATTACCATATGAGTTAGCAATCCCACTACGTTCAATGAAGCATTATTCATAATAGGAAAGAAATGGAAGCAACCAAAATGGAAGCAACCAAAGTGTTTGTAAAAGAATGAAGGAATGTAGTTCACATACACAATAGAATACTCTTTAGCCTTAAAAGAAGAAAATCCTGTCATTTGCCACAACATGGGTAAACCTGGATGACATTATGCTATGTGAAGTAAGTCAGGTACATAAAGACAAATACTGCATGATCTCACTTTTATGTGTAGAATCTATAAAGTTAAACTCATAGAAGCAAAGAATAGAATGGTAATACTAAAGGCTGGGGTAGAGTAGGGACTGCGGAGATGTTGGCTAAAGAGTATAAAATTTCAGTCAGACAGGAGGAAAATTCCTGATGGTTTATTGTATAGCATGGCAATGACAGTTAGTAAAATATATCGTATACTTGAAAATTGCTGAGAGTGTATTTTAAATGTTCTTACCCCACAAAACTAAGATGAGTATGTGAGATAACGGCTATGTCAATTAGCTTGACTTAGTCATTCCACAATGCTTACACACATCAAAATATCATATATAATGTTTATATGTCAGTTAAAAATTAAATAGAAAAAATTCAAACTATATAAAAATGTGGTCTCAAAATGCATGATATTGCCTTAAAATAAATCATAAAAGAGAATCTAGAAATTACCAAGTATTTATAAATTCAATAATATGTCTAATAACCAGTGAGTCAAGCAAGAATCAAAATGAACATTTAAATCCTGGTATATATATCACTAGGATGATGATCAGAAAAGTTACCAAAAACAGATTGTTGACTAAACCTTGAACTGGAAAGACATGTCTAAAGGAAGAAAATCGTGATTACTGCCAAAACTCATTTTCTATTTATTTTCTGACATTTTCTCCACTTAAATGCAACCTTTTTTAAGCTGTATAGCCTTAGCATGTGTGTGTGCTTGTGCACATATTTATGAAGTATATGAACTATTACATCATTTAAGACTAGCTTTAAAAAATGTTAAGAGATTATTGTTCACGGGGTTAGCAAGAAAAGATAATTTTTAACTTAAGAAATATATGTATTTTAAAGGAGGTGAATATTTTAGGCTACTTTGCCATTCTTGTTATTCTTGTTCATGATTTTTAAGAAAATAGTGCCTGATTTGTGCTATCAATTAAATCAGTAAATACATTAAATGAATTGAAATGTTAAGTTACTATATTTAAGGTTTTTATTTCAAAATTTATTCTGAAGTTATTGTGTTGGATATTATGAACTGTCTGTGGAAAATATGTCTGTACTTTTCTTCAGCATAGATGAAAAGGGCTACAGATGTATCCTACTTATAGATTTTTGCTAACATCAAGCTTTTTTATTATTCCCTCAAAGACAAAATAGAAACATCAAGGCATTAATGTTATGTTAGAAAAATGATGTCAGAGATGGGTTTTATTAATCTACTCTGTGTATTAAAATTTTGGCATCAAGCTTATGACAATACTTGATTGAACTAAATATTTTAGGATAAAATTCTACAGTGGTTTTCATAATTCAAAGATACCAGAATCCAAGCATTTGAGTAGCCCACATCTCTGGTTTTATAGCATTATGTAATAAACAAAAGTGTCCAAATTAAAAAAAAAAAGACATCAATGATAGTAATGAAAAATTACAAAGTAAAAAATATTTTAAATATTAGCTAATGCCATTCAAAATGTAAATGTATAGGACAAGACTAAGATCGTTATTAGCTCTCTTGTATATAAATCTACTTTGTAAATATATTACTATAACTTTTTTTTAAATTCTCAATAATACTATTTATTAATGTTAATCATTCTCATCTCAGCTTGGAATTTTACAGTGATTAAACTGTCCTCTGATTTTTTTGGTATAGATAAAACAAATTCCCCCCTTTATACAATGAGAAGCTGTATTCAGTATTCACAGACATCAAGTATTTTTCCTAGTTTCCTACCCACCAGTGACACAATTTCTCTTATTAATAAATTGTCAACCCATCTGTAGTTCTACATATTGAGGAGCTCTGGAAATGCTGACCCACTGAATAGCCTCCTAGCCCTTCATTCACCAAGGAACCACTATTTTAATATAGTACACAGTAGATTTGAGGCAGAGTCATCGGGTTAAAGTGACAAGATAGACACCAGCAAGAATTTAAAATGAAATGTTGGCCATTTGCCCTGTAAGATAATTTACTGCTTAACTCTTACATTTGGCTAAAACCTCTCATCTTTTATTCTTTTTCACACAAAACTTTCATCTCCCATTCATTCTCTTGTTCTACTTCCTCTAATTTTCATAATTTCCAGTAGTTATTATGTGCAGTAATTGAACTGTGACATTCTATCCTGAAGTGGCCCAGATGAAAATATTTTTCTTCTTCATTTTTTTTTTTTATTGTTAAATCATAGCTGTGTACATTAGTGCAATCGCCTGTACCCATTCTAAGATGCACCATAGATGTGGCCCCACCCATTACCCTCACTCCACCAAACCCTCCCCCCTCCTGTCCCCTTCATTGGCCCCTTCCCCATAGTCTTGTGCTATAGTTGTGTTATAGTCTTCATGTGAAAGCTATAATTTAGCTTCACAGTAGGGCTGAGTACATTGGATACTTTTTCTTCCATTCCTGAGATACTTTGCTAAGAAGAATATGTTCCAGCTCCATCCATGTAAACATGAAAGAGGTAAAGTCTCCATCTTTCTTCAAGGCTGCATAGTATTCCATGGTATACATGTACCACAATTTGCTAGTCCATTCGTGGGTCGATGGGCACTTGGGCTTCTTCCATGACTTAGCAATTATGAATTGGTCTGCAATAAACATTCTGGTACAGATGTCTTTGTTATATTGTGACTTTTGGTCTTCTGGGTATAAACCTAGTAAAGGAATTATAGGATCGAATGGCAGGTCTATTTTTAGGTCTCTAAGTATTCTCCAAACAACCTTCCAGAAGGAACGTATTAGTGTGCATTCCACCAGCAGTGTAGAAGTGTGCCCTTTCCTCCACATCCACGCCAACATCTCTGGTTTTGGAATTTTATTATGTGGGCTACTCTTACTGGGGTTAGGTGATATCTCAGAGTAGTTTTGATTTGCATTTCTCTGATGATTAAGGATGATGAGCTTTTTTACATGTGTTTGTAGATTTTGTGTGGGTCTTCTTTAGAGAAGTTTCTCTTTAACTCCCTTGCCCACCTTGAAATGGGGTCATGTGTTCTTTTCTTGCTAAAAAATTTGAGATCTCTGTGGATTCTGGTTATTAGACCTTTATCGGAGGTATAACCTGCAAATATTTTCTCCCATTCTGAGGGCTGTCTGTTTGCTTTACTCACTATGTTCTTGGCTGTGCAGAAGCTTTTTAGCTTGATCAGGTCCCAGTAGTGTATTTTTGATACTGCTTCAATTGCCTGGGGAGTCCTCCTCATAAAATATTCACCCAAGCTGATTCCTTCAAGAGTTTTCCCTGAACATTCTTCAAGTATTTTTATAGTTTCATGTCTTAAGTTTAAATCTTTTATCCAGTGAGAGTCTATCTTAGTTAATGGTGAAAGGTGTGGGTCCAGTTTCAATCTTCTACAGGTTGCCAGCCAGTTTACCCAGCACCATTTGTTAAATAGGGAATCTTTTACCCACTGACTGTTTTTAATTGGCTTGTCACAGATCAAATAATGGTAAGTAGCTGGATCTATCTCTTGGTTCTCTATTCTGTTCCAGACATCTGCTTCTCTGTTTTTGTGTCAGTACCATGCTGTTTTGATCACTATCAATTTATAGTACAGTCTCAGGTCTGGTAGCATGATTCCTCCTGCTTTGTTTTTATTGCTGAGTAATGTTTTGGCTATTCCGTTTTTTTCTGATTCCATATAAAATGAAGTATTATTTTTTCGAGATCTTTAAAGTATGACAATGGAGATTTCATAGGAATTGCATTAAAATTATATATTGCTTTGGGCAGTATGGACACTTTAACAATGTTGATTCTTCCCAGCCATGAGCATGGTATGTTTTTCCATCTGTTAACATCTTCGGCTATTTCTTTTCTTAGAGTTTCATAGTTCTCTTTGTAGAGATCTTTCACGTCTTTTGTTAGGTATACTCCCAAATATTTCATCTTCTTTGGCACTACTGTGAAAGGAATAGAGTCCTTGAGTGTTTGTTCGGCTTGGTTATTGTTGGTATATATAAAGGCTACATATTTATGGGTGTTGATTTTGTAGCCTGAGACATTGCTACATTCCTTGATCACTTCTAAAAGTTTTGTAGTAGAAGCCCTAGTGTTTTCCAGATATACGATCATATCATCTGCGAAGAGTGAAAGTTTGATCTCTTCTGACCCTATGTGGATACCCTTGATCGCCTTTTCTTCCCAAATGGCAATGGCTAAAACTTCCATTACAATGTTAAAGAGCAATGGAGACAATGGGCAACCATGCCTGGTTCCTGATCTAAGTGGAAATGATTTCAATTTAACTCCATTCAATACGATATTGGCTGTGGGTTTGCTGTAGATGGCCTCTATTAGTTTAAGAAATATCCCTTCTTAATATTTTCTTAAATGCTCTGATCATGAAGGGATGCTGGATATTATCAAAAGCTTTTTCTGCATCAATTGAAAGAATCATATGGTCTTTATTTTTAAGTTTGTTTATGTGTTGAATTACATTTATAGATTTACGTATGTTGAACCAGCCTTGAGACCCTGGGATAAATCCGACTTGGTCATGGTGTATAATTTTTTGATGTGTTGTTGGATTCTGTTTGTTAGGATCTTATGGAGTATTTTAGCATCAATATTCATTAGTGATATTGGTCTATAATTTTCTTTTCTTGTTGGGTCTTTCCCTGGTTTGGGGATCAAGGTGATGTTTGCTTCGTAGAATGTGCTGGGTAATATTCCTTCTTTTTCTATATTTTGGAAGAGGTTTAGTAGTATAGGTACTAGTTCTTCTTTAAATGTTTGGTTGATTTGTGACGTAAAGGCATCTGGTCCTGGGCTTTTCTTTTTAGGGAGATTTTGTATAGTTGACGCTATTTCAGAACTTGATATAGGCCTGTTCAACATTTCCACTTCGTTCTGGCTAAGTCTTGGTAGGTGGCGTGCTTCCAGGTATTGGTCGATTTCTTTCAGATTTTCATATTTGTGAGAGTAGAGTTTCTTGTAGTATTCGTTAAATATTTTTTGAATTTCTGAGGGGTCTGTTGTTATTTCATCATTACCATTTCTGATTGATGAAATTAGAGATTTTGCTCTTTTTTTCCTGGTTAGGTTGGCCAAAGGTTTATCTATTTTATTGATCTTTTAAAAAAACAGCTTTTGGATTTATGATCTGTTGTATAATTCTTTCATTTTCAATTTTATTTAATTCTGCTCTGATTTTGGTTATTCGTTTTCTTCTGCTGTGTTTGGGGTTGAAGTGTTCTTCTTTCTCCAGTTGCTTGAGATGTTCCATTAAGTTATTGACTTCCTCTCTTTCCGTTTTCTTGAGGAAGGCTTGCAGTGCTATAAATTACCCTCTTAGGACTGCCTTTGCAGTATCACAGAGGTTCTGGTAATTCATGTCTTGATTGTTGTTTTGTCCCAAAAATATGGTGATTTCCTTCTTAATCTCGTCTATAACCCATGTATCCTTCAGCATAAGATTGTTTAGCTTCCATTTTTTTTGTATAGGTATGCAGGTTCCTGTTGTTATTTAGTTCAACTTTTATTCCATGATGGTCTGAGAAGATGCAAGGAATAATTTCTATTTTTTTAAATTTGCTGAGGTTAGATTTGTGGCCTAGGATGTGGTCAATTTTGGAGTATGTTCTGTGGGCTGATGAGAAGAATGTGTATTCAGTTTTTTTTGGGTGAAATGTTGTGTAGATGTCTGTTAAGTCCAGATGTTGAATGGTTGTGTTTAAATCTAAAATTTCTTTGCTTATCTTCTTTGGAGTATCTATCCAGGACTGCTAAAGGGGTGTTAAAATCTCCAACTACTATTTAAGTGGAGGAAATCAAGTTGCTCATGTCTGTTAGAGTTTCTCTTATAAATTGAGGTGTGTTGCGGTTGGGTGCATAGATATTAATAATTGAGATCTCATCATACTGAGTATTACCTTTAACAAATATGAAGTGTCCATCCTTATCCTTAATTATTTTGGTTGGTTTAAAGCCTATTGCATCTGCAAACAGGATTGCAATGCCTCCTTTTTCTGCTTTCCATTTGCCTGGAATATAGATGACCATCCCTTCACCTTGAGTCTATATCTGTCTTTTAATGTAAGATGCAATTCTTGGATGCAGCAGATATTTGGCTTGAGTTTTAGTATCCAGTCAACCAACCTATGCCTCTTTAGAGGACAATTTAAACCATTCACATGAATTGAGAGTATTGATAAGCCTTTTGAGAGACCGATGGACATTTTTAATCTTTTGCGACTGTGGAAGTTGGAATTTGATAAAAAATTCTCAAAAGTAGTGGAGAATTACGCTGGTCTTTATGGAGGATAGGTCTAAGAATGTGCTGGAGAGCTGGTTTAGTTGTGGCAAATTTCTTCAAACATGTGAATCTCGTTGAAGTATTTAATTTCTCCATCATAAATGAAGCTCAGTTTAGCTGGGTACAGGATCCTGGGTTGAAAGTTATTTTGTTTTAGGAGATTAAAAGTTGATGACCATCCTCTCCTAGCTTGAAAGGTTTCAGCAGACAGATCTGCAGTTATTCTGATATTCTTCCCCTTGTAGGTAATGGTTTTCTTTTGTCTGGCAGCTTTCAGAATTTTCTCCTTCCTATTAACTTTAGTGAAATTGATTATGCTGTGTCTGGGGATTGTCTTATTTGGGTTGAGTCATGCTGGAGTTCTGAAACTGTCTGCTGTCTGAATTTCAGAATCTCTTGGCATGTCTGGAAAGTTCTCCTTCATAATCTCATGGAGAAGAGACTCTGTGTCTTGTGAAGCCACTTCATCACTTTCGGGGATCCCTGTAAGATGAATATTGGTTTTCTTCAAATTATCCTAGAGCTCTCAGAGAGAGTGGTCTGTTTTTACTCTCCATTTCTCTTCTTCTTTGAGGGTTTGGGAGCATTTGAAAGCTTTGTCTTCAATGTCAGAAATCCTTTCTTCTGCTTGCTCCATTCTGTTACTGAGGGATTGTACTGTGTTTCTCAGATCTTTGAGGGATGCGACTTTTTGTCTCAATGTGTCAAAAATCTTTGGTCATTTGGTCTTTGAATCTGTTGAATTCTTGAGATCAATAATTTGATCTTATTTGCTATCCAGATCCTGAATTCAATTTCTGACATCTAGGCTATTTGTTTGTGCATGGGGTCTTGTGCCGTTTCTGCCCCATTGATCCTTGGGGGAATTGATCTACTCTGATTATTCATATTGCCAGAGTTTTTCTGTTGATTTCACCTCATGATTGTTTTTCACTGTTGCCTCTGGCTGTCCTCAGAGTTGGGGACGTGTCTCTCCAAGATTAGACCCCAGCGGGATCACTCAATTATTGCTGGATCTTTGTAGGGAGTGACCCTGTGTAGTTCCTCTGGGGCTGCTCTAGCTAGGGAATTCTGGTTGTGGAAGCAGCTCCAGTTTGTGACACACCCAGATCCAGCAACAGGGCTGGGGGTGATGCGCACGGTTCTGGGAGTGCCAGGCTCCAAGTGACTTTGGCACAGAGAGCCCAAGGTTCCAGCAGTCTCTGGCCAGGAGAAGAGCTCTGTGCAGAGGCAGGGAGGGCTCCAAAGGGCACGCAGCTACCAGAGTCCCTGTCCAGGTGAACGGGCTAGTGTGGAAGCTTGGAGGACACAAGAGGGAGGACGCAGGGTTGCGTGGCTCCCGCAGTTCCTGGTCAGGGAATGCGGAGGCCCGGTGGGTGCCGGTCACCGGTCTTGGGTTGCTGCACAGCTCTTATGGATGTCTGGGCGGTGCCATGCCCAGAAGTTTGAGGTTGCTATGAGCAGTGACATCACGGCACTCTACCCAGGGCAACAGCCCAAGGCTCCAGTGTGCCAAAACCATCTCACTCTGCCCCTAAGGAATAAGGCTGTAAGGCAGCTCAGTCCCCACCTTTAGGCTGCTCAGTCAGTAGGTTATTTTGAGCCACCCAATCCTTGCTCTGAGACCCTGAGGGCGGAGCTTGCTGGGGCAGTTCTTTCACAATGGCTTCCTGCGCCCAGCTCAGCGGCTCAGTCTGGGGCCCCAGACAATGCCCAAAGTTCTCCACACTCCTGCTCAAGCTCTCCCATAGGCAGTTCAACTGAGTGCCAAGTCCAAGAATACTGAAACAGTTTACAGGTAAGGCCTTTCTGTTTTGTAGTCTCACTGTTGCTTGTACTTAGGGCTGCCGGCCTGATTAGGTCGATCGAAGACATGCAACCACTTGCCAGTTTTCCACTGTATTTGTCCTCCTCTTGGGGTCCAGAAGTCCCTTGCTGGCTCCCTGTATCCTCAAAGGGATGATTACAGGCAGATCCCACTGGCCAGAGATGCCTGGAGTCTTGTCTCCTCAGACTTGCTGTTCCCAGTTGCAGGGAAGCTGTTACTTGGCCACCATCTTTAATCTCCCTACTATAACATTTTTATGAAGCAACAGTGTGCAATTTGATTTTAAGTTTTCTTCACTAAAATAAATAAGGACACATGCTGAGAATATGCAATTTTATTGATTGTTACACACTTTAAATGATTTAAAAATAACTGTAATATAAAATATATGCTCACCTTTGGCAATCTAATAAGTGATTCCTGAAACTAAACAAACATTAACCTTTTCTTTTTTTTCTTTTTGCAGTTTTTGACCGGGGCCATGTTTGAACCCATCACTTCCAGTATATGGGGCTGGCGTCCTACTCCTTTGAGTCACAGGCGCCACCCTAACATTTCAATTAGATACACAATCTAATCATAATAATAGAGTCCATAACTCTTATCCAATGTTTAGTAAGCTAAAATCATTTTTAGTTAACAAAAGTTTTCATCTTTGAATGCACTATCTCTTGACAAAAAAATATAAGTCAACTATGAGTTATTGTCTATTGCTAATATTAACATATGGATCTTCAATCTATTAGAAGCCAATGGAATATCAAATGCTTTTAAATGATGGTCAAGTAGAATGACATATATTAATGAATAATTGGAAAATTGAACTACAGGATATATGCTTAGACTAAGTCTGTGTTCTACGTAGATCCCTGAAGAGTAGTTGTGGAATAATTGAAAGAATACACATGTGTACATTGACTAGATTTCCTTTTAAAATACAAGTATCCTACTTAGGGGTATTGCATTAAGTGCCAAAGATATTGGGGGGGAATGAACCAACCAGCTTCTTTGTGACTGAATTTAGAAGAATGACAGAAGAGAAAAGTTGATACTTATGTAGCAGAGTTGTTGAAGAAAACAAAAGATACCTGATGATAATCATGTTTTAACGAACTTCTAGAAACAACTTCAAGTAGCACTCTTCCCCACTGACACTGCTTGAAACAAACTTCATTTTGACCTTGGTATCAATGAACTTGAATATTATTGCTTCATCTCGTCACTTGTGCCTTTCAAAGGTATGTCCTTCAGGCTTCTTCAATTGTTAAGTCTAATATAAGAATTTGTTGTTTTTCTAAGCTATTCTTGTCTCAGAATTTTGGAAAAAATATGATACTGCTTTTATTTGTGCTATGAATTAAATCAGTATTTAAGTTAAATACATTTAAATGTTAAGTTACTACATTTAAAGTTTTATCTTCAAAATTTATTCTGAAGTTTATATGTTGAATATTGTGGTCTATGAAAAACATAAAGTCTTCGTATTTTACTCTAGCATAGATGCAGAGGGCTACAAAGTTTTGAGCAATTTTTCGCATTATACAAGCTTATTTTTATTAAGGATCTTTATAAGCACATTAGCATTTTTGAGTTATTTGTATATGTACTATTATTTGAAATTGACAAAAGTTGTATGAATTACATTATATCCTACATAAGTATTTCTTTCATTTATATCTTTATCGATGCATGTAATTGATTACAATATACTGGGTATATTTAAATCCTATGATTCTGTAAGTTTTGACTAATATGTATACCCAGGAAATTATTACTGCAATCAATATACTAAATAAATCCATCATCTCCAGGAGTGTTCTTGTACCTTTTGTAGTGCCTTTTCCCTCATCTCCAGGAAATACTGATAGGCTTTCTATTATTACAGTTTAGTTATAAACTTTTTTTAAAAGAGGCACTAAGCAAAAATCACATACCCTATACACAATGGAATAAAATGTTGAACGATATTTTATACATAAATTAGTGCTATTTTCATTATACCCACAACACAGTAACCAAAACTTTCCTAAGAACCTTGGCATAAGAATAAAAGGGTATGATCCCTGATACTGGCAAAATTTTTATTAAGAATCACAATTCTATGAGCAAAGATGACCCATTAAAGTCTTTATCAAAGTTGAAACAGCAGTACTTAATGAAGTCCTTGCCTGATGTCTGTGACTCCAGGAGACCGTCTGAACTTGTTTGAGTTGGTGTTGCTCACATTGCCTCAGTGAGTTTAACTGGAACTGTCAATCAGAACTGTCTGTGGATTCTTGTTCTCTAGCTATCACTGGCTGGGGTTACAGGTTCACTACTTATTTGACTTTGTGCAGGGAACATTGGAGCAGTGAGGGGCAGAGTCAGTGGGTTTGTCTATCAATTCCCCTTGTCCAGATATCACCAGCAGGGAGTAGGACTGCAACTGCTCACAGAAACTCTTCACAGAAACTCTGTGAAGCAGAGTTTCCAGCAAAATGCTGTGACTTGTTTGAAGTGGGTAGATGAGAGGCTGAAACTAGCATAGAACCTGGTTGTCCTATCTCACCAAGCTAGCCCTCAGAGACACTTGTTGTAGCCCTGAAAGGGAACTTTGAAAGGCTATAGGGGAAGGGTCACAAGCAAAAGCCCCAGCTTATTGGTGAAATGGTGGTTAGCTCCAGTTCCTGGAGCCTCATGATCCAGTCTCAACCAACAGTTTTAGTTACCAAATATGTCTGTACATTGCTTCCTAAGCATTCCCAATTAGACTCTCTTTCAATAACTATTTGGGGAAAATGTATCATTTCAGTTAAAAAGTATAATTATTATTTTTAAAATGGTGAAAATAGTCATGAGGAGGGGTCAGAAGAAGGATTCTGACAACATGAAAAATTAGAGCAGATCAATTCCCTCAAGAGATTACAAAGAAGATACCATAGAAAATACCATTAAAAGAGAAATTGCTGAAAGGTCAGAAATAGAATTCATAATATGATGGCAAATAAAATAATTGGAATTGAGAGAAGATAGAAATAGAAATCCAAAAATTAGTCCAAATGTTGTTTCAAGAAATTAGTGATTTTAAAGACAAAGTCATCATGGATATTGACGTAATGAGGAACAATATAGCAGAGCTTAAGGCATTGAAAAAAGTACTCAAGGATTTGGAAACACAGTAAAGATACTTACTAATAAGGTAGAAAATGGAGAAAAAAGAATTTCGGAAATAGAAATTCTGAGTACTTTTCAACTATTCCAATCATTCAGAGGCAGACAAAGGAAACAAAATAGAATATTCCCTGAGAGAGTTATGGGATCATTCAAAAAGATCAAATGTCTGAATTATAGAGATTCCTGAAGGAGGACAGAGTGATCCTGAAGGCCCTAATGCTCCACTGCAATATATTTTGGTGGAGAATTTCCCAAGCATTGTGAGAGACACAGAACTTCAGGTAATAGATAGTTTCAGAACTCCAGCCTGACTCAAACCAAACAAGGCATCTTCTAGACACATTGTAAATAAACTTGCCAAACTGAATATGTAGGAGAAAATCCTGCAAGCAGCCAGGCATAAGAAAAGTTTCACCTACCAAGGGAAAAATACCAGAATTACCACAGATCTTTCAGCAGAAACTTTTCAAGCTAGAAGAGGATGGTCATCAGCCTTCAACCTTCTTAAACAAACTTATTTCAGTGCAGGATCCTGTATCCCACTAAACTGAGTTTCACGTGTGATGGAGAAATCAAATATTTTGTTGATATAAATGTTAAGGAAATTTGGAATTACTAGATCAATTCTACAGGAAATACTCAGACCCATTCTATATGATGGCAATGATCCATCACCAAAGTAAACACACCCAAAACTAAAGAACAAAGCCTAGCTTCCACAATGGTGCAAGAAATAAAAATAAACTCTGGACATCTGAAAAACAAGATTATCAAAACTCTACCACACCTATGGAAACCCTCATTAAATACGAATGGATTGAATTCCCCTGAAGAGGCACAGGCTGGCTGACTGGATAGAAAAACTGAGACCCAAGATCTGTTGTTTCCAAGAAATACACCTAACCTCAAAGGATAAAACTAGACTCATGAAAAAATGATGGAAAACACTAATCCAGGCAATTGGAAATCAGAAAAAAATAGGTTTTGCAATCTTATTTGCAGATACAATAGGATTTAAATCAACAAAAATAAGGAGAGACAAGGATAGACATTATATACTGCTTAACATAATCATACGTGAAGAGACTCAATAATTAATATTTATGCACCCAACTTGAACACTCTTTGAGACATAAAACAAGCTGTAAATGGTATGAGCAATATAATATCTTCATGAAACAAAACAGTTGGATATTTTAACACCCCGTTGACAGTACTGGACATAACCTCCAAGCAGAAACTAAACAAAGTAATAGTGGACTTAAACATGACCCTAGAAAAAAATGGACTTAACAGACATACACAGACCATTTCATCCTAACAAAAATGAATACATATTCTCCTCATTAGCCCACAATTCATCCTCCAAAATTGATTATATCTTAGAACACAACTCTAACCTCAATTAATTCAAAAGAATAGCAATTATTCCTTGTATCTTCTTGGACTATCACAGAACAAAAGTTGACCGCAGCATCAACAGAAGTCTTAATATTCAAATATAGTCATGGAAACCAAATAATCTTATGCTGAATGACACCTGGTCAAAGATGAGATTAAGAAAGAAATAATTAAATATCTTGAACAAAATGATAATGAAGCCACAAGCTGTCAAAAACTGTGGGATATTACAAAGGCAGTCCTATGAGGCAAATTTATAGCATTAGATGCCTTCATCAAGAAAAAAGAAAGAGAGACAGTAAACAACTAAATGGGTCATTTCAAGCAACTAGAAAAAGAAAAACAATCTAATCCAAAACCAGCAGAAGAAGATAAATAACCAAAATGGTAGCAGAATTAAATGAAATTGAAAACACAAGAACCATTCAGAAGATCAGTGAAACAAGAAGTTGGTTCAACGAGAAGATTAATGAAAGTGATAAGCCCTTAGCCAGATTAACCAGAAACAGGAAAGTAAGATCTTTAATAATTTTAACCAGAAATAATAAAGGGGAAATAAGAACAGTACCAAAGAACTACAAAAGATCCTCAGTGACTACTACAAAAAAACTCTATGCTTAAAAATAAGAAAATGTAGAAGGGACCAACACATGAAATCATGCCACCTTCCTAAACTCAGCCAGAATAGGAAATTTTGAATAGACCTATATTAAGCACTGAAATTGCAATACAAAATCTCCACCCCCCAAAAGGAAACAAAAAAGAGACATTACAACTTACACCACAGAAATACAAAAGATCATCTGAGACAACTACTAATATCTGCATACCCATAAACTAGAAAACTAGAGGAAATGGATAAATTCCTGGAGAGATATTAATACTGTCTCCTCAAGTGTGAATCAGGAATAAATAGAAACCCTAAACAGAGCAATTACGAGCAGTAAGATTGAATCAGTAATAAAATATCTCTCCTAAAGAACAAAAAGCCCTGTATAAAATGGATTCACAGACAAATTCTATCATATTTCTAAAAAAGAGCAGATACCAATCCTCTTGAAACTCTTTTAAAAGATTGAGAAGAAGCAAATTATCTCTAGTTCATTCTACAAAGCCAGTATTACACTTATGCCCAAATCAGGAAAAGACACAACAAAAAAAGAAGACTAAAGACAAGTATCAGTTAAGAACATATATGCAAAGACCTGATAAAATACTAGGAAACTGAATCAAACAGCACAGTAAAATGATCATTTACCATGATCAAGCAGGTTTTATCTTAGGTATAAAAGGAAGATTCAACATACATGGATCAGTAAATGTGATCATTACATAAACAGAATTAAAAATAAAAAAACATATGATTGTATTGATGCATGCAGAAAAAGCACTGGATAAAATCCACTATTACTTCACTGCGAAAACAAGGTAGGCATAAAAGGAACAAACTTTAAAATAATTAAAGCCACATAAAACAAACCCACAGCCAACATCAAACTAAATGGAAAATGTTGAAAGTTTTTCCTCTGAGAACTGGAACGTGACAAAAGTGCCCACTTTAACCACTCCTATTCAGCATAGTATTGGAAGACCTAGGCAGACCAATCAGGAACGAGAAAGAAAGAAAAGTTATCCAAATTGGAAAAGAGGAAGTAAAATTATCTGTTTGCATATGATATGATCTTCCACACAGAAAATCCTTAAATCCTGCTCTAAAAGACTTCTGGATTTAATAAGCCATTACGTTAAAAACTCACGTTATAAAATTGATATAAAAAATCATTAGCATTCTACACGCCAATAAAGAACAAGCTGAGAATCAAATAAAAAACTTGATTTCATTTAAAATAGCTGCAATAAATAAATAAAATAAAGTATGTGAATAGTCTCTACAAAGAAAATTATAAAACTATGACAAAAAAACAGATGAGACAAAAAAGTGGTTAAACATTCCATGCTAATGGATTAGACTCAAGATTGTTAAAATGACAATACTGACTAAAAATTTTACATAATCAATGCAGTTTGTATAAAAATACCATCATTTTTCTCAGAACAACAACAACAATTCTAAATTATATATGTAAGCAAAAAAGAGACAGAATAATCAAAGCAATACTAAGCAAAAGGAACACCGCTGGACAACATATCACAAAGCCTTACTTTAAATTATCCTATAAGTCTATGGTAATCAAAGTAGCATGACATTAATACACAAATAGTTACATAGATCTATAGAACAGAATAGAGAACCCCAAATAAAGCTGCTTACCTGCTACCAATTGATTTTTTAAAAAGTCAATTAAAACATACGTTGGAGAAAGGACAGCTTATTCAATAAATGGCACTGTAAAAATTGGACAACCATATGCAGAAGAATGAAAATGGATCCCTTTCTATCATCATCTACTAAATTTATTCCAATGGATTAAAACTTAAATGTGAAGTCTTAAATAATAAAACATTTTAGAAGAAAACCTAAGAAAAATTCTTTTGGGTATTTGTCTAGGCAAGGGATTTTTTTTTTTTTTTTGAGACAGAGTCTCCATCTGTCACCCTGAGTAGAGTGCCACTGAGTCACAGCTCACAGCAACATCCAACTCTTGGGCTTAAGTGGTTCTCTTGCCTCAGCCTCCCAAGGAGCTGGGACTACAGGCACCTGCCACAATGCCCGTATTTTTTTTTTTTTTTTTGGTTGTAATTGTCATTGTTTGGCAAGCCCTGGCTGGATTCAAACCCACCAGCTCTGGTGTACGTGACTGGTGCCCTAGCCACTGAGGTATAGGCACTGAGCCTAGGCATGGAATTTATATTCAAGACCCTAGAAGCAAATTCAGTAAAAACAAAGCAAATAAATTGAACTTAAATAAACAAAAAAAGCTTCTACACAGCAAAATAAATAATCAACAGAGTAAATAGACAACCTATTTATGGGAGAGAATATTTGCAAAGGCCTAATTTGACAAAGGCATTTGACAAAGGCCTAATATCCAGAATCCATCGGGAATGCAACTCAGCAAGAAAACAAAAAGAGAAAAAAAATTAAGAGTAGGCTGAGGATATAGACATTTTCCAAAGGAACATATCAAAATGGTCAATAAACATGAACAAATGATGATCACTAAGCATTGGCGAAAGGCAAGCTAAAAATGTCAATAAGGTGCTATTTTACTTCAGTCTGAATTTCTGTTCATTTCTTTTCCTTTTATTAAATCATATACACATTGATCATGAATACATTTATGCATCTGTGGGGTACAATGTGTTGGTTTTTTTATACAATTTGGAGTGCTTATGTCAAACTAATTAATATGGTTTTTGCCTTATTTACTTTATTATTTTGTTAAGACATTTATGGTCTATACTTGATAAATTTGACTTGTACCATTGCAATATGGTCCATAGGTAAATTTCTGTTCTTAAAAAGCCAAAAACAACTAGCATAATTGGCATACATATGGTGAAAAAGAAAAGCTTATGCACTGGTGGTAGGAATGTAAATTACTACAACTCCTGTGGAGAACAGTACGGAGATTTCTGAAAGAACTTAAAGTAGATCTACCATTCAATCCAACAATCTCCCTGGATATCCACTCAAAAGAAAAGAAGTCATTATGTCAAAAAGAGACTTGTTACATATTACAAGCACAATTACACAGCACAATTCACAAGAGTAATGATCTGAATCTACCTAAATATCTACCAACTGATGAGTGTACAAAGAAAATGTGTGTGTGTGTGCGCGTATACACATAATGTGTGTATACATAAACATCATGGACTACTACTCAACCATAAAAAAGAATGAAATATGGTTTTTGTAGCATCTTGGGTAGAAATGGAGGTCATTATCCTGAGTGAAGTAACTCAGGAAAGGAAAATTGAAACCCATGTTCTTACTTATAAATGGGAGGTAAGCTATGAGTATGAGTGGTCAAACAGAGTGGTTTAATAGACACTGGAAACTTCAAAGATGGGAGGGTAGGAGTGTGGTGAAAGATAAAAAATTTCCTATTGAGTATAATGAACACTTGTTGGGTGATGAGAACACTAAACGTCCAGACTTTGATGTTATTTGATATATCCATGTAAGAAAAATCCACTTGGACCCCCTAAATGTACTGAAATTTAAAAAAATGTTATATCCACAATATAATATTATTCAGCCATAAAAGGAATAAAATCATGTGTTTTTCAGTAATGTGAGTGGAACTGGAAGCCATTTTCTTAAGTGAAACAAATTAGCAAGTCAAATACTGCATGTTCTCAGTCATAATTTGGCAATAAATAATATGTAGTCAGGGACCTAGAGTGTGGAATGATGTTAATGGAGACATGGAAAGATGGAAGGAAGGAAGGGAGGGAGGTGATGAGAAATTACTTAACAGATACAATGTACAGTCTTCAGGTAATAGCTACATTAAAATCCAGAATTCACAACTCTGCAATATATCCACATAACAAAACTGCACCTGTACCCTTTAACTTTATACAAATACAAAAATCAGCCTTCTGGGTAGATGCCCAGTAATGGGATTGCAGGATCAAATGGGAGGTCTAGGTTGAGTGCTTTACATCCTTTGTATTAACCTGGATGGAAGTGGAAGACATTATTCTTAGTAAAGCATCACGAGAATGGAGAAGCATGAATCCTATGTACTCAATTTTGATATGAGGACAATTAATGACAATTAAGGTTATGGGGGGGAAGCAGAAAGAGGGACGGAGGGGGGGAGTGGGGCCTTGGCCTTGGTGTGTGTCACACTTTATGGGGGCAAGACATGATTGCAAGAGGGACTTTACCTAACAATTGCAATCAGTGTAATCTGGCTTATTGTACCCTCAATGAATTCCCAACAATAATAAAAAAAAAAAATCAGCCTGACATATGTATCCAACCCTCAATCTAAAAGAATCCCCTAGTATCCTGTGCCACAGCCCCCTGCCTTTTTTCTTTCTCATGTTCATTATTATCTGAGTTTACCCTTCATGTTTTGTTTCATCATTCTCACTCCTACAAAATGTAACCTAATGAAAGATGTAACCTAGTTTGTCTCTTTTGCTGCTTTTTCCCAATGTCTAGTATATTTGTTGTCACATAAAACATGCACAACATTTGTTGAATATACTGCATAAACTTATGACTTTCTAGAATTTCTGCTTTGGAATCATAATTCTAATCTTTTCAACAGAGAGTCAGAAAAATGGTTTCCATAGGTTGCCCCCTGAGTCCTAATAGGGTGGATTATTCTATCTGCATTGGGATGGATTGTTTACTGTGCCATAGTATCATAGATCATAAGGGTTGCACCAAGAATACATGGAGCAATCCATCTTTCTATGGGAAATAAATGTTCCAACTCTTAGGGGCAAATTCACATTCCCTTTCTGAAGATTCAAACACTTCCAAAGGGGAGCACCATCACAAACTTCTTTGTTAAATTAATTGACTAAAGTAGGAGGTTTCATCTTCCTTTGGCATCTCTTGCATACTCTCATCTTTAATCAGATATGAAAAATTCATATCAGAACTGTGAGCTGTGACAGGAAGAATACTACAATGGGAGTCAAGATTCTTAGGGACTAATCTTGCCTTTTTTCTGAACAGGTACATTGAAGAAACAACTAAAAAACACTCCAAATTTTGTGATGAATGTATAGGTAGAAATGATTTTGGGAATGTACAAATGTGTGACAACAACCTGGGTGAATAGAAATGAAAGATTTATACATATAAATAAATACTGTGTTACACAAGTGCAAATATTACCATTCTTAAATAAAACAGCTTATTGTTTCCCCACTGTTCTGATTCCTAAGTTTGCAGTACAGTATATTTTTATTTTGTCCTTCAGCTTCACATATTGAGTTATATAGTTTACTCTCCAAAATGTTTAGAACAGATAATTATTTCACAAAATCCCAATAAATAAAGTAATTTGGCAATGTAATTCATAAGACTAATTTAAAAAGTCAAATAATATTGTTGAGAAAAGCTTAAAACTCAAAGTAGCCCTCCTTTATCCCCCATTATACCACAGACTCTATCCTTTCCCCTACCACACCAGGCCATTTCTAACAGGAAAGTAACCTCAACTTTCTAAACTTCATGTTCTTTATATTAGTGTATAACTACATGTCAATTAATTTTGAGTGAAATTTATATAACCTATTCCAGCTAAAGCACTTCCTACCAGAGTGATATTGAACCTATTATTTAACCTTATTCTACATCAATTTCCTCACCAGTAAATGAGGTTAGTAATTTCAACCCCCTTTTTATGTGCTGACTTTAGTTAATAAATTTAAATTACATAAAATTAAATCGCTCACCATAAGCACTAAATTGATGGTGGTTCTCATTATATTATTATAAGAAACTCACTTATATCTTCTTTCCTTAAACTCATCTTGTAAATCAGATCTGATTTTTTTGGTTAAATTTAATTTCTATTTTATCATACAAATGTAATCATTCACAGATCCACCAAGTAGTATATTAAATGTATTTTATTTTTCATACAACTTTTGGGCATTTCTTTCTGGAGGCAATTTCTCCCCCCTCAACCCCCACACACATACTCCTCCCATTTGTTGTGTTTTCAAAGAAAGTGTAAAATCTATATCTTGTAAAGTTTTTTCATAACTGTCAATTGCTCTATAAAATGACTATCAATTCAGTCATCTACGTGATTGTTTCACATAACTTAACCAGATTTGTTCACTCTCTGGGATATGCACTTCAGAGCTCTGCAGTTCCCTGTGCCTGTCCGGACTGGTGGCTTTTGAGAACTGCCACATGGCTGTTATCTGGGCACTTCCTATTTCACTATCATTTAATGAACGTTCTTTTCTCATCCCATTTTCCTGCGTGTCCTCTCTTCTATTTTGCAATTTTCTCATTTCATTGGAGCACATAGATCGGGAGCTTCTAAGTTAAGTCGATTGTTAGATTTGCTTATCTTTCTTCCTTTTTTTCCTTAAAAATCTCATTAAGGTGGAAATCCTCAAGTCACTATTATCAAATGATATTTCCACAATAGCATCCCTATTTAATCACAATTGTTCCTTTATTCTGGAAAAGTCCCATTGTGGTGTTGTGTAATTTTTTCTTCTTGTTGTTTATAGGGAAATGAGAATCTCCTATATACAAACCTTCTGTTCATCTCTGGTCTCTGCTCCACATCTTATCCCTTCTTTGTATTGTATTTGCCATATCCAAGCACATTTTGGGGTGCTTTAGGTTACTTTTAACATTTTTTCATCTACACTCCTTTTCCATACATTTGCCTATAAAAATCCATATGCTAATGGTCAGGTGTGGTGGCTCATACCTATGATCCCCGCACTTTGGAAGGCTAAGGCAGAAGGATCACTCAAGGCCAGAAGTTTGAGATCAACTTGGGCAACACAGAACTCTCTACAAAAAAATAAAATGAAAAAAAAAAAAAAAAAAAAAACCAAAGAAATGAAAAAAAAGAAGTGAAAAAAATGAAGAAAATGGAAGAGAAATGAAGAAATAAAAGAAAAATGATAAAAAATGAAATCCCCAGCATAGAGGCATGGATTTGTAGTCCTAGCTATTCAGGAGGCTGAGGCAGGTGATTACATCAGCCCAGGAGTTGAGACTGTGGTGAGTTATGATTATACCACTGCACTCCAGCTTAGATAAGAGACATCCTGTCTCATAAAAAAATATCTCATAGGTATGTTTATGTGTCACTGTACATACTTGTATAATCTTGAACATGTTAATAACAAATTTTTTCTTAAAGATGTTTTTACTTATATAAGTGACATAAAAATATACACCACTATCCTTATTTAAGAACTTCATTTGGTCATATTAAAAACTTACTTATTTCTCAAATTAAACAAACATATCTTCACTGTGCCCTCTCTTCAGCTACTACTCTTCATGTGCAATAATGATGGAAACACTTAAATTCCTGGTTAAGCCCCTTATTGAAATAGAATCTGTAAGAGCAGTGGTTGGCTTATATTACAATCACTGTGCTGACTTTTTAAAATACAGATATACAGGTTCAACACACAGGTATTTTGACTCAATTATTCTACGGCAAAGACAAGGCATCTGTATTTTAGAAACAAAACAAAAAACTTCCTACACTTATGCTGGTCAGACAGGTTTTATTGGCAGGTAATAAATTTCTGTTATTTTTGCTTACTATGCTTTCACTATAGTTTAATAACCACATCCTAAATCCTTTTGAGCTTATAAACTATTCTAAAACAGCCACACAGAGCTATTATATAAGGTGTTGTTTTATAAACTTTTATACCATAGCACCTTAAAATATGCTCTATTGTTAAATAATCAAACAATATTATTTTGAGAAGTATTAGTCACACTGATATGTAATCTATATATTTAAACGCACAAGCAGCAGAATATCTTTGAAAATTTTCCACTTTTAGGAACTTGTTTTGAAATATATTCCATTGTTCTATTCATCAAACAGGTGGAGGGTTTTGTTTTTAAGGTATCCAGAGTTCATGAAATGATTCTAATTTCCATAACTTTCATTTTGGCTGTTTGATGCTCTTAAAGTCAAGATGCATTCACCTTGCATGTGCTGCTTCAGTATCCTCATCTGCGTCAGTGAACATGTTTGCTTGGTAACTGTGAAATATCCATTTAGGATAGAAAATAAAAGATCTCTTTTCAGCAAGCAAGATTTTTACCTCATTAAAAGTTAAAAACAATTTAGTATGATTGGATTCCATTATAGATTAAAAGCTATTTAAGAACTAACCATACATCTTCCAGTTCTTTTTAGTTTTCCTCCATTATAGTCCAGTCCTGAGCACTCAGAGGTAATACATAGGATCTTATTTTTCATTTCATGATCACTGAACTTTGCAGCGAGGGGCTTTCTATTTCATTCAACTTCCAATTTCCTTGCTAGCTATCAGAAAAATAAAACAGCAGCTATATTCAGAAAATACGATGTAAGAGTCAAAGGTTAATTCATGACACTAAGGGAGATACGTTATAAAAAAGAAAGACAACATGGGCCCAGAAGATGTCAAAGTTGCACTGTGTACAAACCAAAATGAAGAAATAATGGAAGAAAATGGTGTTTTGAAAAATATAGACTAAAAGAAGAAAGGTAGAAGAGGCCTAATTTAATTTTCTACAGTTTTACTTCCTTCCGTTTGTTTTTACTGAAGCATAATGATGCTCAGTGGCCAGGATACGTAAGTGTCTTTTTAGGTAGGTGCACAGCGTCTGAGAATGACTGCAGAGTACTTGGTACAGAATAGGACCTCTACGTGATATTACAGAATAAACAACTTAAAATATCTACTGCCTCTTAGAAATTGTGAAATTATTGTTCATTGTCACTGGTAGAAAAAACAGGTCAATATTCTCCATCTCACTCTCTTAAGGAATGCTAGAGTATACATCTCACCCTGACAGTAAAAGGTGATTTGCCAACTGTAGAAGCCATATAAAAGTCATTAAGAACAGAGTGGCGCCTGTGGCTCAAAGGAGTAGGGCATTGGCCCCATATGCCAGAGGTGGGGGGTTCAAACCCAACCCTGGCCAAAAACTGAAAAAAAAAAAAAAAGTCACTAAGAAGGGTTCTTAAAATCAGTTATTTGGTAAATGAAAACTATTTTTTTTTGTGTTTTAATAATGAGGGTATAAAGATCATGAACTGTATGATTTGATGGTTTATTCTTTTGTGAGATATTTTCTATTAGCTGTATATTTTTTGCTATCTCATTCTAAAATGTAGTCAATCATATTTAATATTGTTCTAACTCTTACAAAAATTTTAGTTTGCCTAATATAGTTTTATTTCAGCTCATGTCATTAAGGTAGCAACGTCATTGCCTTCTTCATGGAAAAGAGAGAAAATATGTGTAAGAGTAACCCATTTCGGTAATAGTTATAAAATTATGGAGGGAGGGTAATAGGTGGGGTCACATCTATGGTGCATCTTAGAATGGGTACAGGCGATTGCACTAATGTACACAGCTATGATTTAACAATAAAAAAGAAAAGAAAAAATAGTTATAAAATTAAAACTTGTCGATATCATAATGACACTGGATACAAAGTACTATGGTATCAAATTTGAGTATAGAATGTGGCACTTGCAAGGAAGATGTAATTTATTTCCTATACTCAAGTCTAATACTTGAAATTGTGAAGATGAAGCAGATTTTGTACACAAAGCTCTTCTTTATTATTAGTTACTTGAGATCAATACTATTCACTTGATTTTCAGATTACAGTGTGGATGCTGGGTACCGTCAGGCTTTCAGTGTTACAAAGAGGGGCCTGTCAGTATCAGTATCAGTGAAAATACCATAGGCAGTTTGGAAAAGAAGCCTTCAAGCATATTCTCTATGTAGGAAGAAAAGTTTATCAGGCTTATGCACCATTGCTTTGTCAGGGAAATTTCTTACAACTGTACCAAATGGAATCTATCCCCAAAATAAGATCTACACAAAGAATGATTAATGTTAGTAGAATGGTAAGCATGTTGTATTAGTAATTATTTTTTAAAACCCTATTTATTCACAGTAGAGGATACTAAGTAAATAAAGTAATCCTCAGACAGTTATAGGAATCCTCATGAAATTATAGGAAATAAAGATAATAAACATCTGTAAGGTCACATAAAAATGAATGCTCCTTCCTTCATGTTTATGCAGTCTTAATTTTCCTAATGCATCCATTGACAGAAAGAGTTTTGATGTTGACATACTGAGACTTCTTTTTTCTTTTTAATGTTCTTACATCCATCTCTTAACTAATTTTTATTATAAAATCTTAAAATTATATTCTAAATTGTTAAAATTATGTGTTTCAATCGTAAGATGACAAAATTAGCATCTCCTTTCATTTGAACAAATTAAACAATAGATGCTATTTTTAAAAACATAATTCAACTTCCAATTTTGATATTTAGAACTTCATTGTTGCTATTTACTGAGTGGAAAGAAGACTGTGCTGGTTATCATGATCCACAAATTATTATTCCAGATCTCTTGTGAGTTACATAACCTTCAGCAAGTAATTCTTTCCAGGTGTCTGGGATTCATATGGGAAGTGTGTGAGGAGAGGGAGAAGAGAGGAGGGGAGGGGAGGGAATCCAGATTCTCTCTCTGGTTCCGTCCAATATT
Source organism: Nycticebus coucang (assembly GCF_027406575.1). Taxonomy (NCBI): domain Eukaryota; kingdom Metazoa; phylum Chordata; class Mammalia; order Primates; family Lorisidae; genus Nycticebus; species Nycticebus coucang. The sequence continues at coordinate 87,896,981 of NC_069793.1, forward strand.
TTCATGAAACTTTAACAGGTTATATATTATATACAATTATTATACTTTCAGGGAAATAAATCGGGTCCATATGCTCATTTTGTTTTGGATACTCTTCACATTTATGTTATCATTTAATTATTAAATGTATCCACTTTTATTCTCAAGAGTATCTCAGTTTGGATAACAAATTATATGCTTACCTTCAGTTTGTGCACTATTGCATGCTAACTCCATTTACATGCAATTCAGGCAAAATAGCAAGTAAACTAAAATACTTTAAATACTTTTTACTGGGCTATAAAAACATCCTTAGAACTTAGTTTTTGAAAATTAGGGGATGCTGAAAATTAAAAAAAAAAAAAAAACTTTTAATGCAATTTATATCAATGTGCCAGTAAATAATGTCTATTAATCACAGAAAATAATGAAAACAAGTAACCATAACACTTTCCACTTAAAAAAAAAAAAATCTCTAATTGGAAGGAGTCTGACATCTATTGTCATGTCCATTGGATTTAAAAGAAACATCATGAATTTTCTGCTATCCAGGCACTACTCTGTATGCTTTTTCCCCCTCCTCTTTAATGTTTTGTGGCAACATATATATAAATAAAGAGAATGTTATAATAAACTTTCATGTACCTTACTTCTCTTCAATAATAGTCAAACATTTGCCAAACGGTTTCATATATTTATTCCCTTGCTTTACTATGCCTTGGCTTTGCTGAAACATTTTAAGAAAAATTCTATATAATGTAATTTCATCCACAAATACTTTAATATGCATTTCTATATAATAGGAATGATTTCATTATATCCAATTCAATTAAGGAGATGATAAAATCAATATCTTAACAAAGGATTTTGTGCAGTTTTTATGTGCTAATTAGTCTTCTTCTAGGAAACATTTTCCTACCAAATTATACAAAATAGTTATCAGCCCTGCAACGTTTATGCAAATATTTCTACTTTGATCTCTATGACATGGCTAGAAGGCAAGTACTACATCAATTTTATTTTTTTCTTATTAAAAATGGAATAGTATATGATATTGTTGCATAGACATGCTTCCCAGCAATAAGAGCAAAGCTGACAAAAACTATTTTTTGAAAAATAAGCCATTTTCATTCTCTCAAAATTATCCTCATGTAATGCAGCAAATAAAAATTATTTGAGAAAAATCTACTAAAACTCAGTAGGAAGAGTATCTGTGGCATTTGAACTATGACTCACTTCCCTCCCTTGCACTGTTCAGTTTGTTGGAAGCTGTGGCATACTACTATGTATGACTTACAAATGAAAGAAAATAGGATCAAATTGTTGCCTCTAATTAAGCCAATCTTTCTTTAGCAAGGTATGTTAACCAAACTGCCAAATTATACATCTTATTTCATAAAGCATGACCCATTGTTCAATATTCCTCTAAAAGGAGTGTTTCGGAATCTTTAGGAAACTTGGAAAGTTTTCATTTATGATATCATCCAGTATGGCTTCAATTCCTTTGGGATGTTCTTCTTCCTGTTCAGCTATACCACAAATACAGAACGTATTCCAAAACAATGAAAAGGAAGGAACCATCCCTAGCACATTCTATTAAGCAAACATCACCCTGATACCAATACCCGGCAAGATCTACCTAAAAAGGAGAACTTCAAACCAATTTCTCTACAGAATATAGATGCAGAAATACTGAATACAATCTTCAGCAATAGATTACAACTATACATTAAAAAAATTACACATCACGATCAAGTAGGCTTCATCTAAGGGATGCAAGGCTGATTTAACATATGCAAATCCATAAATGTAATTCATCATATTTATAGAATCTGAAACAAAGATGATATGATCTGCTCTATCAATGTAGAAATAGTGTTTGATAAAATTCAGCATGCTTTCCTAACAAGAACACTTAACAATATAGACATAGGTGGCACATTTATTAAACTGATTAAAGCCATCTATGACAAACGCATGGTTAACATCATACTGAATGGTGTAAAACTGAAAGCTTTTCCGCTTAGAACTGGAACCAGACAAGGATGTCCTCTATCACCACTACTATTCAACATAGTGCTGGAGGATCTAGGCAATGCAATCAGGTGAGAGAAGGATCTAGGGCGGTGCCTGTGGCTCAGAGGAGTAGGGCACCAGCCCCATATGTTGGAGGTGGCGGGTTCAAACCCAGCCACGGCCAAAAACAGCAATAAAAAAAAAAAAAGTATAGAATGGGCTTCCAAAACTTATACATAGAAACCCCCAGAGGGCGGTACCTGTGGCTCAGTAGGTAAGGCACTGGCCCCATATACCAAGGTTGGCTGGTTCAAACCTGGCCATGGCCAAACTGCAACAAAAAAATAGCTGGGCATTGTGGCGGGCTCCTGTAGTCCCAGCTACTCAGGAGGCTGAGGCAAGAGAATCACCTAACCCCAGGAGCTGGAGGTTGCTGTGAGCTATGTGATACCACGGCACTCTACTAAGGGTGATAAAGTGAAACTCTGTCTCGACAACAACAAAAAATAATAATAAATAAATAAAAGAAACCCACAGAGACTCAACTGCAAGACTCCTGGAAGTGATCTAGAAATAGTAATGTCTCAGGATATAAAATCAATGTCCACAAATCAGCAGCCTTTGTATATGCCAATCTCAACCAGGTTGAGAAGCTAATCAAGAACACAATTCCTGAAGTAGGTTACCCTCCTCTCCTTTGCCTTTTGGTTTGGATCTCCCTGTCTTTGGGTTGGTGCCTGACCGAATGGAAACCCACCATCTTGCAGCCACTAACCTGTGAGCGTTGGCTACCTGGAGACCAGGCCTCTCTGCTGGGGCCCCCCAATAGCTGTACCCCATCATTTGAGAGCCCACTGAATCCAAGTCTGGTGTGGAAACTGAGGCCCTGAGAGGTGATGTGATTTGCCTAAAGTCATGCAACTAGTGGCAAAGCCAGGCCTAGAAGCCAGGTGCCCTGGCTCTCAAGACATTGTGCTACCCAAGGAATGCAACAGAGGCTCCCATCCAGAAGGAGAGTTAAAGGACAGAAATTTAGCAAGTAACTTGGCAGATTAGAGCTACACCAAGAGAGAAGTTTGAAGAATGCACATCAACCCTGCTGAGATGAGCTGCGACCCCAAGGATACAAACAAAAGGTATAAAATCCATCACCAAGTGGACAGGGGTCCCCTGCCCCATGAGAATGGCTCGGAGTACCCCATAAACAAATGAGCAGAGTTCAAAAGTCCTCCCATTATACTCCATGGTAGAGACCCTCTAAAAACTGGACCTACTTCCCCTACTAGGGTGCCATGGTGCTCTCCTGCCAGGCATAAAACTGTGTAAAACTGTATATATTCTCTGCCTGCAATTCTGAGCTCCCAGCACTCCCCTCCACTCTCACTCTGAGGTCTGCAGGCCGGTCCCTCAGGAGTCCAGATTCTTGGGTGTTTTCTCAAGAGGTGTGGACAGGGCCTGAACTGCTGCTGACCGGTGCTGATTCTGCGGCATGGGAGTGAGGAGAGGACATTCAGCTGAGAGGGAACCACAAAAGGAGCGGCAGTGGCCGAGGTGAAGAGCAGCAGCCATTTTTTGCAACAATAGAGCTCACACCTGGATATTCCAGAGTCACACCCCCTGTCTCTCTGGGCAACCAGAGGAGGCCAGGCATCTTCTCAGGTGGCAACCATTGGCAGAACAGATCTGGGATGGAAACACAGTCTCTGTGAGTAAGGAATTTGCCTGAGGTGGGACATCCTGGGTGGAGCGCAGGGACTAGAAAACACACGAGCAGTGCCGACAGACTCCCACTGTGGGGCTAACCCAGAGGACCACTTTACTGAGCCTCAGATGCACCCAGCCCCTAAGGGATCATCAGCCTAGACAAAGGAGGGCAGGAGGATAGAACTGACAGTTAACCATGCTGTGAATACAAACTACTGGGCAGCTGCAAAGACAGGGCCTGAGGCGCAGGTTCTGTGAATTCAAAACAGCTTCTATTCTGAAGGGGAATTTAGACAGGACAGAAACAAATTCTGCAAAGTTGTTCTGTTCTGTCAGTAACATCAATCAGGGGCAGGGCTGGAATTAAGTGTACAGCCCCAGAATCCATCAAGAGCACAAGGTTGTCAGGCCTCACCTCCCCCTGCCAGATAGTTGCAGAAAGCAGTGGCCTGGCTGAGGAAACATAGATCTCCTTGTGATTCAGGCAGGTGCAAACCCCTGGAGTATCTGCTCACTGGAGGCAACTGGGTCACAGCCCTGTGGGGTTATCAGTAACTGGGTATGACAGAGGCGCAAGGTAGGGAAGGAGGGATCAACTTTCCAAGATTAATCTATTTGCTGGGTGGGTCCTCCTGACCTCACAGAGAACTGGAGCAAGTCATATTTGAGTTGTCAGCAGACCCCCATGATTTAGTTGCCAGAGACCTTTTAAACTCTCCCAGCTGAGACAGGTGCTGACTGAGACAATTGATTTGGACCTTTTGAACTGAGCCAATTGCTCGAGGACTATCCAAGTGGTGCCCTGGGTGTGTGGTTGTAACAAGGTTTGATTTTCCTTTTCCAATTGTTGCCTGTGAGGGGTGGGGTGACTTAATTGCTGGTATTTCTCCACAGCTGAGACGTCAACACAGAGTAACTGTTTTACTAGGGTCGGACAGAGACCAGCTGAAAACAAGACAGAGCCACTTAGCCCCAACACACCAAGCAGGTCCCCAGTTTCTCAGGCCGTAGCACTGTACAGGTCCACGGCAAAGCTCCAGGGGAAAAGATACAGACACCAGACCCAGCTTTGGGGCAAAGGGCTGGTTAATCACTACTTACTCCTGGAGCCCCGAAACCAACTTTTCTTTATCCACTCATCTAGTCAAATGGTGTAAAATAATCATGGGGCAGAATCAGCATAAAAACTCTGGTAACATGAATAACCAGAGTAGATCAACCCCCCCCCACCCAAGGAAATATATGACAGACGTAACTGAAGATCCCGTTCATAAATAGATGGCTGAGATGTCAGAAATCTAATTCAGAATTTGGATTGCAAACAAGATTAATGGAATGGAGAAAAATTTGGAATTATAAATTTGAGGCCCAATTAAAAAGTTTTAATTCGAAATTCAAGGAGCAATTCAAAAGTTGTCTCAAGAATTCAACGAATTTAAAGACAAAACCACCAAAGATTTTTGACACATTGAAGCAAGAATTTGCAGCCCTCAAAGATCAGAAAAATACAGTAGAATCCCTCAGTAACAGAGTGGAGCAAGCAGAATAAAGGATTTCTGATATTGAAGACAAAGCTTTTGAACACTCCCAAACTCTCAAGGAGGAAGAGAAATGGAGAGCAAAAATGAATCATTCTCTCAGAAGAGCTCTGGAATAATTCAAAGGCTAATATCTGCCTTATTGGAATCTCTGAAAGTGATGAAGCGGCTTCACAAGGCACAGAGGCTCTTCTCCATGAATTAATGAAAGAGAATTTTCCAGACATGCCAAGAGATTTCGAAATTCAGGTAGCAGACAGTTTCAGAACCCCAGCACGACTCAACTCAAATAAGACATCCCCCAGGCACATCATAATTAACTTCACTAAAGTTAATATGAAGGAGAAAATTCTGAAAGCAGCCAGATGTAAGAAAACCATAACCTACAAAGGGGAGATTAATAGAATGAATGCAGATCTCTCTGCTGAAACCTCTCAAGCCACAAGAGGGTGCTCATCAACTTTTAATCTCCTAAAACAAAATAACTTTCAACCTTGGATCCTGTATCTAGCTAAACTGAGTTTCATTTATGATGGAGAAAATAAACACTTTAATGACATTCACATATCAAAGAAATTTTCCATAACTAAACCAGCTCTTCAGGATTATCTCAGACCTATCCTCCATAATGACCAGCACAATCCTCTAACACAAAAGTAAACTCACTCAGAAACTTTTGATCAAACTCCAACTTCCACAGTGGCAAAAGGATTAAAAATGTCCACTGGACTTTCGAAAAACTCGATACACAAAATTTTGTCAGGCTTATCAATATTCTCCATTAATGTGAATGGCTTAAACTGTCCTCTAAAGAGGCATAGGTTGGCTGACTGGATACAAAAACTCAGGCCTGATATCTGCTGCATACAAGAATCTCATCTTACCTTAAAAGATAAATATAGACTCAGGGTGAAGGGATGGTCATCTATATTTCAGGCAAATGGAAATCAGAAAAAAGCAGGTATTGCAATTCTATTTGCAGATACAATAGGCATTAAACTAAAAATGTAAGACAGGATAAGAATAGTCATGTCATATTTGTTAAGGGTAATACTCAATATGATGAGATTTCAATTATTAATATTTATGCACCCAACCAGAATGTGGCTCAATTTATAAGAGAAACTGTAACAGACACAAGTAACTTGATTTCCTCCAGCTCCATAATAGTTGGAGATTTCAACACTCCTTTGGCAGTGTTGGATAGATACTCAAATAACAAGCTGAGCAAAGAAATCTTAGATTTAAACCTAACCATCCAACATTTGGATTTAGCAGACATCTGTAGAACATTTCATCCCAAAAAAACTGAATACACATACTTCTCATCAGCCCACAAAACATACTCCAAAATTGATCACATCTTAGGTCACAAATCTAACCTCAGTAAATTTAAAGGAATAGATATTATTCCTTCCATCTTTTCAGACCACCATGGAATAAAAGTTGAGCTGAGTAACAACAAGAATCTGCATACTCATACAAAAACATGGAAGTTAAATAACCTTATGCTGAATGATACCTGGGTCATAGACAAGATTAAGAAAGAAATTACCAAATTTTTTGAACAAAATGACAATGAAGAAAAAAATTATCAGAACTTCTGGGATACTGCAAAGGCATTCCTAAAAGGAAAATTTATAGCACTGCATGCCTTCCTTAAGAGAATGGAAAGAGAAGAAGTTAACAACTTAATGGGACATCACAAGCAACTGGAAAAGGAAGAACATTTCAACCCCAAACCTACTAGAAGAAAAGAAATAACCAAAATTAGAGCAGAATTAAATGAAATTGAAAACAAAAGGATTATACAACAGATCAATAAATCAAAAGGTTTGTTTTATGAAAAGTTCAATAAAATAGATAAACCTTTGGCTAACCTAACCAGAAAATAAAGAGCAAAATCTGTAATTTCATTACTCAGAAATGACAAAGACGAAATAACAATAGACTCATCAGAAATTTAAAAAATCCTTTATGAATATTACAAGAATCTTTATTCTCAGAAATATGAAAATCTGAAGGAAATTGACCAATACTTGAAAGCACATCACCTTCCAAGACGTAGCCAGAATAAAGTGGAAATGTTGAACAGGCTAATATCAAGTTCTGAAATAGCATCAACAATACGAAATCTCCCTAAAAAGAAAATCCCGGGACCAAATGGCTTCACATTAGAATTCTACCAAACCTTAAAAGAGGAACTAGTAACTACATTACTCAATCTGTTCCAAAATATAGAAAAAGAAGGAAGACAACCCAACACATTCTATGAAGCAAACATCACCCTAATCTCCAAACCAGGAAAAGACCCAACAAAAAAAGATAAATATAGACCAATATCGCTAATGAATATAGATGTAAAGATATTCAACAAGACCCTAAGAAACAGAATCCAGCAACACATCAAACAAATTATACATCATGACAAAGTCAGTTTTATCCCAGGGTCTCAAGGCTGGTTCAACATATGTAAATCTATAAATATAATTCACCCCATAAACAAATAAAAAAACAAAGACCATAAGATTCTCTCAAATGATGCAGAAAAAGCTTTTGATAATGTCCAGCATCCCTTCATGGTGAGTACACTTAAGAAAATTGGTATAGAAGAAACATTTCTTGAACTGATAGAGGCTATCTACAGCAAACCCACAGCCAATATCATATTGAATGGAGTTAAATTGAAATCATTTCCACTCAGATCAGGAACCAGAGAAGGTTGCCAATATCTCCACTGTTCTTAAACATTGTAATGTATGTTTTAGCCATCACAATTAGGGAAGAGAAGGCAATCAAGTGCATTCATATAGGGTCAGAATAGATCAAACTTTCATTCTTAGCAGATGATATGATTGTGTACCTGGAAAACACCAGGGATTCTACTACAAAACTCTTAGAAGTGATCAAGGAATACAGCAGCGTCTCAGGTTAGAAAATCAACATTCATAAATCGGTAGCCTGTATATATACCAACAGTAGTGAAGCCGAAAATACGTTAAGGACTCTATTCCAAAGAATAGAGTCTACACTATTCACAGTAATGCCAAAGAATATGAAATATTTGGGAGTTTATCTAACAAAGGACGTGAAAGATCTCTATAAAGAGAACTATGAAACTCTAAAAAGAGAAATAGCTGAAGATGTTAACAAATAGAAAAACATATCATGCTCGTGGCTGGGAAGAATCCACATTGTTAAAATGTCCATACTACCCAAAGCAATATACAATTTTAATGCAATCCCTATTAAAGCTCCACTGTCATACTTTAAAGATCTTTAAAAAATAATACTTTGTTTTATATGGAATTAGAAAAACCTCGAATAGCCAAGACATTACTCAGAAATAAAAACAAAGCAGGGGGAATCATGCTACCAGACCTCAGACTATACTATAAATCAATATGTCAGCATGGTACTGGCACAAAAACAGAGAGCTAGGTGTATAGAATAGAATAGAGAACCAAGAGATGAACCCAGCTACTTACCAGTATTTGATCTTTGACAAGCCAATTAAAAACATTCAGTGGAAAACAATTTCCAATTTAACAAATGGTGCTGGGTGAACTGGCTGGCAACCTGTAAAAGACTGAAACTGGACCCACGCCTTTCACCATTAACTAAGATAGACTCTCACTGGATTAAAGATTTTAACTTAAAACATAAAACTGTAAAAATACTAGAATAAAGTGCAGGGAAAACTTTTGAAAAAATCAGTCTGGGTGAATATTTTATGAGGAGGAACCCCCAGGCAATTGAAGCAGCTTCAAAAATACCCTACAGGGATCTGATCAAACTAAAAAGCTTCTGCGCAGCCAAGAACACTGTAAGTAAAGCAAGCAGACAACCCTCAGAATGGGAGAAGATATTTTCAGGTTATGTCTCTGACAAAGGTTTAACAACCAGAATCCACAGAGAACTCAAACATATAAGAACCAATACTTGAACAAGTGATTCCTTCAGGCTGGGCAAGGGACTTGAAGAGAAACTTCTCTGAAGAAGACAGGTGCACATCCTACAGACATATGAAAAAATGCTCATCATCCTTAATCATCAGAGAAATGCAAATCAAAACTACTTTGATATATCATCTAACTCCAGTAAGATTAGCCCATATCACAAAATTCCAAGACCAGAGATGTTTGTATGGATGGTGAGAAAAGGGAACACTTCTACACTGCTGGTGGGAATGCAAATTAATACATTCCTTTTAGAAAGATGTTTGGAGAACACTTAGAGATCTAAAAATAGATCTGCCATTCAATCCTACAATTCCTCTACTAGGTATATACCCAGAAGACCAAAAATTAGAGTATAACAAAGATAGTTGTACCAGAATGATTTTTGCAGCCCAATTCATAATTGCTAAATCATGGAAAAAGACCAAGTGCCCATCGATCCACGAATGGATTAATAAATTGTGGTATACGTACACCGTGGAATATCATGCAGCCTTAAAGAAAGATGGAGACTTTACCTCTTTCATGTTTACATGGATGGAGCTGGAACATATTCTTCTTAGTAAAGTATCTCAAGAATGGAAGAAAAAGTATCCAATGTACTCAGCCCTACTATGAAACTAATTTATGGCTTTCATATGAAAGCTATAACCCAGTTATAACCTAAGAATATGGGGAAGGGGGAGAAGGAGGGGAAGTAGATGGGAGAATGACTGGAGGCAGGGTGATTGGTGGGATTATACCTATGGTACATCTTACAAGGGTACATGTGAAACTTAGTAAATGTAGAATATAAATGTCTTAACACAATAACTAAAAAAATGCCAGGAAGGCTATGTTAGCCAGTGTGATGAAAATATGTCAAATGGTCTATAAAACCATTGTGTGATGCCCCATGATTGCATTATTGTACACATCTATGATTTAATTTAAAAAAACACACACAATTCCTTTCACAGTAGCTTCAAAGAATGAAATACCTAGGAATATCCCTAAAAAAAAGATAAAGGACTTCTACAAATAGAATTATGAATCCCTCAGAAAGAATTAGCAGAAGACACTACCAAATGGAAGAGCATACCATGCTCCTGGTTGGGAAGAATCAACATTGTTAAAATGTCTATACTTCCCAATCCATCTACAGATTCAATGCAATCCCCATTAAAATACTACCATCATACTTTGAAGAGCTGGGAAAAATGTTCTTTATTTTCTATGGAACCAGAAAAAAAACCCCAAAGAGTCAAGGCAAATCTTAGTAATGAAAAGAAAGCCAGAGGCATCACTCTACCAGACTTCAGGCTATATTAGAAATCCACAGTAATCAAAATAGCATGGTATTGGCAAAAAAATAGAGACATAGATATAAGAAACTGATTAGAAAACCAAGATATGAAACAAGTCTCTTATAGATATATAATCTTTGATAAATCAAACAAAAGCATACAGTGGGGAAAGAATCCCTATTCAACAAATGGTACTAGAGAATTGGATAACCACATGTAAGAGACGGAAACTGGACCCACACCTTTCACCAATTATAAAAATTGATTCAAATGGATAAAAGAGTTAATTCTAAGACACAAAACAGTAAAAAATCTTAGAAGAAAGTTTGGGAAAATCTTTTGATGGTATTGGTCTGAGGAAAGATTTTATGAAGAAGACTTCAGTGCTCATTGCAACAACAACAACAAAAATAAACAGTGGGACATAATTAAGCTTCCACATTGCTAAGGACACAAGAAGTAAAGCAAAAAGATAACCTTCAGTATGAGAAAAGATAGTTACATGTTATGAAATGAACAAAGGCTTGATAACTAATAGATAACTCAAATTAATCAAGAAAAAAATGACCAAGCACTTCTATCTACCACTGGCCAAGAGACACAAACTGAACCTTTTCTGAGGAAAAAAGATGAATGGATAACAAACATATGAAGAAATTATCATCATCCCTAACCATCAAGGAAATGTAAATCAAGACCACCCTGAGATATCACCTATCCCCAATAAGATTAACCCACATCACAAAGTCCCAGAGTTGCAGATGCTGGTGTGGACATGCGAGAGGGTAAAACTTTTAGTTGGTGGAATTGCTAACTAATACAGCCCCTTTGGAAAGAAGTATGGAGAATCCTCAAAGAACTCAAATTAGACCTCACATATGACACCACAATCCCACTGCTAGGCATCTACACAGAGGAAAAAAGCCATTTTGTCACAAAGATTTGCACTTGCTAGTTTATCACAGCTCAATTTATAATTGCCAAGATATGGAAACAATCTAAATGACCATCAACTCAGGAATGGATTAACAAATTGTAATATATATATATATATACCACATAAAACAAGATGGTGATTTCACATCTTTTATATTAACCTGGATGGAGTCAAAACACATTCTTCTTAGTAAGGTATCACAAAAATGTAAAAGCAACTATCCGGTGTACTCAACGCTAATATGAAGCCAATAGATGTTCTAATTTATTTCCACAAAGGAGGCAAAATCATTTCAATTCAAGTTGTCAGAAAGGGGAACAAGGGAGGGATGAGAGGGGAGAAGTGGTTTGGGGTCTTAATTGGGCACAATGTAGGGGTGTATGGCACAACTACAAGATGGACTCTACTAATAAACTCAAATATTGTGACCTAGATGTTTGCATTTTCACATTAATCTGAAATATAGTAATAATACTAATAATAAGAGGTATTTTCTCCTTATTATGGGAGTTACATCTCTGGGATAGTAAGATGTGATAATAACTAGACTATAAAGTTTCAACATACAACGGGCAAATGTGGAATTTCTCTGCCCAATTTTTTGAATCCTATCCCTTATCTTCCACCAAATTTCTTTTCTTATTTTGTATCTTCTCATTTTCCAAAGCAGAGTAGCATTCAGCACCATCAAAAATTAAAACCCAAGAACAAAAGTCTCAAATCTTTTATATATGACTTTGTGTAGCAGTGAGAAAATTCTGGTACAATTTAGTTTAGAAAATACAGGGTGTCCAATGGTTGGCCTTAAAGTCTCTATATATAAGGAAAATGGGAAATTGTAGCTTTATATATCTTCATTTATAAAATGTTCCTTATAAAATTTTACAAAGAGGGGACCAACGCATGGAGACTGAGATCTATGAATGATCATTGTCTTATGAGTTACTCCACCCTGTTTCTGAGTTTCAGTTTTATTTGTTTACAATGAAAGTATCTATGCTGGGAGAAATGGATGAAAAAGTTTAAGCTGCTTTCAGAGACATATTTCAGGGCTCTAAAGTACAGATGAAGAAAGGAAAGAAAACAATAGGAACACAAAATGCAAATGAGATGAATCATGAGAATCTGTTCAGAGGGGGAAAAATGTTTGAAGAACAGCAGCAGGAAGAGCAGAACTGGAGCTTCATCACCTTTCTTTGCCTCCCACTATTCTCTCCAACTCAGCTCCAGCCAGAGACATGATGAGCACTGTGAGGTAAAGTATTAGGCAAAAAGTGAAAAGGCGGAGAAAAATAATTTCATAGTGTGCAGACCCAGAGGGAAAAGAGTAAATAAAAACAAGTAAAACTTGTTTGGGCTTTAAAAGACTACAAATTAAAATAAAATTTTGACAACCACAGCTATCAAAACAAGATCTAAATAAAGAGACCTATTTAAATGGAAGCATAAAAGAAAGGAAGCTACATTTTCACATGTATTGTATTATTTAATATCAAGTTAACTCTGAGCTGCAATAATTTTCTTATTTTTATAGAGGAAAATAAACTGAATTTCAAATTTGGATTAGTCTAAAAATGGAGTTAACACTACCACTCAGTAAAAATCTTAGCACTCTGCTCAGATGGTTAGTATAAACATTATCAGTATTCAGCCTGAGTCAGATTATCTACTACCCATATTAATAGAATATATCTGCCCACACAAAAAATATGTTTAAAAATTAGCAAGGGTGAGCAACTCAACTTCAAGCCCCAAGTTTTTATAATACTCTCTGTGTGCTCTGCCAGGGCAATGGAAAGATTAATATAGACTGCAGTACAGTATTACAAAGGATTCATGTCTAGGTAACATGTGGATTACAACCTGGGAGACCTCTGTGAGTCTTTAGGTAACTTAAGTGAAAATCAAAGAGTAATGTTGGTTTGAATTCAGGCCACATAACAATTACTTATTTTTTAAAGCAAGACAATAATACTGGCTAATAAAAGTTATATACTTTGTCCTCCAACAAAATCCAAAAATTTGTTTATTCATTAATAAATTAAACTTTTACTGAGTATGAACACCTACTATGTGAAAGACCCATGTTAGCCAACTGAAGAGTAATTGTGATAAAGCTCAGGGGCTGACTATCCTAGCCATCAAGGAATGCACTGCGTAGTGAAGATGGTGACATAAACTACTAAACTATTATGAGATGTATTAGATAAAATATTAGGAATACAAAATTGCCATTGAGAAGACCAACTCATTTTTGGAAAGTAATGTATAGTTTTATAGGAAAAGATTTTATGTATATATATTTTATGTATATGTATTTATATATATACACAAATCTTTATTTATGTATATATATAAATATATATATACACACACACTCACATAAACACACAAATATATACATGAACTTTGTTTTATTTTTCCATAAAGAGACTATGTGCAAATAAAGATGATGTTGAAGAAGAGCATCCCAGGTAAGAAATATTTTGAGGAAAATTTTGGATAATTCTGAGTGAAAAATATAAATATGATTTGAATCCTCCATCTCCAACTATGAAATGTTGGGTATTTTCTTAATTTCTCTATACTTCGATTTCCTCATCTATTAAGAGGTATTAATATATTCTCTATGAAAGACAGTTATGAGGAATATTCAATATAACTTAACTAGGAAGTCAAATCTATTACATCTGATACCTAGTGATGATTTCTCTGCATTCATTTTGACTCCACATATCTGATGTCTTTGAGTATAACCTTCAAAACTGCTTGAGAACAAACCTATTCTCCTAAAAGTTACTTAAGCATTCTGTTGTCTACTCACTGCTCTGCTAGATGAATCACAGTTCTGACTTAGCATGATAATTCCTTGGCTCTCCAGCCTATTCCTTTTAAATCCCTTAGATTCAAGTAATATCCTGTGTGAATGTTTTACATGTCATGTACAAAGAGCCACATCACACACCTTGTTTAACTTTAGCATCCCCACATTAAGAGACGCCACAACACACTTACTATGCTTTAGGAAATTGTTGTTGTGACAGCTGAGATTCATAAATTCAAAAAGTGAGGAGTTTATGGTACTGATTTGCATGTTAAAACCCAAATTTCACTTCTTCCTCTTTTCCATCGACAAAGATTACTCTAGCTAATGGGAGTATCCTGAAAGAGTTGTGCATGTCAATAAAGTTCTCTAAAAGTTTTTCTAAAGCTGAGATTACAAATTAAAATAAAATTTAAATCATGTAGTAGCTTCCAAGAGCTGGACTAATAATAATGATTAAGGATCTTAGTCTGCTTTTTTATTCTATAAAAGGTGCCTTAACATCCATAGTGAAAAAACAGATTAGTTCTTTAATTTCTTTATAGGCAGTTTTTATTAAATCCTAAATTCCTGGGAAAACCTGGAAATATCACTTATAAGGCAGAGAGTATATTTTAAATTTTACCACCCACATGTACAACTTAGTCTTAAAAAAAAATCTTTATAAAACCTTCCCTATATGCAGTGCTTCATATATCACACACATTAATTTTGAAATCATAGAGTGACATTATAGGTGAAAAATTAATAAATGAAAGGATACTTGATGTATAGCCCTTAAATTGAGCATTAATTTCCAGATTTGCTGTTATTTAATATATCAGCAAATATAGATAAACCAACTTTTCCTCTGTGTCTCACAGCTTCTATGTTATATACTCTATTAAATTCATCCACCTTCTTTTACTCTGTCAAAGATCATTGTATATAGTTCAAATGAGCTGGCATATGTCATTTTTTAAAATTTCCTCATGTTGTAAAACGTATTTGATTTTTTTAATATTGTAAAGTCAGAAGAAACAGCTACCTGCAGTAGTAATAAAGAAATATAGTGTTAGGCAATTGCCCCAGGCACAAAACTTACCTCATCTTCTTGTTCCAATTACCCGCTGAAAATTTCAAACTTATGGCCTGCCCCGAATGGTTCTTCCTGCCAGAGCAGTAGCTCCTTCTTGGCTATTTGACAATCCCATCACCATTCTAAGGCTTCCGCTAACCAAACTTCTATAAAGGTGCGTGTTCTCTCTCTCTCCCTCTCTCTCTCGCTCTCTCCCCTTCTCCCCCCACTTTCCTCTCCTCTCTCTTCTTTTCTCTCCTCCTTTGTGCTACTCTGCAGCATTCCCTCCCTCACCAATAAAACCTTTCATACAAGCCTTAGTGGCCTGTGAAATCTCTGCTGGTTGAGTGCTGCCACTTCATCTGGTGTCAGAAGTGGGATCTGATTAGGGAACGCTCCCAAGGGTAGCTTCCACCCCTTCCATGAAGTTTTAGTTCCTGGGGGCTCCCTGTCCTCTTTTCGCACTCCTGGTGCTCACCACTGCATCTGTTTGTATCCAACCTCCAAGGCGCTCTAACCAGCACTCAACATCGGCCTCATCCAGACTTGGTGAGGAACCCTAGGGAGTGAGTTTTCCCTAATTGTGGGCTGGGTTGCTTACATTCCTGGTGATTTACCCATTTCTTGAGGCTTGAGTTCCCTAGTCCCATTAACCTTGCATGGCTTAGCCCAGAGCTTCCACGCCTCACATGAAAATTCCTGGTGCAGGTCTCAAGCTCTCCTCAGCCCCAAGAGGCTGACACTGATAAGGGTACAGTGACAACTGTCCTAGACTGTGTTCTCATCTTCATGGCCAGCAACAAAGCAGAGGAGATGTCTGCCCTTTGTCCTGGTCCTCACGTGATTCTGCTCACACTTTTTTCTTGCAATGAATCGCCATGGGTGCAAGCCATTATATCCCACGTAACTCCCCCTTGGGGTACTTATTGCACCACCTTGTAGAATTAGGAAACTCTACCAAGGTTTAGCCATTTTATTTAATTTTTCTTTAATTCGAGACTTATATAAATATTATGAGTGCCTTGGCAAATGGAGCGAGGTCCCTTATGTTCAGGGCTTCTCATATCTTAGAACCAAACCTGATTTATGTACAGGTAATTTCAAAATTCTTGAAGCAAAAGGCTCTTCTACTCTCCATTTCCCTGAACCAAATCTATTTGACCCAACATATGAACCTCCACTGCACAGTCAAGTGGCCACCAGTTCCGAAACCGGAGTCATTCTTGTTCCAGCTCTGCCACATTCAGCTCTTCCCTCACCACACAGTTGCCTCCATCCTCTGTCCCTCCAACTTTCCTGTCAACCAATCTGAGCTCATCTCCTAAGTCCTCTCCTCCAACTAGGCCTCAGAGCTCTTCCCTGTAGTCTCTCAGTCCATCACTGGCTACTCCAAGAAACACTTCTGGACCTCTTTACTCCTTTCTTCCTCCAGCTCCTGCATATGATGCTCCTACAGTGCCACTGTGTAACAAGGTATTACTAAGTCCTATCAACTTACCTAACATGATGTTTTTATTATTTTAGCTAATACCCTCCATGCTAGACCTCAGGGATGATTTCTTATCCATTCCCTTACACCCTGATTGCCAGAACCTATTTGCCTTCACATGGACTGACCCTACTTCTCAGACTTATTCCCAACTTACATGGACTGTACTCCCCCCGGAATTTTGTGACAGCCCCCACTTATTTGGTCAGACATTATCATAAGATCTCAAGTCCTATGATCTCTACCCTTTATCCCTAGTTCAGTATGTCAATGACCTCCTGCTCTGCAGTCCCTCCTTACATGACTCTAAGCAAAACACCTGTTCCCTCCTTAATTTCCTTACAGATAGGGAATATCGGGTCTCTCCCTCAAAGATTCAATTATTCCAACAAGAAGTCACTTACCTTGGTATCCTTTTATCCCTAGGTTTCAAAGCTATTACCATAGACAGAAAAAGCCTTCTTCGTGACTTTCCTATATCCATCACAAAACAAGAACTCTTCTTTTTAGGATTAACTAGATACCTTAGAGCATGGATTCCCAACTTTTCTCTCCTAACTGCTCCTTTATATAATGCTACTTGAAGTAACCCTCATAAGCGTCTCCTAACTTCCATTTCCACTTCTTTAAAATCTCTACAGCATGCTTTTTTAGAAGGCTCCAGCCCTCCACCTTCCTGATCTTTCTCGCCACCTCCTCCTATATGTTACAGAAAACAGTGGGCTTGCTCTTGGCGTGCTTGGACATCAGCTAGGCCCCACCTTTACTCCAATTGCCTATCTCTCAAAACAATTAGATCACACTGTTGGAGATTGGGCCCCTTGCCTCAAGGCATTGGCAGCCGCAGTTACTCTAATAACAAGAATTGAAGAAATTCACTTTCAGTTACCCTACCACTGTCCTGTCCCCTCATTCTCTATCTGATTTATTGACATACAAAAATCTTCAAACCCTGCCACCATACCACATTCTTTACCTTCAAACCTCTCTCTTATCTGACCCTGCATCCCTCTTGCCTACTTCCTCTGACTCATCATCCACTCATGATTGCCTTCAAACACTAGATACTCTTCTCTTTTGCCTCTCCAACATACAAGAAGAACTTCTTCCTGATACTAATCTCCTCTAATTTTCAGATAATAATTCCTTTATATATAAGGGAACTTGTAGAGAAGGCTATGCAATTGTGTCATTCAATGAAATCATCAAGGCACATTCTCTTCCCTCTTCAACCACTAACAAACAAGCAAAACTAATAGCACTAACCAGAGTCTTGACCCTAACACGAGATAAATCTGTCACTATCTATATTAACTCTAAGTACACATACCACATATTATTATCCCATGCAGCTATATGGAAAGAGTGAGGCTTATGTAACACCAAAGGTAACCCTATTCTTAACTCTCTTTTAATTATCAAACTACTAAAAGTTTCTAAATTGCCTAAGACTATATACATTGTCCATTGCCATTCACATCAATCTGACCACTCACCTATATCAAGAATAACAACTGAACCAACCATACAGCAGGTATGGCTGCTCTCCAACACTCATCTCTTGACACCTCCTCTCACCTCCTGCTTTGTTTCTGCTGCAATTGCTGCTACAGTAAAAGAAACAAATAAACCTTGTACTCATGACCTCCTCATCTATCTCCACAAGTTATTTCACCCCAACTCTCAGACTTTACTACAATTTCTCAAAGCTTTCTTTCCTCTCTCATAGATAGATTCAGAATTTCTAAATCAACTTACATCATCCCGTAAGATCTGCCAGTGCTCCAACCCACAAAGTCTTGCCTCCCACACGTTACAACTCATCAGGCTAGGGAACTTCTTCCTGAAACAAACTGGCAACTTGATTTCTCACACACGCCTAAAATAAAACTTCATAAATATCTCTTAGTATTAATAGATACATTCTTAGATTGAATTAAACCCTTTCCTACTACAAACAAGAGGGCTACCACTATTACCTCTATCATATTCAAAAAACATTATTCCCTGCTTTGGGATCCCCTATTCTTTACACCCAACAATGAACCTAAATTCACCTCCACCATTTCTCAAACCTTAACCAAAGCCTTAGGTATCCATGGCACCTCCATATTCCTTTCCATCCTCAATCTTCATGAAAAATTAAAAAATCTCTGACACACTAAACTTCAGACCACCCCAGTCATGATTCCTAACATTTTATCTTTCAAACTTTCAAACCCTATATCTCTTAATTTAACAACTTTCATGCACAAAACTAAACCTTTGGTGCCCTCATTCAATCAAGTCATCCAGTCATACCCTCTTTACTTCAACTGAATGGTCAACACTCACCTATCAGATCTAAACCTACCAAAGTGCCCTTTTACTTTCTCTTCCAAGCCAAAATAGAAGTTACACAGAAAGAGCCATCCTTCCTTCCAGTTTCTCTGCAGGAAAAAATTATACAGAATTAAGGTATAATTTTAGAGTCCACATTCAGAGTCTCTGTTCCGTAGTTGTGTCGCTACCTGATTTTAAAATTATTGCAGAAGATGAACCTGTTCCAGTGCCTCTTCTTTCTCTCTATCCAACAACCCATATGAAACAGACCTCCCAAGTTACCATACTTCCCTTACTGGTAGCGGTGGGAATCGCGGCTGGCATAGGCACAGGAACAGCTGACATTTCCTACTCAATAACTCTTTTTATTCAAACTCAACTCTCAAAGTTGTCTCAACAGGTAACTACTCAGTTAGTATTCCAAACCTACACCCCAGATACAGTTCCCCACCTACAGCAAAATGAAACTGTTCTTTGTGAATAGGCTATACTCTACTCCAGGCCGCAAGACTTTCCTGAACACCACTTCTAAACAACCACTGCTAAAAGGGCAGTCTGAAACCAAAAACTTACATCCTCCCAGTGAAAAAGATCATAATCGTCCTCTAGTTGGCCAATGGAAACTACATGCCCCTCTCAGCAGGAAAAAGCTACAGAAGAGGGAACTTGATGTCCCTATCCCAAGGCCAACACCCTATTTTTAACATATCATGAAGGGAGGAATGTTAGGTAATTGCTCCAGTTGCAAAACTTACCTCATCTCCTTGTCCCAATTGCCTGCTAAAAATTTCAAACTTATGGCCTGCCCCTAATGGTTCTTCCCACCAGAGCAGTAACTCCTTCTTGTCTATTCTACCATCCTGTCACCATCTAAGACTTCCCCTAACTGAACTTATATAAAAGTGCACTCTCTCTCTCTCGTTCCCTTTCATATAGTAAATTTAAGCTAATACAAAATTTGAAACTGTATGAATAGTTTTAAGTGCAGAGGTAAAAATGATAGTTGAAAAATTGAATGGTTTAATGACTAAGAAGAGGGCAGGAATAAAAAGTTGCCCATTGGATCCAGTATGCACTATTCTGGTGATGGGTCCACTAAAAGTACTGACTTGAGCTTTATATAATTCATCAATGTAACAAAAAACATTGTACCTCCTTAATGTACTGAAATATAAACAAACAAACAAGTTAGGTAGTATCTTTTATAATTAGAGTACTTAAATTGTATTAATACCTACATGATAATGTGGCAAGAAATTAAGGAAAATACTACTCCTATGATGTTCATGTGGAATTACCAGTCTTATTTTTATTAAAGAATATTACTGCAGGACTGCTGTCACAATTTTGTCTCAAGTTCTGCAGCTGATAGACCCTGAAGAAAAGTACAGAAATATCTTCAGTCCCCTTGATTTGAATAACCAAACAGTATTTACAAGTATTTTGAAAACTGAAATCATCTACTCTATATTAACATGGCTTTAACTGTATGGAATACTCATTCACATGATTTTATTATTCATCCGCTTTAACAACCTGACCAAACTATTTCAGAAAACCTGTCTCAGGAAGATAAAAAGTTACCAGTAACTTTACTGTTCATTATAGAAAGCACTCCCCTCCAACTAAATCAATAGAAAACTTTGATCTATACCATTAAATGACTATTTATCTCTAGCCTCTTAGAACTCTTGTCTCAAACACTTGTGTGGCTGTGTTCACCACTCCTAAGCTACTCTTTTATGATTTTTTTTTTTCAATTTTAATCTAGCCTACATGATGTGAGACCTACATTATAGTATAATAAATACCACATCAATATCTTAAAATTGTACTACATCCTCTAAGATGCTAAGAATTTATCAAGGTAGTTCTCTTACTACCCTTAAAATATGTTTCACCTTTACATTACTAACAAATTGTTTTGTGATATTTCTGAAATCTGACATTTGAGAATCTTTGGTGTCACAAAAATCTCATTGAGACTTTCTTAGAACTAAGACCTTTTTTAAGAAATTATAAAATCTTCCGAGCCTTCTTGAGAACTCCACTGAGGAAACAATGACTGTGCCTGTGGTATAAGCCTCACACTGGATTCAAACTCTGATTTCTTTCTTCTTTCCTCCCTTTGTAACTAATATAAACATTTCTACTTATTATATGAGAGATTAAAATAAATCATTGGGATTTTGACTCAATCTCATGATAATTATCAGAAACCAGAAGTTTACTATAGTCTCTCTGAACTCACTGTGTATAAAAGCAATAGCCACAACCATTAAATTATTGGATGTATCTGACAGCTTGGATTTAGCACTTCCTTTAAAAGTCATTATCCCTCATGCTATATAATCTCTGCTGCTTACTGAAAATGCACAATGTTTCTCAAAATATAACCTAACTTCAATAAAATCCTATTATTTCTACTCATAATTGTAATACTTTAAGTCTTGCATCTCTTCTTCCATTTTCTGATAAAGAGAAAACTCATAATGTCTACTATCTGCTTTCAAGCTACCTATACACTAAATAAGTTTATTAGAAATCTTTGAGTGTGGGCAGTGCCTGTGGCTCACTGGGTAGGGTGTCAGCTCCATATACTGAGGGTGGCAGGTTTGAACCCAGCCCAGGCTAAACTGCAACCAAAAAAGTAGCCAGGTGTTGTGGCAGGGGCCTGTCGTCCCAGCTACTCAGGAGGCTGAGGCAAGAGAATCGCCTTAGCCCAGGAGTTGGAGGTTGCTATGAGCTGTGACGCCATGGCCCCCTACAGAGGGCAATAAAGTGAGACCGTCTCCAAAAAGAAAAAAAAAAAAAGAGAGAGAAACCTTTGAGTTTACTTACACTTATTTATACTTGCTAATGTGTCATCCATTAAGATGAAACAAGAAAGTATTAGGCATATTATATACTGCAATATATTTCACTTTACCTCTAGATAATACCCTTTCCTGGAGGCAAATCTTCCAAGATAGTAAACTCATTACATTGACCAGAAATTTTAGCTAGTGTATTAGTCTAGGTACAATCAGAAGAAAGAAACTATATTAAACAGAGAAAATTTAATGAAAAAATTCTTAAGTTTTAATAGAACACAAACTTGAAACTGTAAGATATAAAAAGAAATTTAAGGATTGCCTAGGCTGAGAAAGAGTACTCACAAAGAGATAGACTTGGAGGTGTGACCGTAAAAAAACAGGTGACAGGTCAGATTTAGCATGTGGACTCTAGTTTCCTGATTTCCGACCTAAGATGTTTCCACTGTAGTTGATAAGATCAACTGCTCTCTTCATAACTCCCCCATGATGTGTCACTGTATGCTGATTCACACATATAGAAATAAGAATTCCTGTTTTTCGCATTGCTATTGTAAAAGACAAGAACAAGCACCAGAAGCAACTTGTACAGTACATCTCATCTCATTATTTATAGGTATGCTCAATGAGCTCCTAAATTTCATGTTCAGTAAGCAGCATCAGGTAAAGGGCATCCCTTGATTCCTGAAGGATAAGGCTCTATCAAATATTGTTTATGATTAGTACCACAGGGGCATTCCAGGAAGTTGATCCATGCACATAAATTAAAAGGAATATGTAATCCTAAATCACAGGAAGTTTACTCCTACTAGAAAACTCACACTGAGTACTATTAGGAACCTTAAAGCAGCACACACTTTTTGGAAAGAAATAGCTTCCACTCGATAATTCTAGATCGGTTAGATAACTATAGTAATGTAGACAGCTTCCACCCATGGTCGGCGGAACACTAACACAGTACAGTTTCATCTACGTTTATTCACTCTTTACATTCCAATATGTACTTACAATTTTCATGATTAAGGCTACCTTTAACTATGTTAGCTTTGAGGCCCACATTTTCAATATTGCTTCCTGCCTCCTTAATCTCTCTTTTGTTTGAATACCTTACTCAGGTATTTTCATAAATAGGCAAGGCAATACAACAAACTAGTGATAATTTACCTGTTTTCTTACGGGAGTTGCTCAGGTTTCTTTTGCTATGATGCTTTTGTGATGAATTATTTGGCTTCCTGGATAATAGAATTGAACTTATTGGTGATATTTTAGATGACAAAGGTTATAGTTAGTCAGGAGTCAGAGATCTACAGGCCTCTCTCATGTCACACCTAGCAAAGGAGTCTCCTTTTTCTACTAAATTCACAGTAAGGGACCTTTTGAGGGAACTACCTATTGTAATACAATTTACACAAAAATAGAAATTGGATAAAATCTAAGGAACAGATTGTGTATATTTTCAGGCTGTGTTAACTTCACAGGTCTTAAAGTAAATGCACCACTTCTCTTTTGCTTTAAATATACCAATTATTCTCAATAGGAGAAATTTGATCGTCTGTCACCAGACCCTTCTTAATGAGTGGTGCCAAAATATTACCATACTATTTGACATCATTCTATGAATATTTAGGCCAAAAGCAGATTGTTGGCACTCCCCACCCCCACATTGATATACATTTGTATCACAAAGCCTCTTAGCTACAACTTCATACCCAAAAGAGGTATTTTATCATTTTAAACCGATTTCTAATTTCAAGATAGTACTTGATCTGCCATAAACTGCAAGCTATTTTAGTCCATTAGCTTTTCCTCTATGAAAAAGAGATACTTAAGTAACCTAACTAGAAAAGAAAAGAAAACAAACAAACAAACAAACAAAAAACAGAAGGAACAACTAAATTTGAGAACCCAACTTTACTGCTGAAACATTCTGGATTATTTTTTCTACTTTCAAGTCTCTTTACAAGAGGTGTAGGAAGTAGAAAAAGTCTTTGTTTAGAAGATCATTTAAGAGAATAGCAGGGAAGTAGCAAGGGGAGTGGGGCCTTGGTATGTGCCACATCTTTTTGGGGCAAAACACAATTGTAAGAGGGACTTTACCTAACAAACGCAAGCACTGTAATCTGGTTTCTTGTACCCTCAACAAATCCACAATAATAAATATAAATAAATAAATAAATAATTTTAGGAGGGAAGAACAGAGAGAATAGTAGGAAACTAGATAATATCCCCATGGCTACTGAATTCTTCACCCATAAAGTTCATGAAATCGGTTATGCAGTGTTTGAAAACAGAGCTATTTTAGACAGAATTATTATCCTCAGAAAGGGAAGCATGCAGTGCTCAGAGGAATCATGTGGTGCTTATATCTCTGCAAATCTCTGTAGGATCTCTAATATTACTGATAAATTGGAAAGCAAACAAAAAATAATAAAATTGGCTACTTTGTCTAACAAAGCTCTTCTCTAGTTTTGTGGGCTCTTCATATTAAGGATAGAACCTATTGTCATCACTTAATATAGGGAATCTTGGATCCTGGCTGACAATAATGGGCTACAAATTATAATTATTGTTCTGTGTTTGTTTGTGTTGCAATGTTTTTGTAAGAGAAGTGTTCTCAACCTCAAATGGTGTTTTGTTAGTTTTGCGCCATCAAATAAAGCAATTAATGATTACTCAACAAAAGAACGGATAACACTACGGAGGTTGAAATAATTAGCTCTGGAAATTTGACACATGATCATGACTTCTTATGGAGATGTGAAGATCTGCTCTGAACATGTCCTCAAATATTTGTTATCCAGGTTCAGCTTAGCATAAATAGTGACTGCAAGGGGACCCTGAAAAACAAATCCGTGTATTCTCACCCAGCTTATATGGCTCTCTAAAGTAACAGGTATCCACATTCCCTTATTACTATGACCTCAGTAATTGACTGTCTTCTTCACACAATAACTGTTAATCCATTTTCTTAATCAACCTGACTTTAAAACTCTTGTTTAGAAGAATACAATTTGCAATTAACTTCACTGTTTATGTACAGAATTTCCACAAAAGGTGATTTACATAAAATTTAAGCTATTCAAGCCAACCTTTAAACAGATAGCATCAAAGCACTGTTTACTTCCTAATATCCTTAGAAACTGTCATCAAACCTCTATACTGAAAGACCTACTTTAAACAAAACTCTAAATCTGATAAATATTTTAACTTTCCCTTTCACACTCAGAGACAGCAGTAAGACTTTATCAAGTAAGTATTCTTCCTTACCATAGAAAGAATAATCTCAGCTTTGCCTTACCAACAGATCATATTTTCATGGAAATGGCATTCAACAAGTTTTTTTATTGCATTTGCTTTCTGGATTATGTGACCGTTTTTAAGGTGGTTGTTTGTCAGGCCAGGGGGAGGTAGTGAATGACAGATCATATGAGATTGAGGGCATAGCCCAGCCACAAGAGATTTATACTGGCCCTTATTGAAGTCTGGAAAGGCTTTCTACCTTGTTTCCCCATGATATTCTCTTAGGTGTCTTTATATGTCAAATTTTCCTTGTCAGAAAATGTTTCTGCAATCCTCTGTTACTCAAATTATTGCTCGTGGCTTTTATCATTATCTAAAAATATGTATTTAATTTCTGACTCCTGCTGTCTTAGTCCATTTTGTATTGCTATAACAGAACACCACAGACTGGGTAGTTTATAAAGAACCTAAGTTTATTTGTCTCATGGTCATAGAGAATGGGAAGCCAAAGAAGTTGCTGGGCGCTGACAAGGGTCTTTCAGAAGCACCACATGGCAATCCCTCATTTGAGACAGAGAGAAATGGGGGACAAACGTATCTTTTTATCAAGAACCTATTTCCACAATAACTATCCTACTTCTGTGATAATGGAATTAATGCATTCATGAAGGCAGAATCATCACGATTCTGCCTAATTACCTCTTAAAGGTCTCCCCTTAAAACCATCGCTGACTTCTGTCAGGGATATTCAAACCATAGCACCTACCAATAAAATGGAAGCTCCAAAAGAAGAGAAACTTCATTTACTACTATAATTCTTACATGTAGTAAAGAGCTTTATGTGAACTAGAAGATTAATAGCTACATGATTAATGAATAAAAAATGAATTCTATGGTAAATGGAACATAAGGAAACGGGCAATGTGAAAAACAATTATTACTCAAAAGCAGTTGGTGAATTGGGTGAGATAAAAAATCGGATACCAGGATATCAGGAAGATGTGAGGTTGAAAGAAGCTTTTTAAGCATGGAAAACAAATGCTCATGGAAAATAACTGGTGAGAAGAACAAGAGGCAATTAACAGAGTGAGGCCACTGAGAGTGCTGGAGTAAGTGGGATTTAGAACATCCCTAAAATATTTTATTTCTAATAGACAGAATCTCCATTTTATGGAAAATCTAAGGGGATAATACGTACAGAAACAAATAAATTATGATAACTGAATGGTTGGCCCATGTAACTTGCAATCTTTTTTCTAAAATAAGTTAAACTAATGACAGAGTTTATGGGTGTGTGTTACGCACTATTTTATCTATAAGGCTGGAAGTGAGGTCATTTTGCCATAATTAAATGGCCTGGAGATAAGAGAATTAAAAAACAGATATTTTAAAATACTAAATCTGTTGAACATATGAAAATTAGTCAGGGATAATTTGGAAGATACTAGAAGAAACTGAGAAACCATGTGAGCTTAAAGACAATAAACTTTCTGTGTTCTGTTGCTGAATGGTATCTCCGTGTTGCTCAACAGGAAAGGTACAGGAATGAAGTACAGCAGCACAGTGAAAAATAATCATTGTCATCATGATTGTCTTTAGGAAAGGATTACTCTGCATACCCACTTGCTATTAAACATGTTTCAGTAGAATAATACTGCCTAAATTCGGTAAGCCAGATGTGCCGCCTAAAATACAATTTATTTTATTTATAAGATTTCTAAATTTATTTTATTTATAATATTTCTAAGGCCTGTAGCCATAAAAAAGTTTAGCTAATAGGAATTTTAATGCTAAGTTAACTTTTATAATTTTGAGTATTAATAATTTTAATTTCATTGATTTAAGGAAGGCTTAAATCCTCAATGCATTTAGGAAATTCTTATTTATTTGAGACAGAATCTCACTGTGTCACACTTGGTAGAGTGCTGTGGCATCACAGCTCACAGCAACCTCCAACTCTTGGGCTCAAGTGACTCTCTTGCCTCAGCCTCCCAAGTAGCCGGGACTACAGGCACCTGCCACAGTGCCTGGCTATTTTTAGAGACGAGGTCTTGCTCTAGCTCAGGCTGGCCTCAAACCCTTGAGCTCAGGCAATCCACCCAACTCCACCTCCCAGAGCATTTAGGAAACTCGTAGTTTTCAAATTAGTTCATCACCCCAAAATTTTCAGTTCAGTTACAATCATTTATTAACAGAATCAGAGAACTTTTAAGTTATATTTAAATCATTCTAATTATATTCATGTCCTTTGACAGACTAAAATTTATAATTATGAAGAAACAAATATACCCCTTCAGTAAGAGGTCAGCGCAAGGTTATTACAACAACAATCATGCACACATCCTCCACTTTAATAGAATCAAAAAGAAAATTTAAGGAAGGTATATGGATAAGTCATTGCAAAAGTTAAATGTGTCTGGTGTGTCTATTTAAATGAGTTTATAATTATTAGATTGCTTTAGTGTTTAAGATATTGTTCCTACCTAATTTAATTTAGCATACTTAAAAGGGAGTTTTGAAATCAGGCATTTAGCTATCATTAATTATAATTCATTCTTTGTATTAAGATGTTGACATGCTCTGTAACAGTTGCAATTTAACTTTTTCTCCATTAGTTTATATGTGCTTAGAGGAATGGCAAAGTCCTCTTAGTATTTACATAATCAGTGCCTAGCATATTACCAACACAAGTAGGCATTCAGCAAATGTTTCTATTTAGGAGTTGAACTGAGGGAAGAAAATTACAAAGATTGAATTATGGTAGAAAAACTTTCCCAGAAAGATGCATGTTGTATGCAGAAGTAGCATAGCACCTGTCAGTTTTCACTTACGGTGATGAGAAAGGGTTGAAATATTTCTAAGAGGGATCACAATATAAATTGTGAAATGTGTTAGTTATCAACAAGACATCCAAAGTTGTTTACTGGGAAAGTCCTGCTGTTCTACAGAAAAATTGAGCAATTATTTCAGTGGAGTACAATGTGACATCTCACTATTACAAGAAATTTTTACACAAAACGTTGTGTTCTGATAAAGACCTTAACTCTTAAATGGGTATCTAAATTTTGATACATGGTAATTTTAATTATTACACTGACAAAGTTCAGAAAAAAAGATACTTTCATTTGTTTCATTTTTTATTTACATATATCAACACATAAATTAGAAATTATTATGCATCAATTAACTTATATAAATAATCAATTAACTTGTATAAATAATTTTTTAGCTAGACAGCAATAGGAAATTATTTTTAAATGGTAATATTGTCAATGCAATTGAGGAATCTTATATTTGATAATGGATAACAATAAGCTAATTGTCCTATTACATAAAAAAAATTGTCATTGCAGAAATGTTATTGTTAACAAACATTTGTTGAGCATAAAAGTTTGAGGTGCCATGTAGAATTATGGACCTTGTTGGCCTAACAGCCCAGATTTTTTTCTAAAATGGATCTTACATGGAGCTATGCAGATGTATAAAACTTATCCATTAATGTTCAAATGTATTGGAAGCTGTATTATTTAACTTGTACTTCACAATAACTCCCAATAAGTTTTAAGGAAATTGTCTATTTTCAAGTAAAATTTGAGGGTTTTTTTTTTGTAGTCTTTTTCATAAGCTTTACACTGTCTTTTTATTTGATTAGAAGGTATAGCACCCCATATATGAAATAAAGTTACATAGTGAAGGAGTTCCAATAAGATGATAAATGCATTGATATTAAAACCAGTTTGTGTTGATGCACAACAATGTTTCCAAATTTTGTAGCAAAGCACTGGAAAAGGAATTTCTTTTTTAATAATATGTATTAAGTCATGTTTCAAAATTGTTTTGCTAAATTTGAAAGTCATATATAGAGGTAAAAAGTATGGTTAAAAAGTAAATGAATGAGATATATATATACAAGTTGGAATTCTGCCTTAAAATTAGAATAATGTAAGCTTAGCAAAATTGGAAATGAAAATTTTTGTATAATTGGGTGTTTCAAAAGGCCTCACAGAAACATGTTCTTCATTAGCAGATGCTGCCTCACATTTTCTGATGTTTATATACTTTTTATGTTTTGCAAATATTTTACCTAATCACAGTTTCAATACCTTTTGATTACTTGAAAAAATACATTTCTAATCTCTAATATTTTTGAGTTTCAAAATAAATTAGGTTGTTAAACACAGCTCTGGCTGAACAATATAAACCTAAATCAGAGTTCCAAAGTCTTCCACTTTTAAAAATATAGACTTTCTTTCTGCATGCACACCAGCATCTGTTGTTTTAGGATTTTTGGAAAAAAGTCATTTTCACTGGATTTAGGTGCTAATTTACTGTGGTTTTAATTTGTATTTTCCTCATGATTAGAGACACAGAACACTTTTTTTTTTTCAGGTTTATTGGCTATTAGTCCATCTTCTTTTGTTCATGTTTTTTCCCACTTGTTATGATATTTTTTTCTTGCTAAGTTGCTTGAATTCTTTATAGATTCTTGTTATTATCCCTTTATCAAAGGTATACCAAATGCAAATATTTTCTCCTGTCTTTGGCTGTGTAGAAGCTTTTTAATTTAATCAGATCCCATTTGTTAATTTTTATTATTACGATTGCCTTTGGGATCTTCTTCAAAAATATTCTTCTTAGTAAAGTATCTCAAGAATGGAAGAAAAAGTATCCAATGTACTCAGCCCTACTATGAAACTAATTTATGGCTTTCATATGAAAGCTATAACCCAGTTATAACCTAAGAATAGAGGGTAGGGGGAGAGGGAGGAGAGGAAGGGAGGAGGACGGGTGGAGGGACGGTGATTAGTGGGATTACACCTGCGGTGCATCTTACAAGGGTACATGTGAAACTTAGTAAATGTAGAATATAATTGTCTTAACACAATAACTAAGAAAATGCCAGGAAGGTTATGTTAAACAGTGTGATGAAAATGTGTCAAACGGTATATAAAACCAGTGTATGGTGCCCCATGATCGCATTAATGTACATAGCTATGATTTAATAATAAAGAAAAAAACCTTAAAAAATAAAAAATAAAAATAAAACAAAAATTATTTGCCTAACCTATGTAAATAAGAATTTTCGAATATTTTCTTCTATCATTCTTCTAGTTTCACGTACTAGCTTTAAGTCTGTTACTGATGGTGAATTTAATTTTGTAAGTGGTGAGAAGTGTGGATACTATTTTAATCTTCTACAGGTAGCTCTGCTTCCGGCACCACTTACTGAATAAGGATTCTATTCCTCAGTGTATGTTATTGTCTGCTCCGTCAAATACCAGGTGGCAATGTGAGGATGGTTTAATATCTGGATTTTCCACTTTGATCCATTTTGTCTATGTCTCTTTTCTTTTGCCAGTACCAAGCTGTTTCCATTAATATAGCCTTGTAGTATAGTCTGAAGTCTGGCAAAGTGATGCCTCTTGATTTCTCCTTTTTGCTTAAAGTTGCTTTGGCCATTTGGGCTCTCTTCTAATTATAGAATTAGGTTTCCTAGATTGTTAAAAATGATATTGGTATTTGAAAGAGTATTACATTGAATCTGTAGATTAGGTAGTATAGAGACTTTAACAATGTTGATTATGACAATCAATGAGCCTGCTATATTTTTCCATTTGTTTAATACTGTGTGATTTCCTTCCTCAGTAACTCATAATTCTCCTGCTATAAAGGTGGTGGGAGCTGTAAACTAGTTGTACCGCAAACTAGTACAACCTCTATGGAAAATTGTATGGAGATACCTCAAAAAACTAAAAGTAGACTTATCATTTGAATCAGCAATCCCACTATTGGGAATGAAAAAAGTCATTTTATCACCATTCACAATCACAAACAGATAAAAATATATGTATATATTATATCATGATAAAATTACAATATATTATATCATGATGTGATCACATTATATCATGATTTATTATGCCATGTATGATTACACATATCATGATAAGTTCATATATCATGAATTATTATTTCATGGTATGATTACATTTTATCATGTTATGTTAACATAATGATATGATTACATTATGCTGTGACATGCCCGCATTTCTATTGCGATGTGATTGCATTATGTCACAATACCGTATGGTCACATTATATCATTATATCATTATGCCATCATATTGTAACATAATGTAATCCTATCATGACACGATGTGTCCATATCCCTGGGTACTGTCAATAGTTTTACGTTATGTTGTGATATTATTACATTATGTTGCAATAGATACGATTGCATTATATCATGATATGACTGCATGCCATCATGGTATGATCACATTATGTTAAGATAATGATTGTGACATGTTGTGATCTGGTTGTATTATGTCAAGATATGATCACATCATGTTGCGGTGTGGTACCATTATGGTGTGGTAGCATATGGTGTGGTAGCATTATGTCATGAAGTGATTGTGATATGTTATGATGTGACTTCATGATGTCATGATATGGTATGGGTGCATTGTACCATGATATGATCGCATTATATAAGGATATGATTATATCATGTCATGGCATGATATAACTAATTGCATTATATCAAGAGATGATTGCATTGGGTTACAACATGACTGCGTTGTATCATGGTGTGGTCCCATGATACAGCAATAAGATTTTGTTATGTCATAATGTGACCAGATTATATGGGATATGATTTGTTATGTCATAATGTGATTGCATTATAGTGGAAAACAATTTTGTTACATTGTGATGTAATTGCATTATGTTGTGATCTGGCTGCATTAGAGTCTATTATATACTATATTGTATATTATATAACATACTATTTTATTTTATATATATGCAAAAAAAGGATGAACCTTTAATAATAACCTGGATGGTGCTAGAGATCTTTCTTCTAAGTGAAGCGTCACGAGATGGAAGTACAAACACCACATGTACTCACTATTAAATGGAACTAGTCAATTATGATCCATGTACACATTTGGTAGGAAAACTCAACAGAAGAAAAAAGGTGGAAGGAGGTAGGAGGGGAAGGGTAAACTCACACCTGATGAGTACAGTGAGCACTAACTGGGTGATGGGCACACTTACAACTTTTATTCAAACTGTACAGAAGCAAAACCAAAAGATTTATACCCTCATAATATTCTAAAACTTTTAAAAAAGGGAAAAAGTCATTAAGAATTAACTCCAAAAAATTATTTATAGAAAGAAATATATATATAGACTTTCTATTTTAGAACACTTTTAAGTTCATAGTCAAATTATAAAATTATGAGAGTTTCCATATACCCATTCTCCCTTCACTACCTTCAACATCCTGTCCCAAAATAGTACATTTGTCACAATTGATGAACTTATATCGATGCATCATTATCATGGAAAATCCAGTTTACATTAGGGCTCCATCTTGCTTTGTACATCACTTTGGTTTTGAAAGGTACATAATAACATGTATCCACCATTACAGTGTCATACAGAATTGTTTCACTAATTGAAATCCCCCGTAGTCCACCTATTTCTCTTTCTCTCTCTCTGTCTCGTATCCTGGCAGCTATTGATATTTTTAGTGTTTCCTAAGTTTTGCCCTTTGCAGAATGCTGTATACATGTGCATTTGAATCATACAGCACATAGCCTTTCATATTGGTTATTAGTAATATATTTTTCAAAGTTTTCCCCATGTTCTTTTATGACCTAATAACTCATTTGATAAAATTGCCAAATAATATTCCATTTCATAATGTACTACAGTTTGTCCATTACCCTATTAAAGAAAAAAATGATTGCTTCTGAGTTTTGGCAATTATGAATTAATCTACATCCACCTGTATATTTTTGTGTGGCTATAAGTTGTCAGTTCTTTGGGTAAATACCAAGGATCATGATCACTACCTTGTATAGTAAGAATATGTTTACTTGTATAAGAAACTGCTAAACAGCTCTAAACCCTCTGCTAAACCTCTAACCAGCAACAGGTTAGTTGCATTTTACGTTAACACAAGTAGTGACTGGGAGTTCCTGTGGCTTTAGCATTTTCCATTTTTAAAATAAGAATCTTTTCACTTCACTATATGTATTTGTTGAATATATACCAGATAACATTATGAGCACACTGCTATATACATATAAGATTATCCAATGAAGAGAGCCTATTACAAGATATTAGACTGAGAAATGGAATTAAATTAGGAAATTAATGTAATACATCAACATGGCTGACTTAGTGGGGAAAATGAGGAAACAGTGTTCCACAAAGATGGTTTATCTTCCCAGCTATCACATTGAGAGCTCTTTACTGGATGGAAAGCCGTGTTTTCCATAGATAAAGTGCCATCCTTTGAACTGTTTTGTGACAGAGATGGTCCTGAAACCTTGTCAGGAGATGGTTTCCTTAGTAAACTCTGAGGAATATATGTGAAAATTAAAGACAGAGAACAGGGATAGGATAGGGTCAAGAATGGAGGAGTCTCACACAGTTGAGGCCATTAATGTGATGTATCAGAGTAAAGGCATATTCATACTATCTACATACTGGCCTATATGTGTTACCATTAACTGATACACTTTTATGTTCATATATTTTTATATATCTGTATAGACATACACAACTCATTCATATTGTGGTTTAGGATTTAACAGTCACGACAATCAGTGTTTTTGCTTAATAATGCTAAGAAAATTATTGTGGTATTTATATAAATTATTATTTATAATTAAGATTCATTAACATAAAATGCAATACATTTTATTGAATGAGGGAAAATAAATGATATGACCATCGCTTTAATCAATTTTCCTGCCCATAATGAGTGTACCAGAGAATATATCGCTGCTTTGGATCATCTCTGCTATTTTGAAACAAATTATAAACCACTAAAGCAATTTTAATTTTGTCTCTAATTGAAATTAGATCATATCACATGGGATATGCACAAGTTATCTATAAAGGAGGTATAGACAGCTTCTATAATTAATTAACTCAGAAAGGAGTAATGTGAACGAATTTTGAACTACTGAAATAATATGGTTGCATTTATTTCACACAAAATGGTTTACATACATGAAGAAAATATTTTTTCAAATATTATAATTGTACTTTCTCTTGTTTGATGCTCTAATTCTCATTGTGTAATACAAATTCATCCAAAGTTTAACAAATAAGTGAAAGATCCAAAACACTATTCACCTTGCAACAGATGTAAAAATTTAGAATTAAATTAGGATATATTATAACATGTATAAATTGGCAAGTTTGCTCCCATTTCTAAGTTTTTGTTTTGAAAGTAAGAATGTTTTTAATAAATAGCCGGGTGTTGTGGCGGGCACCTGTAGTCCCAGCTGCTGGGGAGGCTGAGGCAAGAGAATCGTGTAAGCCCAAGAGTAGAGGTTGCTGTGAGCCGTGTGACGCCACGGCACTCTACCCGAGGGCGGTACAGTGAGACTCTGTCTCTACAAAAAAAAAAAAAAAAAGAATGTTTCTAATACAAAATAAAAGAACAAATGTTATTTATTTATTAAGTTGTTGTAGATGTTCTAGGTCAAGACAGTGGATATAACAAGTATTAAAACTTTCCCTTCCAATTAGAGATATGGAAGATAATATGTGAAAATAAGGATTGAATATGCACCTGTGGTAAAAAAAAGACAATAATTATGTACCATAAATAGAAAATACAGGAAATACGGGCTGTATTCTATAGGAGTTGTCCGGGGGGAGCTGAGGACATGAAGAGCTTATTAGAGGATAGGATTAAATTCAATCTTCATACACTATAAGACTGGGGCTGCATACTTCATATGTAATAGAGATAGAATTCCAGGAAGACAGTACATGAATTGGTGTTAGAATATTTCACTTGCCAGCCTGAGGATGTTGCTGGTGAAGAAATGGGCCTCTCAGGCTGTCACATCCATGAGTCCTGCATATGCTCAGCAGATCAGCAGGTGATCCCTGCAAGTCTCTTAACTATGTGCCAGGCAACGCTCTAAGAACATAATGCATTAATTATAAAATTATCACAACAAACTTCTATCATCCCCTTTTTGCAAATGAAGAAATTAAAGTGCACCAGAGTTAAAAAAAAAAAAATACTCCTCAAAACACCCAGTAATTTTTAACTTAGAAGTGGTGCCTAGATTCTGACTGAGGTATTCTGGTTCCAGAGTTCAGGCTTTTAACCAAACAGCTGCATTGCTTTACATTTCAAACACTATACCTGGGAAATCAGTGAAGAACACAGCAAGAAAGCATCACACACCTTTAATTCACAAATATGCATTGAGCTCCCAATGCATATTTGGGATGCACTGGTTGACAGGCAAAAAAAAAAAAATACACAGTTGTCTCTGTCATCTATAGAGCTCATACAGTTTACTAACAAGATGAAAGAGAAAGAAAAAGACATGATTGCATCATATTGTTGAAAAAGCAAACTCAGATGTCCTACCAATAGTGTAACAGTGTTTTCAGAAAAAGAATACAAAGAATGCTACAGAGGCAAAGTTCAAAAGCTGTAGGGCCTGAGAATTTCCTAGAACTGAGGAAAATTTTAAATCAACAATTTGTTAATAACAAAATCAGTGAAAGTTTTAGGTCTACATTGTCATTTTAGATTTTTCTCCCTAACTTTCCTGCAAATACATTTTTAAAATTTCATTTAATTGACCAATAGTAATTGTGTAAAATGCATAATGTAAATTTTGATCTAGATTTCATCAAGGTTATTAACATATCCATACTTATCCCAACTAGTTATTTGTGTGTGTGTGTGTGTGTGTGGAGAGAAAGTTAAAAATATATTATTTTAGCCACTTTGAAATACATGTTATTATTTGACAGATTTGTTTCTATATAACTTTCAGTTTGGGGGCTAACTATAATTCGTTTTCTAAATGACACATATTTATGACAAATGGGAATAATCGAATATTGTGTGTTTTTCTTGGGTGATTCCAAAACTAACTTTTCTAGTTTTAATCTGCTAGTAGTCTGCTGATCCTCTTGTGTTTTTCATATAGACTATCAAAATTCAAAAAACAATTGTGATTTTCTCACATATTTTGCCCACTGAATTCACATGTAGTAGATATTTATGATTTTGGCTACCGAGAGTCTTTGACACTCCTATTTTGTGTGGAGAATTTTTGACCTTAGTATATACCCTCAAAAACATACATAAAAACAATTTATTTTCCTTATATAACTCTGAGTCAGAGTCAGGAACACAAT
This sequence comes from Nycticebus coucang, assembly GCF_027406575.1. Taxonomy (NCBI): domain Eukaryota; kingdom Metazoa; phylum Chordata; class Mammalia; order Primates; family Lorisidae; genus Nycticebus; species Nycticebus coucang. The sequence goes on from NC_069793.1 coordinate 87,933,344, forward strand.
TATGATCTTCCAAGGTAAGATAGCTATTTTAGCTACTTAAACGTATTAAATTAAAATTTACACGTGGTAATATGAATCAATTTTAAATGTAGAGGTCAATGATTTTGTACAAATGTTTAAAACCATGTATTTATCACCCCAATCTAAGTACTTTCCATCACTAAAAAGTTTTCTTTGTAATGAATTCACCCAACTTCCAATTCAGGAATAAAATTATCTGATTAATATTAACTATAATTTAACTTGGCCGGTACTACAAGTTCATATAAGTGGAATAACACTGTTCTTATTTGGGTCTGGGCTGGTTTCTTTCCCTAACATAATTCACTTGTATATCATTTAATGATGCGATACATTTTAGGTGTATCATTGGGTGATTTAGTTGTCATGTAAACATCCTAGAATATACTTACACAAACCTAGATGGTATAGCCTACTGTATACCCAGACAATATGGATAGGCCATTGCTCCTAGGACAAAACCTGTAAAGAATATTACCGTGCTGAGTACCGTAGGCAGTTATAACATAATGATAAGTATTGTCTATCTAAATATAAAAATGTGCAGTAAAAATACAGTATGAAAGTTTGAAAAATGGTACCCCATTTAGCTGCTTGTAAAGGGTAGCTTCTTTATAATCTTCTATGTTATTCTGTGGCACATGACAATATTTCATGTATTCCTGTTCTTACATGTATCAGTACTAGGTTATTATGTATGAAATCATCCACATCCTCAAGTACCAAGTTAATGGTTGATATCCCTGACATTTCACTTTGACACTTACTATATTTTTATTGGAAAGGTACATCATCATTCTTTCAAGCACATGTTTTGGCTTGTGATTACCTTTTCAGTTTCTTTTTATAGCAATTTTTTTGTGGAACCACGAAAAAGTGAAAAATTCGTGTTATTTTTGAAAATGAGTTCCACTGTGGAACCAAGGCAGTGCAGAGAGATTGAAATATCAGTGAAGTAATTGGGAAGGATGTGGCTAATGAAGGCACAGTACATCGATGGTTTGAGAATTTATGTCTGGTGATTCTAATCTTGAAAATGAGCCCAGTGGAAAACCTGAAACCAAGATGGATAATGTTTAGCAGCAAGCTACAGTGAAAGTGAATCCATCTCAACCTACACTTGAATTAGCAAATACGTTTGACATTACTATTCCAACAATGTTGGACCACTTGAAACAAACCAGCAAGGTAAAGAAGCTTGTATAGATGAGCTCTGCATGAATTAAATGAGCATCACAAGAGAAAGTGTCTCAAAGCTTTCTTTCTTTTTCTTTCTTTTTTTTTTTTGTCAATACATTTCTACACTGTATTGTTACGTGTGATGAAAAATAGGTTCTTTTAGACAATTTCAAGCATTTGGCATAATGGTTGGATAAAGATAAGGTGCCAAAACATAGTCCAAAACCAGATAATCATAAAAAAATGCTAATAGTGTTTGGTGGTCCAGCTCTGGTATTATCCACTATTGCCTTATAAAACCTTTTCAATTGATTATGGTAATGTTAAATGCAACCAACTGGATGAAGTGATGAGAATTCTTGTGATTAATGGATGAGAATAGTTGATAGAGACACAGCAACACTGCTTACAGGTAGAAACTGGACATGGAAATTCTGTCTTCCACCATGTACCCAGATCTTGCACCAACTGATTACCACTTCCTCTAGGATTTGGACTACTTTTTTTTTTTTGTAGAGACAGAGTCTCACTTTACCGCCCTCGGTAGAGTGTCATGATGTCACAGGACTCACAGCAACCTCTAGGTCTTGGGCTTCTGTGATTCTCCTGCCTCAGCCTCCCGAGCAGCTGGGACTACAGGCGCCCGCCACAACGCCCGGATATTTTTTGGTTGCAGTTCAGCCAGGGCTGGGTTTGAACCCACCACCCTCCGTATATGGGGCCGGTGCCCTACTCACTGAGCCACAGGCGCCACCCTGGACTACTTTTTGCAAGGAAAAATAATCAACTCTCAAGAAGCTGTAAAAAGCACCTTTTACGATTTCATTGCCACTCACTTGCCAAGCTTCATTGCCGCTGGAATAAACAAGCTGTCATTAAGATGACAAAGCTCAGTTGATAGTTTAGGCACATACTTTCATGAATTGTACTGCTTCTTGTTAGAGATATAATAAAGTGAACTTTTTATTCGAAGTCAGACATTTCATATTTAGAGACCTATCAGCACATCCCTTTAGAACTTTATTTGTTCACACATGCATGCTTTGTTGGACATTTTGGCTGTCCTAGCAGGAGGCTATTATCAGTAGAGAGAGCTCTATTAAGATGTATTTTTTTTTTAAAGAGACAAGGCCAGTCTAGAGTGTGCAGTGGCACAATCATAACACATTGTAACCTTGAATTTCTAGGTTTAAGAAATCTTCCCTCCATAGCCTTCCAAGTAGCTGAGACTACAGGCATACAGCACTATACCCAGCTAATTTGTAAACATTTTTTCAGAGACAAAGGCTCTCACTATGCTGCTCAAGCAAGTCTCAAGTTCCTGACCTCAAGCTATCCCCCTGCTTTGGCCCCCACCAAAGTGCTGAGATCACAGGCACGAGCTATGCACCTGGCCTGTGAATGTTTTTGTACAAGTTTTTGAACATTTAAAAAAATTTAACTTGGGTGTATAATTTACTTAAGAGTAGAATCACTGGGTCATGTGTTAAGTGTATACTTAACTTTTTAGGAAGTTTCCAAGATGTTTTCCAGAAAACTTACAATGTTTAACACTCACACCAGCACTATACGACTCCCAATAACTTTACATCATTATCCTACACTTGAAATTAGCTGTCTCATAACTTTAAGCCACTTTAGCTAATATATAGTAAAATTCATTTGTGGTTTTATTTTTCATTTTCAGTTAACCAAAGATGGTGAGCCCTTACACCATGCTTATTATTTATATATCTTCATTTGTAAATTATTCATTCAAGGTTTTTTGCCATTGTTTTTATTGTTGTTAGTATTGTCAGAAGTTGCTATATTTTGGTACAAGTGCCTTGCAGAGCATTGTGATCAACCAAACTCTCAGCAACTGTTGAAGTCTACTTTGCCAGTTTTTTCCGATGTAATGTTTTATGTGTCCTAAGAAATTTGTTCATGGATGGAAAGTTTTCCCCCTGTGTTTTCTTTTAAAAGTTTAATAGTTGTTTAGTGATACCTACTCTACCTTATATATGTTGTTTGTTTTTGTCTTTTTTGATTGTACAGTTTAAAATTTATACACTATTGTTCTCCAACAATTTTTCTTTTTCAGTTTTTATTTTTATGTGTAAAATAATGTACTCTTAGTTACGTTATTTTCTCCATTTTTCATTTTGAATTTTATATGGTCTTCTTCTCAATTTATATCTTTTGAGGTGCATTCTTAGTATTAACTATTGGTTTTAATTTCTAATCTATGTATCTAAGTTAAAATATTTATTTCTAGAAATTACTGTACCTACATTCCAGTTTTGGGTTTTTGTTTTTTTTTTCTTGTAGCCTGTATTTTTTTTTTGGTCAAAATTCAGTTCAAGTTATTTTGTAATTTCTCCTAAAATTTTTAATTTGGCCAATGAATTTTAGAACTATGTATTTAACTTTCTTATTTGATGATGTTTCACATTCTTTCAAGTATCAAAATTCAAATTTAAGATCCATTCTATTATTTTGGTGATTGGTCTATAGCTTTTCCTGGTCTCTACTTTGAATAGCTTTAACGTATCAGCACTAAGTCTCCTTTCATTATTTGACTGCTCTTATATATATATGTGCATGTATTTTAAAGAGTAGTGTTTTCGTAGTATTTTCACCTTCCTTCTAAGAGTAAACTTCAGTGTAATTAATTAACATGTCATATAGGTTAAAAGATGATAAATCTTTACCAAATTTTGAAGATTTTTTCCTTTAAATTAGTGGATTTATTTTGATCTGCTCTTTTACCTTTTATCCTTTGTTCTTCCCTTTTTGGGGCTTTTCTTTTTTTCTTTTATAATCCATCTTAACTCTTCTTTTTGTTATTAGATTTTTTGTTTTTTTAACAATGAATTTCTCAGGAAGTACAATCAATATGTAGATATAACTTAACAATACAATTTTAAATTGTACTTTATATAACTTTACATAATGATACAAAATTCTAAACCAGTATAATTTATTTTTAGTTCAAAACCTGTGCTTTATATATGTATTTTACTTATATTTTAACTTTATAATTCACTATTATTAGTTTTACATTAAAGATTCAAATATACTTTACAGATATCAAGAAAAAGTATATAACTTTTATACTTACTACTTACCATTTCTAACATGGACAAATCCTTTGTATTAGTCTAAATTATAATCTGGTAGCATTTTCCTCCTACTTGCTAAACTCCCTATAAGATAAGTTTCATGCACTTAATTTGTTAATAAATTATTTCACATTTTTCTATGTGAAAAATTTCACCTTCACTTCACTTCTCAAAATTTTTGATATGCCAACAAAACCAATGCTTACAGAGAAATGTATAGAGTTAAATTCATAAGTTAAACAAAAAAAAAAGATCTGAAGTCAATATTCAAAACTCCACCTTGAGAAACTGGAGAAGAGAAATTTAAGTTGAAAAGTAGTAATGGAAATAGATGCAGAAATCCATGAAATAAATAAAATAGGAAATCAATAGTAAAATGACACCACCAACAAAACCAAAATCTGATTATTTACAATGATCAGCAAAATTAATTAGTTACAGAAATAACTGCCCCAAAAGGGAAGCGTCTTATGAACTTTAGGAATGAAAGTATTATCACTGCTGTTCTCCTAGATATTAAAAATATAATAAAGGAATACTTAGAGAATCTCCATGCCCACATTCATTCATCTATCTAACTTGAAATTGCCTGCTTTTTGAATCGGAATGTAAGCTCCCTGAGGGCCAAATCTTGTTCATTGTGCCACGCCACATGCCCATACTAATAAAGTGACACATCTATAGTTAAATGTGTGTTCATTAATTTAGCTGCATTTGTTGAATAAATTAAGTTCAACTATGTAAAAAAAAAATGAAAATATAGATAAACAATTTCTTTGAAAGACAGTACAAGAAAAATTTGTACAAATAAGTTTATAATCTTAGATTACACTTATATCTATTAAAGCAACTGAATTACATGTTAATAATTTCTGCCATGCACAGTGACTCATGCCTGTGATCCTAGCATTCTGGGAGGCTGAGGTGGGTGGATTTCTTGAACTCAGGAGTTCAAGACCAGCCTGAGCAAGAGCAAGACCCTGTCTCTACTGAAAATAGAAAACAGAGGTAAGAGGATCACTTGAGCCCAGGAGTTTGAGGTTGCTGTGAGCTGTGATGCTACAGCACTCTACCCAGGGCAATAGCTTGAGATTCTGCAAATCAAATGTATAAAAAGAATTATACACCATGGCCAACTGATATGTATTCCAGTCATGCAAGTCTGATTCAATATTAGAAAATTAATATAATCTACCACATCAAAAGAATAAAATGATCATATTGAATGATGCTGTAAAAATATTTGAAATAATCCAGCACCTACTCAGGAGGAAAACTTCAGCCATTAGGAATAGAGGAGAACATCTTCAATTTTATAAAAAGCATATGCAAAATTCTTATAGGCTATACCATATTCAATGCTAAGAAATTTCCAAGTGAGAAATTCCTCCTAGATCAGGAACAAGGAAGTTCTTTCTCAACACTGTCAAAATTAAGCTAAAATTCCTACATATTGAATAAGACAATGAAAGGAAATAAAATACACAAACTTGGAAAAGATATAATACTATCTTTATTCACAAATGACATGGTTATCTATCTAGAAAATTTTGAGTGTTGACAAAAAACTCCTGTAATTTATGAGTATATCAAAATCATAGAAACAAAGCTATTATATAAAACTTCAATGCTTTCTTACACACCAAAAATAAGCAATCTGAATTTGAAAATGAACAATGTAATTCCATTTATAATGTTCCCCCAAATTAAAATATGAAACTAAAAATCTAAGAAAATATGTACACAATTTCTACATAGAAAACACCATGGATTCCAGTTATTAAACCTTCGTCTGAGGTATAGCCTGCAAATATTTTTTCCCATTCTGAGGGCTGTCTACTTTCTGTACCTATTATGTTCTTGGCTGTGCAGAAGCTTTTTAGTTTGATCAGGTCCCAGTAGTGCATTTTTGATACTGCTTCAATTGCCTGGGGAGTCCTCCTCATAAAATATTCACCCAGGCCGATTCCTTCAAGAGTTTTCCCTGTATTTTCTTCTAGTATTTTTATAGTTTCATGTCTTAAGTTTAAATCTTTTATCCAGTAAGAGTCTATTTTTGTTAATGGTGAAAGGTGTGGGTCCAGTTTCAGTCTTCTACAGGTTGCTAGTCAGTTCACCCAGCACCATTTGTTAAATAGGGAATCTTTTTCCCACTGAATGTTTTTAATTGGCTTGTCAAAGATCAAATAACAGTAAGTAGCTGGATTCATCTCTTGGTTCTCTATTCTGTTCCAAACATCTAACTCTGTGTTTTTGTGCCAGTACAATGCTGTTTTGATCATTATCAATTTATACTACAGTCTCAGGTCTGGTAGCGTGATTCCTCCTGCTTTGTTTTTATTTCCGAGTAATGTCTTGGCTATTTGAGTTTTTTTCTTAACTCAAACATATTAGCAAGAAAAGAACAAGTGATCCCATCTCAGGGTAGGCAAAGGACTTGAAGAGAAATTTCTCTAAAGGAGACAGGCGCACAGCCTACAGACATGAAAAAATGCTCATCATTCTTAATCATAAGAGAAATGCAAATCAAATCTACTTTGAGATATCACCTAACTCCAGTAAGATTAGCCCACATAACAAAATCCCAAAACCAGAGATGGAATGGATGTGGAGAAAAGGGAACACTTCTGCACTGCTGGTGGGAATGCACACTAATACGTTCCTTTTGGAAGGATGTTTGGAGAATACTCAGAGATCTAAAAATTGACCTGCCACTCAATCCTATAATTCCTTTACTAGGTATATACCCAGAAGACCAAAAATCACAATATAACAAAGACATCTGTACCAGAATGTTTATTGCAGCCCAATTCATAATTGCTAAGTCACGGAAGAAGCCCAAGTGCCCATTGACCCATGAATGGACTAGCAAATTGTGGTACATGTATACCATGGAATATTATGCAGCCCTAAAGAAAGATGGAACTTTACCTCTTTCATGTTTACATGGATGGAGCTGGAACATATTGTAGGAAAGTATCTCAAGAATGGAAGAAAAGGTATCCAATGTACTCAGCCCTACTACGAAGCTAATTTATACATTTCATATAAAGGCTATAAAACAACTGTAGCACAAGAATATGGGGAAAGGGCCAAGGGAAGGGAAGGGATGGGGGAGGTTGGGGTGGAGGGAGGGTAATTGGTGGGGCCACACCTACGGTGCATCTTAGAATGGGTACAGGTGAAACTTACTAAATCCAGAATTCAAATGTCTTCATACAATAACTAAGAAAATGCCATGAAGGCTTAGTTAAACAGTTTGATGAAAATATTTCAGATTGTATATCAAATCGTATCCCTTGACTGCACTAATGTACACAGCTATGATTTAATAATGATAAAAAAACATTGAATTGTCCATCTTAAATTTGTGAATTGTACAGTATGTGATTGTGTATTAATAAAACTTAATTTTAACAAAAAAAAAAAAAAGAAAAGAAAACTCCAAAGCTGTACTTAATAAATCACAGAAGAACTAAATAACTGGAGAGATGAACCATGCTCATAGACAGAATATCTTAAGGTGATAATTTTGGATAAATTGATCTATATGGTCAGTAGAGTCACAATCAAAATCTCAGAAAACTATTCCATAGATATCAAAATCATATTCTATGCTTTATATAAAGAAGTAAAAGATCTAAAACCAAAGAAGAAAAAGTTGGAAGACATATTATCCAATTGCAAGGCTCTTTGTCAAGGTATAGTAGTCAAGATAGAATATTATTAACAAAACAAGAGGCCCACATATTAATGGAAGAGATAAGCCGGTTCAAAAGTAGACATGTACAAATCCACTTAACTAATATTTGACCATGAAGGAAAAGAAAATTAAATGGAAAAATGGTAATATATTTAAGGAAATGATGCTAAGGGATATGTGCATGAAAAACTTAATTCTAGACACATGCTTACAACATTCACAAAAATTAACTTAAAATAGATGACAAACCTAAATGTAAAATACAAAACTGTAAAATTCCTAGAAAACAGAAGAATATCAAATGTAAAAAATACCTTTTTATTTGGCAGTGATTTTTTTTAGATAAAACAAGAAAGGCATGACTCATAAAAGAAGTAATTGATAAGATGTATTTCATTAAAATTAAAAATTTCAACAGAATAGAGAATCCAAAAATAAATACATACAATTATACTCAACTTACCTGTAACAAAAGCATCAAGAACTTACAATGAGGAAGGAATATTCTCTTGTGTTGAAAGAGAATTGTGCTGGAAAAACTGAATATTCATATGCAAAAAGAAATGAAACTAGACACTTATCTCTCACCATATAAAAATAAAATCAAAATGTTAAAGAATTAAATCTAATTCCTGAAATTATAAAACTAATAAAAAAATCATTGGGGATATACTTTAGGTTATTGGTTGGGCAAGGACTTTTTGAGAAATAGCCCCAACGCACAGACAACCAAAGCAAATCATATGAAGCTAAAAATTTTTGCACAGAGACACAATCAAAAAAGTTAAGAGACAGCCCACAGGATGGGAGAAAATATTTTCTAAGTACCCATTTGACAAATTATTCATAATTAGCATATATAAGGATCTCTAAGAACTCAATTGGAAATAAATCAAATAATTCAATTAAAAATGGGCAAAAAGTCTGAATAGAAATTTTTCAAAGACATTCCAATGACAAACAGGTACATGAGAAAATGCACAACATTATTAGTCATCAGAGAATGAAAAATTAAAGCTACAATGAGATATAATCACATCCCAATTAAAATGGCTTTATGAAAAAGATAAGCAATGATGAATGCTGAGGAGGACATAGAAAAAGGAGAATGCTGATACACTGTTGATCAGAATGTAAATTAGTGCAACCACTATAGATAATTGTATAGACATTCCTCAAAGATTAAAAATAGAACTACCATACGACCTAGCAATCCTACTAGAAGGTATATATCCAAAAAAGGGAAATTCAGTATACTAAATACATATGTGCACTCTCATGTAGATTGGAACACAATTCACAATAGTTAGGATTTAATCAACCTGAGTGCCCATCAGTGGATGAATGGATAAAGAAATTATAGTACACACATGTGATGTAATATTATATAATCATAAAATGATATCCTGCCATTTGCAACAACATGGATAGAAGTGGGAGGTGTTATGTTAAGTGAAATAAGCCAAGCACAGAAAGACATATTCTATAAAGTTCTCACTCATATATGGGAGCAAAAATTTAAAACAATTGATTCACATGGACACACAGAATACAAAGGTGGTTACTAGAGTCTGGGGAGGGTGGTACAGATGGGGATAAAGTGGAGATGATTTATATGATTTATAGGTACAAAAATATAGTTAGATTGTTAGATAGGATGAACAACATTTTATAGCACAACAAACTGACCATAATCATCAATAAATTAGGGCATATTTTAAAATTACTAGAAGAGTGGAAGTGAAATGCTCCTAACACAAAAAAATGATAAATGCCTGGGTTGATGGATATCCCAATTACTTTTGACTTGAGCAATTCATATTGTATGCCTGTATCAAAACATCACATGTGCCCTTATAAAAATACAGAACTATTACATGTCCATATTTATCCACAATTAAAAATAATTTTAAAAATAAATTAAATTAAAAATAACTTCTTTAAAAAACAAAAAGTCCAGAGAATGAGAAGTTAAGCTTCAGACTGAGGGAACCAATTACAGAAAACTGCAAAAGACGTATTTTATAAAAAAAATATATTTTTCAAAATATAAAGAATACTTCGAAACTCAAAAACACGAATAGCCTAATTACAAAACAATGTAAGGATCTATGACACACATAAAAAAAAAGTTCATGTCATCTGATCCTTGTAAATTTGAAATTAAAATAACAATTAGATATCATACTTATCTAACTATTTAAAACACATGGAAATATCAGTTGTTGGCAAGAAGGAATTCTTGCTCCTATTGCTCAAGCAATAGGAATTCTCATTTGCTAGCAGGAATGCAAAATGTCACAGCCACCTTGGAAGACAGTGTGGCAGTTTTTGTAGGCTAAATATAATCTTAGCATATGATATAGCAGTTGTACTCCTTGGTATTTACCGAATTGGTCTGAAAAAGGAAGAAATAATCATAGCAACTTTATTCATATTCATCAAAACTGAAAGTCACCAAAATGTGCGTCAATGAGTGAATGGATTAGCAAAGTGCAATACGTTCATGGAATGTAATATTATTTGTGATTAAAAAGGAGCTGTTAACTCATGAAAAGAAATGAGTGAAATGAATGTATATTCCTAACAGAAAGAAAACCATCTGGAAGACTATATACTGTATAATATAAATCGTATGACATTTTGCATAAGAGAATCTTATAAAGGCACTCATATGGTTGATTGTTTCCTAGTATTCAGAGAAAGGGTGTGAAGCACTAGAGGTTATTTTAGGCAGTGAAATTATTCTGTATGATACTGTATTGATGGCGTATGACCAATACATATGTGACAAAACTCAGAACTTTATAGCACAAAGCATAAACATTAATGTACAATTAAAAGAAAAATAATTGGTTGATTGAAGGATAATAGAACAGAATGCCAGTTGTAACAAAGAAATCTAACAATATTAAAAATGTATGAAACTCCCTTACTGAAGAGGGTCAGGGGAAATTGCATCAACCCAAGCAAAGTTCAAGATGAGTGGAGTCTGTAATACTATATGAATATAAAAACTGCCCTCTAGATGATAAAGTGCTCCCTCCCCTACTATGAGAAAACAGGTTAATAATTCTGATACTGTTATACGTGTATCCTAGAATTGATCAATTAAGTGACAGATGGGGGAGTAAAGCTTCTTCATATTAAAGCAGGGGTTTATATATAAGCAAGGGAAGAATGCCAGTAAACCATGTAAGAATATATTATATTCAGATACATAAATATCAATCCATGCTTGGTTTAATATTTGATAAGCTGGGTGAAATGTTTATGTGTGTGTGTGTGTGTGTGTACTGGTTAAGATACACACACATACACATATTTCCTTGTTCTGTTTGCTAAAAATGTCCAGGAGCAATGACACCTCAGTACCAATGAGTACCCATAGAACCTAGACATTGGTTTATAACACTGTTCTCTAGTTAAAAAAAACAGGATGTCTTGGGATAAAATAGCTGATTCTATAACTGGGGTAGGAAATGTACATATGAGTCTGAAGTATCTTATAATGCCAGAAAAGTAATGACATGCTCTCAAAAACTTTACTTTGTTGGAGATATGTAAAAGGGACTCAGGACCCAACTGAAAATGCTCCCAATCAATTTGAAAACAAAATGATAAAGTAGTATTGAGTTACAACTCAAGGTATAAAATAAGCTTCCATGAGTTCATATCAAGATAAATTTCTGAAACAATTTATGTAGATATTCTAAGTTTAAGGAGGTGCAACAGAATTCTCGACTCTAAGTGTAGAATACCTGGCACCACTTTCTTAAAAAGAATAGAATATAGAAAGTGTAAAAAATAACATTACAATGCATAAAGCTGAAAATCCTACCTCTACTAGGTGATTGATACTAACGTCAAGAGCAACAAGTCATGTGATAATACATATTCTTGATGTAATGTGATAAAAACAGCATGGGTCTTCCTCCCCAATACCCAGAACTCTATTTTAATTATAAGCCAAATATCAGACAAATCTCAATAATGGAGCATTCTACAAGTTACTTGACCAGTACAATTGAAAACTATTAAGGTCATCAAAGACAAGAGAATCTAATAAACATTCACAGCCAAGGAGAACCAAAGGTGTTATGACACCAAAATTTAATGTGGGATTGTGGGTGGAATCTTAAAATAGATAAAATAGGTAAAAGTAAGGAAATTCAATAGAGTATGGGGTTGAGTTAGTAATAATGCACCATATTACCTCATAGTTTTCTTAATTTGAACAATATACCATACTAATATGAGATGTTAATAGGAGAGAAAACTGAAAATTGTGTACACGTTTACTATATATCATAAACCCATATAAATAAATTTTTAAATACTATAGTTTGTTAAATGTTATGCATGCAAAAATAATGTACATGCATGCATCATTGGTTTTGTCTCCAGGTGACGAAATTATAGGCTTTTTGATGGTTTTGCACAAATCTATACTTTTGGCATTGAAACTACATTTCTTTAATATTTGAAAAAGTTGCTATATGTACTGAAAGGTAGATACTAAGTTGCAAGTGGATACTCACATTGGATGGGCCTTTTTGCAAAGAGCACTGTGACGTATCAGAAAAGTGGCAAGGAACATAGAGTGAAGGAAACGGTGATAAGGTGATTTACTTGGCAAGATTGGAAGGTAGCTGGGGGAGGTATCGACACATTAGGGAAAGACAGGAGGGAGAAACTTGGGACCATTGTTTTTCCTATGGACACTGTGGCCTGATTGATGAGTACTGCAACCTCTGTTTCATACCCTGGATTCATCAGAGAGCTGCTTGGACCTCAAAACATCCACCTGTGACCTACCACCCTGTTATCCAGAGCTCCACCAGGTACCTGCTAGGTACCAGCCACCATTGCATCTGGAACTACGTGAAGCAAATGCTCTAACCCTGCCATCCACAACCACAACCACCACCACCACCACTATAACAACCACTGCCTAGATAACCATGCCCAGCTTCCACTGACTCTACCATGGGAAAACCTGGGCAGAGCAATCTCCTGAAACATCAGCCTCCATTTAAAGGGACTACTCAGCCTCTTGCACAAGCTTCCAACAGAGCCCATGGTAATAATCCACCCACCAATCCACACAGGGATCATCAAGCACCAGCCTGGTCTAAGACAATCACAGCAAAATAGCAAAACATAGACAGCTTCATTAAAAGCTGTGAGCACATTCAACACTGTTCTGCTGAGTCATCTTCAGAAATAGGTGACAAAAGGTCCATCTAGGAACCTCATCACCTTCTTCTGATTAAGTAAGAGAGTTCCCATCCAAAGAGAACAGGTACACCACAAAATTATCTGCTCTGAGTTGAATGAAGAAGTTTCAGACAAGTTAAAAAACAAACAAACAAAAAAAAAAACAGAAAAATTTTGACAAAAAAAAAAAAAAAGCTATTTAACACTAAAGGATCACAATACATCTACAGCAAGGGACCCTGATGCAAAGTTGATTTTCAAACAGAAGAAATGGAATTCAGAATACAAATGTCAAATAAGATGAATGGCATTAAAGGTAAAGTTGAAAACTAACACAATGAGCAAAAAACAAATTTAGAACAGTGATGAAAAGAATGAGAGTTTCTAAAGAGCTAGATAACATGAGATAGTATATAACAGAACTCAAGGAAATAAAACAGTCATATAAGAAATGTCAAATACAAAATAAAGCTTCAGCAACAATAGACCAAGCAGAAAAAAAATCTCAGAACTTAAAGACAAGGTTTTTCAACTAACCCAGTTAGTCAAATGCTGAAATAAGAATGAACAATCTCTCAGAGAGTATGACTCTATGAGAAACAAGCCAAGATATGAATATTATCCCTGATTGGAGAAGAATAAAAAGCAGAAATAATATAAAACTTGTTTGAGGGAATTACTGAGGTAAACTTCTTTGATATTGCTAGAGATTCATATATCCATACACAAGATAGTTATTGAACACTGGGAAGATTCACAGCAAATGGGTCATCTTGAAGACACATAAACATCGATTTGGCCAAAGTAAAAATAAAGAAGAAAATTCAACAAGCTACAAGATGAAAGCAACAACTAACCTACAATGGAAAACACTTCAGGCTAATAGTAAACTTCTCAGCAGAGACTTTACAAGTCACAAGAGGCCAGGCCCAATTTTGGTCTTCTTATGCAGAACAAGTGCCAACTAAAGATTCTGTATTCTATAAAACTAAGTTTCATAAATGACGGGAAATAATTTTCTAAACAAGAAAACACTACTGAATTTATCACTACTATGTTTGTCATACAGGAAATACTCTGAAGTGTATTATACATAGAGTAACACAATAGATACCCACCAGTAAAAACCTCTGAATGTTAATGCTCACAGCTGTTATAAAAAAATAACTCAAGAGAGAAAACAAAATACCAGAGTATCATCCAATGTGATGAACAGAACAGTATTCCACATATTAATATAAACATTGAATGTGAATGATCTTAGAACTGATTGAATGGATGAAAAAGCATAATCCAAGCATATGTTGTATCTAGGAAAAACATCTTACTTGCAATGATCACACAGATACAAAAAGATGGAAAAAAATTTTATGGAAATGAATAACAAAAGGGAGCAGGTATAGCCATCCTCATAACAGATGAAAAATAAACTTTAAATCAACAAAGGTAAAAAAAACAAAAAAACAAACAAAAAAAAAGGAAACAAAGGTTATTATATAATGGTAAAGAGAGAAAATCAACAAGAAGACATAACAACTCTAAATATTTACACACCTAACACAGGAGCTCCTAGATGCATAAAACAAATTCTACTACATGTAAGCAATGTAATAAACAATAGCATCATAATTGCTGGGGATGTCAACACCCCACTGATGGAAAAGGGGAGATCACTGAAGCAAAAAAATAAACACTTGACTTATGCAGTACTCTAAACCAAATAGATCTAATAGACACTTAAATAACATTTTGCCCCCAAACTACAAATATACATTATGCTCATCAACATGTAGGACATTTTCTAAGACTGATCATATGTCACACTACAAAAAAAAGCCTCATCAAATTCAAGAATATCAAAATCATATCATATTTTTTTTTTTTTTTTTTTTTTTTTGTAGAGACAGAGTCTCACTTTATGGCCCTCGGTAGAGTGCCGTGGCATCACACAGCTCACAGCAACCTCCAACTCCTGGGCTTAAGCGATTCTCTTGCCTCAGCCTCCCGAGTAGCTGGGACTACAGGCGCCCGCCACAGCACCCGGCTATTTTTTTTGTTGTTGTTGTTGCAGTTCAGCCGGGGCCGGGCTTGAACCCTCCACCCTCGGTATATGGGGCTGGCGCCTTACCAACTGAGCCACAGGCACCGCCCAAAATCATATCATATTTTTGAAATAGAATAGAAAGGACTCAAATACTCTCAATTAAAAATAAAGAGGAACCATTATGACTGATACCACAAAATTGAAAATGTCACTTGTGATTATTATAAAAATGTTTATCATATCAACCAGGAAGTATTGGATAAATGCATACATTCCTGAAACTACATAACCTCCCAAGTCTGAATTAGAAAACCATAAATACTGAACAGATCAATAAAAATCAGATTTAAGCAGCAATAAAAAAAACAAAAACAAACAAAAAAATCCTCTCTTAATTACAACAGTAAACAATTCCAACATCAGGTGAATTCAGAGCCAAATTTTTCCAAACTTAAGAAGAAGAACTGGTACCTATACGACAGAAGTTAGTTTATAATATTAAGAAGATATAAATCCTCTGTAATCTATTCTCTGAAGCCAGTGTCACCTTGATGACAAATATAGGAAAAAACAAAAGGAGGAAACTACAAACCAATATCCTTAATGAACATAGATGCAAAAATTGGCAAAAATTACCAGCAAACTGAATACAACAGCATATCAAATACATAATTGATCATGAATAAATGTGTTTTAGCTCAGAGATGCAAGGATGGTTTATTACACACAAATCAATAAATGTGATCCGCCTTCACCATATAATCATAAACAAAAACAAAGACCATGTGACCATTTTAATTGATTCAGTGAAAGCATTTGCTAATATCCAGCACCACTTCATGACTAAAAACCCCAAATGAATTAGGCATAAGAGGAATATACCTCAAAATTAAAAAAAAAAAATATCTGACAAACCCACATCCACATATTACTGAAGGGGGAAATTTGAAAGCATTTCCCCTACAAACTGAAACAAGACAAGGGTGCCCACTGTCACCACTTTTACTCAACATAGTACAGAAAATCTTAGCCAGAGCAAGCAGGCAATGAAAATAAAGGATATTCAAATTGGAAAAGAAGAGGTCAAACTACTTCTGTTTCCTGATAGTATGTATCTATTGATAGTATGTATCTACAGATAGTATGTATCTAAAAACCCTACGAAAAGACTCCTGTAATGATAAATTTAGTGATGCCTCAGATTAGAAAATCAACACATGCAAATCAGTAGCATTTATATAATAATATTAGCATTTATTAGCATTTATACTAATAACAGCCTGAGAGTCAAATCAACGACCTAATACCATTTCTAATAGCTACAAATAAAATACTTAGTAATACTTAACCAAGGAAGTGAAATATCTCTACAAGGAGAACCACAAAACCCTAATAAATTATAGATGACACAAACAAATGAACAAACATTCCATGCTCATGGATTTGTAGGATCAGCATTGTTAAATGTCCATTCTGCCCAAAGTAATTTATAGAATCAACACAATTCCCATCAAAATATCAATGTTGTATTTCACATATTTAGAAAAAATATATGATTTAAGCTTCATTTAGAAGCAAAAAAGAGCCCAAAGAGTTAATGCATTCTTAAGCAAAAAGAAGAAATCTGGAGACTTCTGACTGGAAATCCAGACTCCTAACTGGAAATTATAATACAAAGCTATAGTAACAAAAACAACCTGGAAATACTGTTCAAAAGTAGAGACATACATGGATAAAAAGTAGAAAAAAAAACCCTCTTCAACCCATCAATCTAGACAAAGAATTTATGACTAAGAGCCAAAAGACAAATACAGCAATAACAAAAATAAATGTAACTTAATTAAGTTAAAATGTTTCTGCACAGCAAAGGAAATAATCAATACAATAAAGAGAAAGCCTAGAGAATGGGAGAAAATATTCACAAACTATAGGTCCGATAAAGCGCTAACATCCAGAACCTATAGAAAACTCAAAGAAATCAGCAAGAAAAAAACAACCCCACTAAAAAGTGGGCAAATACACGAACAAGTTTTTCTGAAAAAGATAGACAAATGGCCAATGGACATATGAAAAAATAGTTATTATCATTAATCATAATGAAAAATAAATTAAAGGTATGATGAAATACCCCTGTCAGAATGTCCATTTTCAAAAAGTCAAAAAGTAAGGGGCTCAAAGGAGTAGGACACCAGTCCCATATGCCAGAGGTGGCAAGTTCAAACCCAACCCTAGCCAAAAACTGCAAAAAAAAAAAAAAAAAGTTAAAAAGCAATATGTGCTAGTGTGGATTCAGAAGGAAAGGAATACTTATATATTGTTGGTGGTACTGCAAACTGGTACAAGCTCTGTGGAAAACTGAATGGCATTTCCTCAAGGAAATAAACATTCAATTCAGCAATTCCACTACTGGGTATCTTACCAAAGGAGAAGTCATTGTATGAAAAAGACACCTGCACTTGAATGTTTATTATAGTACAATTCACTATTACAACGATAAAGAATCAAATGTCTACATACAATAACTAAGAAAATGCCATTAAGGCTACGTTGAACAGTTTGATGAGAATATTTCAGATTGTATATGAAACCAGCACACTGTACCCCTTGATTGCACTAATGTACACAGCTATGATTTAACAATAAAAAAAATCAACCTATGTACCCTTAATTGATGAGTAGATTAAGAAAATGTAATACACACACACACACACACACACACACACACACACACACACCATGGAATGCTACTCAGTTATAAAAGGAACAAAATGTCTTTTGCAGCAACTTAGAGTGAACTAGAGACCATTATCCTAGGTGAAGTCACTTAAGAAGAGAAAAATTAATACCACACGTACTCACTAATAATTAATAACCAAATGATGGTCACAGACAGGCACAAAGACACAAAAGGACAATGGAAAGCAAGAAGTGGGTGAGGCAGATGAGACGTAAAAACTATCTCCTGTAGTGTATCTCCTGTACACTATTTTTGTGGCAGGCATGCTAAAATCCTCAACTATCACATAAAGTATCCATGTAACAAAACATTTGTGCCCATAAATATTTTGAAACAAGGAAACAAATCAGAATTTGTTTCTATAATTTTTAGGTTTCATATTTCTATTTATGTAGAGAACATAAGCCCCATTTTATTTCTATGTGGGGAAAAAAACCCTCATTGTTGTTATTACTCAAAATAAGAGATCACATTAAAATATCACAGAATGTTAACATTATTTAGCATTGATTTCTCAGTAAATGAAATATTTGTAGTCCTCAATGACCTTCACAGTTAATTCATGTATTTTACTGTGGAGTAGCATTCGAATAGTTTAGTAGAGAAACCATAAATAGTGAAGTCATTTGTTCCAAAAATTCTTGGAATCTTCATTTTGCTGTAGATAAATTTAACTTCTGTTTGATTTCTCAATTTTTGATGTATAAACAAGATGTATAATGCCAGAATTCTGTTACCCAAAGAAAATTCAAATTTACATTACCAAAAATAATTTTTAAAAAAGATTATATGGCTCCTCTAAACTCTTCTGTTTAGCAGATATATTTATTGTCCTACCAATAAAATGGGGTGGGTGGAACTCAGGCTATTCTGTTCAAAATCTTACATATACATTCATGTATATCTATTTTATGTGGATATATACATGTTCATATTTATATGTAATAAATATGTGTTATCATATATTGCTATTTTTTCTTGCACTTCCTTATGCACCTAAGATTGGAAATACTGAGTCACAGAGTAGAAAGATATTTGGCTTTGACATATTATACCAGATAATTTTTAAAAGTATTGATCAATTTGGATTCCCTTCAGCAATATATGAAAGTTTTCTCACTCACCAACAATTGGTAATATCAGTTTTTGTTTTCCTTTTACCTATCCAGCTGGAGGTGTAGTGGGATTTTAGTTTCCATCTCCCTGAAAACAAATGTTACACACACACACAATTTATATGGTATTTGCTATTTAGATAGTCTCTGTGAGCCATTCAATCTGTGGCTTTCTTATTTAAATAACAATTTGACTATTTATTATCCCTTTGAAGTTCTTCATGCATCTTGTTTATATGAGCTCTCCATTACATATGCCATATCTATAGCTATTTATCTATTCATCAAACCATCCACCTATATAATTGTTTTCTTCCTGTCTGTTGTTTGACTACTCATTTTGTTACTATTGTGTCTTGATGGTTAAACGTATTTCTTTCAATTTATTGAAGTGACTTTTTTTTTACAGTTAATATTATTTGATTTCAATCTAAAATTTAGTGCTCCCTTCTCTGTTCCTCCTTTAAATGTGACATGCTCCTGGGTGTGGGAAAGAAAAGTGTACACAACAAAAAAGAAGTTCTCATCCAACTATTTTCAGTAGGCAAAATTTGTGTAATCACAGACAACTCAGATTCCTCATCTATGGGGAGGATCTATTCATTTTGTCCAAATCTTACGTTATTTTATTCTGATCTTATTCTCTGAGCCTCAAAATCTTGTGTTCTAAAAGTTAAGCCATCATGGATTTTTTTTTTTTTTTTGGCCCTTCTAACTCTATTAGCATTTGATCATTTAGCTGGTTGATATTTTTGTAAATTTATATATTTTTTCATAGTTTTTAGGCCAACATCAGACCTTACATGTCTCTTCTGGGTTACTTATTTTATTTTGAAAGACATGTCATACTTACAATAAAGGGTAATGGGGTTAGGGCAATGATCTCAAGGATTCCATACCCATCTACACACATGGCTATATTGTATCATGTTTGCTTTTTATACAATGGAATAGGCAATGTGTGAGTGGTTACTGTGGACTTTTGTCATTACCTTTTTGTTCTCAGTCAATTTAAATTACTCTAGAGTATTCATTTGATTGCTACTTAATTGTGCCTTTCAATAATTCCCCTGTGATGGATTATTTTATGTTTATTGTAAAACTGTCTTCATATTGGTTTTATTTAGAGCATTATCAGGAAAAGACAGTTTGACTTCAAATCTTTTAAATATATAAATCACTGCCTGACTCTGGTTTCTCTAGATAAATATGTCTAATTATCCATTCTTTTATGTGACTTGTATAAAGTATAACATGGGCATTGAAATATTAAAGACGGAATAGTTAAGAATTCCCTAGATTTGAACACCGAGATGAGACAAGACAGTGAAGGATCAAACCAAGTAACCAAACAGAATAATAATCACAGTTTCATATGTTAGGTTGTAAAAGTAAAGAATACAAATAAATCTTTGCAACAGCTATAATTAAAGAATATATTACAACCAAAGTAGTAATAGTGCTAATGTTAGACTTGTCACCAGAGTTAATAGTGTACAAAAAGCTATTAATACCTTTGAGATGGTGAATGTAAATAACTTCCAACCCAAAATTATATAACTTGATTAGACAACCATTCAAGAAAGAGTAAAATGATGATATGTTCAAATGTAGGCAACCTGAGAAAGTATTAATCATGCTTCATTATTCAAGAAATTATTTTCATTAAGAAAATGCAAAAAAACAATGTACTATCATAAGGACACTGAATCCAGAAGGAAAGATTGGGAAATAATCAGCAGGGGTGAACAAAGAAATTGGCACATATGTCAGTAATTCTATTTAATGATTGACATAATTACTGCTAGTAATTTAATTTCTAATGATTATAAGGAAATAGAAGTTCAAAGAAAAACAAAGAATGCTTTGGTTTTTACTCCATTTTTCTCATGCATTTACTTTATGCTAATATATAGAGAATCTTAAATATAAATGTAGAAATTTTTTATTGTCTTAACCTGGGAAGGTTAGGGTTGCATGCTTATATTTAGGGCAATATAGAACAATTTAATTAATAGATTTTTCTTAAACCTTGTTTAGGAAAAATGGAGAATGTATTCAACATGCAAAACAGAGGAAGAGAATTGTATTCCTTACTTACAATGGAATAAAATTTCCCCCAAAGGTACAAAGGTTGTTGGTATATTGAAAATAATAGAAAAAGCAAGCATATCTGGTAATTTTTTTATGAATCTAGAGTATGTTGTAAAAGTTTATCAAATTTTGGTTTGTCAGATTACCTATCTGATCATGTGTTTCTCATATTTCATTATCATTTTGCTTTTCCCTCCAATATAGCTATTTCTCAGCATATTTTATTTTTATTATTTTTACTCATTTTTTTAAGTTTATTTTTTGTCGTTAAATCATAGCTGTGTACGTTTGTGCAATCAAGGGGTACAATGTGCTGGTTTCATATACAATCTGAAATATTCTCATCAAACTGTTCAACGTAGCCTTCATGGCATTTTCTTAGTTATTGTATGTAGACATTTGTATTCTGCATTAAGTAGGTTTGGCCTGTACCCATTCTAAGATGCACCATAGGTGTGGCCCCACCCATTACCCTCCCTCCACCCGGACTTCCCCCCTCCCTTCCCCTCCCTTGGCCCTTTTGCCAAATTCTTGTGCTATAGTTGGGTTATAGCATTCATATGAAAGCTATAAATTAGCTTCATAGTAGGGCTGAGTACATTGGATACATTTTCTTCCATTCTTGAGATACTTTCCTAAGAACAATATGTTCCAGCTCCATCCACATAAACATGAAAGAGATAAAGTCTCCATCTTTCTTTAAGGCTGCATAATATTCCGTGGTATACATGTACCACAATTTGCTAGTCCATTTGTGGTCGATCGGTACTTGGGCTTCTTCCATGACTTAGCAAATTTGAATTGAGCTGCAATAAACATTCTGGTACAGATGTCTTTGTTATGTTGTGATTTTTGGTCTTCTGGGTATAAAACTAGTAAAGGAATTATAGGATCGAATGGCAAGTTTATTTTTAGATCTCTGAGTATTCTCTAAACATCCATCCAAAAGGAACGTGTTAGTGCGCATTCCCACCAGCAGTGTAGAAGTGTGCCCTTTTCTCTACATCCACACCATCATCTCTGGTTTTGGGATTTTGTTCTGTGGGCTACTCTTACTGGGGTTAGGTGATATCTCAAAGTAGTTTTGATTTGCATTTCTCTGATGATAAAGGATGATGAGCTTTTTTTTCATGTGTCTGTAGATCATGCGTCTGTCTTCTTTAAAGAAGTTTCTCTTCAAATCCTTTGCCCAGCCTGAGATGGGATCACTCGTTCTTTTTTTGCTAATACGTTTGAGTTCTCAGTAGATTCTGGTTATTAAACCTTTATCGGCGGTATAACCTGAAAATATTTTCTCCCATTCTGAGGGCTGTCTGCTTGCTTTACTTACTATGTTCTTGGCTGTGCAGAAGCTTTTTAGTTTGATCAGGTCCCAGTAATCTATTTTTGTTTTTTTTTTTTTTTTTTTGGCCGGGGCTGGGTTTGAACCCACCACCTCCGGCATATGGGACTGGCGCCCTACTCCTTGAGCCACAGGCGCCACCCAGTAATCTATTTTTGATACTGCTTCGATTGGCTGGGGAGTCCTCCACATAAAATATTCACCCAGGCCAATTCCTTCAAGAGTTTTCCCTGCACTTTCTTCAAGTATTTTTATAGTTTCATGTCTTAAGTTTAAATCTTTTATCCAGTGAGAGTCTATCTTAATTAATGGTGAAAGGTGTTGGTACAGTTTCAGTCTTCTACAGGTTGCCAGCCAGTTCACACAGCATAATCTGTTAAAAGGGAATCTTTTCCCCACTGAATGTTTTTAGTTGGCTTGTCAAAGATCAAATAACGGTAAGTAGCTGGATTCATTTCTTGGTCCTCTATTCTGTTCCAGACATCTACTTCTCTGTTTTTGTGCCAGTACCATGCTGCTTTGATCATATTGATTTATAGTACGGTCTCAGGTCTGGTGGTGTGATTCCTCCTGCTTTGTTTTTATTTCTGAGTAATATTTTGGCTATTCGAGGTTTTTTCTGATTCCATATAAAATGACGTATTATTTTTTCAAGATCTTTAAAATATGACAATGGAGCTTTAATAGGAATTGCATTAACATTATATATTGCTTTGGGTAGTATAAACATTGTAACGATGTTGATTCTTCCCAGCCATGAGCATGGTATGTTTTTCCATTTGTTAACATCTTCAGCTATTTCTTTTCTTAAAGTTTCATAGTTCTCTTTCTAGAGATTTTTCACATCCTTTGTTAGATAAACTCCCAAATATTTCATCTTCTTTGGCACTGCTGTTAAAGGAATAGAGTCATTGTCTCTTTTTTCGGCTTGGCTATTGTTGGTATATAAAGGCTACAGATTTATGGGTGTTGATTTTGTAGCCTGAGACATTTCTGTATTCCTTGATCACTTCTAAAAGTTTTGTAGTAGAATTCCTAGTGTTTTCTAGATATATGATAATGTCATCTGCGAAGAGTAAAAGTTTGATCTCTTCTGACCCTATATGGATGCCCTTCATCACCTTTTCTTCCCTAATTGCAATGGATAAAACTTCCATTACAATGTTAAAGAGTAATGGAGACAATGGGCAACCTTGCCTGGTTCCTGATCTAAGTGGAAATGATTTCAATTTAACTCCATTCAATACGATATTGGCTGTGGGTTTGCTGTAGATGGCCTCTATTAGTTTAAGAAATGTCCCTTCTATACCAATTTTCTTTCCTTTTCATTTTTTTTTTATTGTTAGGGATTCATTGAGGGTACAATAAGCCAGGTTACATTGATTGCAATTGTAAGGCAATGTCCCTCTTGCAATCATGTCTTGCCCCCATAAAGTGGGACACACACCAAAGCCCTCCCCCTCCCTCCATCCCTCTTTCTGCTTTTCCTCCCCCCACATAAACTTAATTGTTGTTAACTGTCCTCATATCAAAATTGAGTACATAGGATTCATGCTTTTCCATTTGTGATGTTTTACTAAGAATAATGTCTTCCACTTCCATCCAGGTCAATATGAAGGATGTAAAGTCTCCATTTTTTTCAATGGCTGAATAGTATTCCATGGTATACATATACCACAGCTTGTTAATCCACTCCTGGGTTTGTGGACATTTAGGCTGTTTCCACATTTTGGCGATTGTAAATTGAGCTGCAATAAACAGTCTAGTACAAGTGTCCTTATGATAAAAGGATTTTTTTCCTTCTGGGTAGATGCCCAGTAATGGGATTGCAGGATCAAATGGGAGGTCTAGCTTGAGTGCTTTGAGATTCCTCCATACTTCCTTCCAGAAAGGTTGTACTAGTTTGCAGTCCCACCAGCACTGTAAAAGTGTTCCCTTCTCCCCACATCCACGCCAGCATCTGCAATTTTGAGATTTTGTGATGTGGGCCATTCTCACTGGGGTTAGATGATATCTCAGGGTTGTTTTGATTTGCATTTCTCTAATATATAGAGATGATGAACATTTTTTCATGTGTTTGTTAGCCATTCGTCTGTCGTCTTAGAGAAGGTTCTATTCATGTCTCTTGCCCATTGATATATGGGATTGTTGGCTATTTTCATGTGGATTAATTTGAGTTCTGTATAGATCCTAGATATCAAGCTTTTGTCTGATTCAAAATATGCAAATATCCTTTCCCATGGTGTAGGTTGTCTTTTTGCTTTGGTTATTGTCTCCTTAGCTGTACAGAAGCTTTTCAGTTTAATGAAGTCCCATTTGCTTATTGTTGTTGTTGTTGCAATTGCCATGGCAGTCTTCTTCATGAATCTTTCCCCAGGCCAATATCTTCCAGTGTTTTTCCTATGCTTTCTTTGAGGATTTTTATTGTTTCGTGCCTTAAATTTAAGTCCTTTATCCATCTTGAATCAATTTTTGTGAGTGGGGAAAGGTGTGGGTCCAGTTTCAGTCTTTTACATGTAGACATCCAGTTCTCTCAACACCATTTATTGAATAGGGAGTCTTTCCCCCAAGGTATGTTCTTGTTTTGTTTATTGAAGATTAGGTGGTTGTAAGATGTTAGTTTCATTTCTTGGTTTTCAATTCGATTCCAAGTGCCTATGTCTCTGTTTTAGTGCCAGTACCATGCTGTCTTGACCACTATGGCTTTGTAGTACAGATTAAAATCTGGAATGCTGATGCCCCCAGCTTTATTTTTATTACTAAGAACTGCCTTAGCTATACGGTTTTTTTTCCAGTTCCATACAAAACGCAAAATCATTTTCTCCAAATCTTGAAAGTACGGTGTTGGTATTTTGATAGGAATGGCATTGAATAGGTAGATTGCTTTGGGAAGTATAAACATTTTAACAATGTTGATTCTTCCCATCCATGAGCATGGTATGCTCTTCCATTTGTTAATATCCTCTGCTATTTCCTTTCTAAGGATTTCATAATTTTCTGTATAGAGTTCCTTCACCTCCTATGTTAGGTATATTCCTAGGTATTTCATTTTTTTGAAGCTATGGTGAAGGGAGTTGTGTCCTTAATTAGCTTCTCATCTTGACTGTTATTGGTGTATACAAAGGCTACTGACTTGAGGACATTGATTTTATATCCTGAAACATTACTGTATTTTTTGATGACTTCTAGGAGTTTTGTGGTTGATTCTTTGGGGTTCTCTAAGTATAACATCATGTTGTCAGCAAAGAGGGAGAGTTTGACCTCCTCTGCTCCCATTTGGATTCCCTTTATTTCCTTGTCTTGCCTAATTGTATTGGCTAGAACTTCCAGCACCATGTTGAATAGTAAAGGTGACAGAGGACAACCTTGTCTGGTTCCAGTTCTAAGAGGAAAAGCTTTCAGTTTTACTCCATTCAGTAAAATACTAGTTGTGTGTTTGTCATAGATAGCGTCAATCAGTTGTAGAAATCTGCCACCTATGCCTATACTCTTCCGTGTTTTAATTAGAAAAGGATGCTGGATTTTATCAAATGCTTTTTCTGCATCTATTGAGAGGATCATGTGATCTTTATTTTTGCCTCTTTTAATATGGTGGATAACGTTTATGGACTTGCGTATGTTTAACCAGCCTTGCATCCCTGGAAAGAAGCCTACTTGATCATGATGAATGACTTTCTTGATGATAAGCTGTAATCTATTGGCTAGGATTTTGTTGAGAATTTTTGCATCTATATTCATGAGTGAGACTGGTCTGAAATTCTCCTTTTTGTTTGGGTCTTTTCCTGGTTTTGGTATTAGGGTGATGGTTGCTTCATAGAATGTGTTGGGGAAGATTCCTTCTTCCTCAATTTCTTGGAATAATTTCTGCAGTACAGGAATAAGCTCTTCCTTGAAGGTTTGATAGAATGCTGGTGTGAAGCGATCTGTACCAGGGCATTGTTTGGTTGGAAGATTTTTTATTGTTTCTTTGAACTCAGTGCTTGAAAATGGTGTGTTCAGGAGCTCTATTTCTTCCTGGCTAAGTCTAGGGAGAGGATGTGATTCCAAATATTGATCCATTTCCTTCACATTGTCAAATATCTAGGCATACAGTTTCTGGTAGTATTCAGAGATGATCTCTTTTATCTCTGTGAGATCAGTTGTTATTTCCCCTTTATCATTTCTGATTGAGGTTACTAGAGATTTTACTTTTCTATTTCTCGTTAGTCTGGCCAACGGTTTATCTATTTTATTTATTTTTTCAAAAAACCAATTCCTTGTTTCATTAATTTTCTGAATGATTCTTTGTTTTCAATTTCATTGATCTCTGATTTGATTTCGGATATTTCTTTTCTTCTACTGAGTTTAGGCTTAGATTGTTCTTCTTTTTCCAAATCCATAAGATGGCTTGTGAGATTGCTGATGCACTCTCTTTCTGTTTTTCAAATATAGGCATCTAAAGTGATGAATTTTCCTCTCAAAACTGCTTTTGCAGTATCCCACAGGTTTTGGTAGCTTGTGTGCTCATTGTTGTTATGCTCAAGGAAGTTAATGATTTCCTGTTTCATTTATTCCTGCACCCATCTATTATTCAACAGAAGATTGTTTAATTTCTATGCCTTTGTGTGGGTTCAAGCATTTTTGTTAGAGTTGAGTTCCACCTTTAGTGCCTTATGGTCTGAGAAGATACAAGATAAAATTTCAATTCTTTTGATTCTGTTGATATTTGTTTTGTGTCCCAGGATATGATCAATTTTGGAGAATGTTCCATGGGGTGATGAGAAGAATGTATATTCTTTATCTTTGGGATGGAGTGTTCTATATGTGTCTATCAAGGACAGTTGTTCTAGGGTCTCATTTAAATCTTTTAGATCTCTGTTTAATTTCGTTTAGAGGATCTGTCCAGCTTTGTAAGAGGAGTGTTAAAGTCCCCTGTTATGATGGTATTATCAGATATCAGATTACTTAGACTGAGTAAGGTCTGTTTTAAGAATCTGGGAGCATTTAACTTGGGTGCATACATATTTAGAATTGAAATATCTTCTTGTTGTATTTTTCCCTTGACCAATATAATGTGGCCATCTTTGTCTTTTTTGAATTTAGTTGCTTTAAATCCTCATGAATCTGAAAATAAGATTGCAACTCGTTTTTTCTTCTGAATTCCATTTTCCTGAAAAATTATCTTCAACCCTTGACTCGGAGCTTTAATTTGTCTTTTGAAGCCAGGTGTGTTTCTTGCAGACAGCAAATGGATGGCTTGTGTTTTTTAATCCAGTCAGCCAATCTATGTCTCTTCAGTGGGGAATTCAAGCCATTAACATTAATTGAGATAATTGATATGTGTGGTAGTATTCTATTCATTTTATTTTGTGAGAATCTATTGCTTAGTTTTATCTTTTGCATCAGTGTGGAGGTTAGGTTCTGTCCTTTAATTTCTGAGTTCTTACTTTGCTGCTGATCCATTGTGGTGGTCAGTGGGCAGAACAGGTTGAAGTATTTCCTATAGAGCTGGTCTTGTTGTGGGGAATTTTCTCAATGTTTGTATATCCATAAATGATTTGATTTCTCTGTCAATTTTTAAGCTTAGCTTAGCAGGGTACAGAATTCTGGGCTGAAAATTGTTCTGTTTAAGTAGATTAAAGGTAGATGACCATTGTCTTCTTGCTTGGAAAGTTTCATTAGAGAAGTCTGCAGTAACTCTGATGGATTTGCCCCTGTAGGTCAACTGGCGCTTACTCCTGGCAGCTTGCAGAATCTTTTCTTTTGTCTTGACTTTGGACAGGTTCATCACAATGTGTCTTGGAGAAGCTCGGTTAGAGTTGAGGTGACCTGGGATCCGATATCCCTCTGAAAGCAGTGTGTCAGAATCTTTGGTGATATCTGGGAAATTTTATTTTATAATATTCTCTAGTATGGCTTCCGTTCCTCTGGGGCATTCTTCTTCCCCTTCTGGGATTCCTATAACTAGTATGTTGGAACGCTTCATAAAGTCCCATAATTCTGACAGTGAACGTTCTGCTTTCTCTCTCTTCTTTTCTGTCTCTTTTACTATCTGAGTTATCTCAAGAACTTTGTCTTCTACCTCTGAAATTCTTTCTTCTGCATGGTCTAACCTGTTGCTGATACTTTCCATTGCATCTTTCAGTTCCCTAATTGACTGTTTCAGTTCCTTCAGCTCTGCTATATCCTTTTTATAATCTTCATATTGTTCATCTCTTATTTGATTCTGTTTTTTTATTTCCTTTTGGTTATTTTCCACTTTATTAGCAGTTTCCTTCATTGTTTCCATTTTTTCTTTCATTGTTTTCATCATGTGTATTCCAAATTCCCTTTCTGTCATTCATAACATTTCATTATAGGTGGAATCCTCTTCAGTAGCTACCTCATGGTCTCTTGGCGGGGTTGTTCTGGACTGGTTCTTCATGTTGCGTGGAGTTTTCAGCTGATTCTTCCTCTTGAGTGCTTTCTTTTATCTGTTTCCTTGCCCTAAATTTCCTTTCACTTCCTCTTGCTCTATAAGTTCTCATCCCTATGGACTAAGGGTTAGATGAGTTCTTTTGGTACAGGACCAGAAGGGTGAGAAGGTTGAAGAGCAAGAAAGGGATGAAAGAAAGGAGGACCGAGTGAAAAGAAAAAAAATAGAGAAAGGCGAGGGGATGGGTAAAAGGAATATTGACCAAAAGAAGAGAGGCACAGAAGGAGGGAGACAGAGCAATATAGGTGTACAGTAGAGAACTTTGACACAACCTTAAAAAAAAAAAATACCACCTTCTGGGGGTGCCCAGTCGGGTGGTTCCCTTGAGGTCAGCAGCTCTTTGCTAACCTGATCAGACAGAGTACCCCACCTCCACCAAGTACAGAGAAAAGACAAAAATGCTATAAATCAAACCAAAACAAGCAAACAGAAAACTTTATGGGATAAAATTGGCTGGAAAAACCAAATAATAGCGGTAGAAACAGTAGCAAAAATGAAGTTCTATTTATTAGAAAAGGTAGCAATGGGAAATTATAATTAAACTAGAAAAATTGAGAAAGAAAAAAGATCTGTAGGGAAAGGTTGAAATTAAAAAACAAAATAACATCAACAACATCAAAATAAACAAAAAACCAACCAAACCAAAAAAAAAAAAAATACAACCAAAAACAAAGCAGTATGTGTATGGCGTTGAATAATGTCTGGGCAACACGTGGTCTTCTGGGGTATGAGATGTTAATCACAGTTCTGATACAGCTGGATGCTGCTGATTTCTCAAACCCCAGCAGGTAAACACCCTAAATCTCTCTTCAGCCCACTTAAAAGGCACTTTGAACTTGTAAACTTGCTGAGCAGAAGCCTTCCCAGGAAAGTGCTTGTCTCTGGAATCACTGCTGAAGTGGCTGTCCACTTACCCAGTGTGCCAAAACCGGTCTCACTCTGCCCCTGAGGGTTAGGGCTTCAAGGTGGCTCAGACCCCACCCTTAGGCTACTCGATCGCTGGATTACCAGCTCCCACTCGATTCTAGCTCTGTGACCCTGAGGCCGGAGCTTGCCAGGGCAGATGGCTCACAATGGCTCCCTGTGGTCCACAGCCAAACACTGTTAGCTCTGTCTGGCTCAGTGGCTCAGACTGGGGCCCTAGACAATTGCCAAAGTTCTCTGCACTCCCGCTCAGGCTCTCCCCAGTGCAGTTCAGCTGAGTGCCAAGTCCCAAGACACCAAAACAGTTCACAGGTAAGACCTTTCCAGTTTGCAGTCTCTCTGCTACTGAACTTACTGTTGCGGGCGGTTTTAGACCTATTGAACACACGCGACCACTTGCCGGTTTTCCACTGTTTTAGTCCTCCTCTTGGGGTCCAGAAGTCTCTCGCTGACTCTCTGTATCCTCACAAGGGTGATGATATGTAGATCCCACCAGCCAGAGTTGCCTGAGTCCTATCTCCCCGGACTCACGGTGCTCAGATGCAAGGAAGCTGTTACTCGGCCGCCATCTTGCTCTCCTCCAGGTTTTGTTTTTTTCTATACCAATTTTCTTAAGTGTTCTGATCATGAAGGGATGCAGGATATTATTAAAAGCTTTTTCTGCATCAATTGAGAGATCCATATCATCTTTATTTTTTAGTTTGTTTATGTGCTGAATTACATTTATAGATTCATGTATATTGAACCAGCCTTGAGAGCCTAGGATAAATCCCACTTGGTCATGGTGTATAATTTTTTTGATGTGTTGTTGGATTTTGTTCATTAGGATCTTATTGAGTATTTTTGCATCAATATTCATTAGTGATATTGGTCTATAATTTTCTTTTCTTGTTGATTCTTTCCCTGGGTTAGTGATCAAGGTGGTGTTTGTTTTGTAGAATGTGTTGGGTAGTATTCCTTTTGTAATATATTTTGGAAGAGGTTTAATAATATAGGTACTAGTTCTTATTTAAAGGTTTGGTAAAATTCTGACGTAAAGCCATCTGGTCCTGGGATTTTCTTTTTTGGGGAGATTTTGTATAATTGATGTTATTTCAGAACTTGATATAGGCCTGTTCAACATTTCCACTTCATTTTGGCTAACTCTTGGTAGGTGGTGTACTTCCAAGTATAGGTCAGTTTCCTTCAGATTTTTATGTTTCTGAGAGTAAAGTTTCTTGTAATATTTGTTAAGGATTTTTTGAATTTCTGAGGGGTCTGTTGTTATTTCATCTTTACCATTTCTGTTTGATGAAATTCGAGTTTTTACTCTTTTTTTCCTGGTTAGGTTGGGCAAAGGTTTATCTATTTTATTGATCTTTTCAAAAAACCAACTTTTGGATTTATTGATCTGTTGTATAATTCTTTTGTTTTCAATTTCATTTAATTCTGCTCTGATTTTGGTTATTTCTTTTCTTCTGCTGGGTTTGGGGTTGGAATATTCTTCCTTCTCCAGTTGCTTGAGATGTCCCATTAAGTTATTAACTTCCTCTCTTTCCATTTTCTTGAGGAAGGCTTGCAGTGCTATAAATTTCCCTCTTAGGACTGCCATAGCAGTATCCCAGAAGTTCTGATAATTTGTGTCTTCATTGTTGTTTTTTTCCAAACATTTGGTGATTTCCTTCGTAATCTTGTCTATAAACCATCTATCCTTCAGCATAAGGTTATTTAGCTTCCATGTTCTTGTATGGGTATGCAGATTCCTGTTGTTATTGAGTTCAAATTTTATTCCATGATGGTCTGAGAAGATGCAAGGAACAATTTCTATTTTTTTTTTAATTTGCTGAGGTTAGATTTGTTGCCTGGGATGTGGTCGATTTTGGAGTATGTTCCGTGGTCTAATGAGAAGAATGTGTATTCAGTTTTTTGGGGATGAAATGTTCTGTAGATGTCTGTTAAGTCCAGATGTTGAATGGTTGAGTTTAAATCTAAGATTTCTTTGCTTAGCTTCTTTTTAGAGGATGTATCCAGCACTGTTAAAGGGGTGTTACATGTAACTGGAGGAAGTCAAGTTGCTCATGTCAAAGAGATTCTCTTATAAATTGAGGTGTGTTCTGGTTGGTTGCATAAATATTAATAATTGAAATCTCATCATACTGAATATAACCTTTAATAAATATGAAGTGTCCATCCTTATCCTTCCTTATTTTGGTTGGTTTAAAGCCTACTGCATCTGCGAATATGATTTCAACGCCTGCTTTTTTCTGCTTTCCATTTTGCCTGGTGTATAGATGACCATCCCTTCACCTTGAGTCTATATTTGTCTTTTAATGTAAGATGATATTGTTGTATGCAGCAGATATCTGGCTTGAGTTTTTGTATCCAGTCAGCCAACCTGTACCTCTTTAGAGGACAATTTAAACCATTCACATTAATTGAGAATATTGATAAGACTTTTGAGAGTCTGATGGACATTTTTAATCCTTTTGTGACTGTGGAAGTTGGAATTTCATCAAAATTTTCTGGATGGGCTTACTTTTGTGGTGGAAGATTATGCTGGTCTTTATGGAGGATAGGTCTGAGCATATCCTGGAGAGCTGGTTTAGTTCTGGCAAATTTCTTCAACATGTGAATATAATTAAAGTATTTAATTTCTCCGTCATAAATGAAACTCAATTTAGCTGGGTACAAGATTCTAGGTGGAAAGTTATTTTATTTTAGCTTGAAAGGTTTCAGCAGAGAGATCTGAAGTTATTCTAATATTCTTGCCCTTGTAGGTGATGGTTTTCTTTCGTGTGGCTGCTTTCAGAATTTTCTCCTTCATATTAACTTTAGTGAAATTGATTATGATGTGTCTGGGGGATGTCTTATTCAGGTTGAGTCGTGCTGGAGTTCTGAAACTGTCTGCTATCTGAAATTCAGAAGCTTTTGGCAGACATGGAAAGTTCTCCTTCCTAATCTCATGGAGAAGGGACTCTGTGCCTTGTGAAGCCACTTCATCGCTTTTGGGGATCCCTATAAGACGAATATTGGTTCTCTTTGAATTATCCCACAGCTTTCTGAGAGTGATATGTTCTTGCCCTCCATTTCTCTTCCTCTTTGAGAGTTTGGAAGCGTTCAAAAACTTTGTCTTCAATGTCAGAAATCCTTTCTTCTGCTTGCTGAATCTGTTACTCAGGTATTCTACTGTGTTTCTCAGATCTTTGAGGGCTGCAACTTTTTTTCTCAATGTGTCAAAATCTTTGGTCATTTGGTCTTTGAATTCGTTGAATTCTTAAGACATTTTTGGGTTACTGCTTGGAATTCTAATTCAATCTTATTTGCTATCCAGATTCTGAATTCAATTTCTGATATCTCAGCTATTTGTGTGTGCATGGGATTTTGTGTTGTGTCTGCCTCATTTTTCCTTTGGGGAGTTGATCTACTCTGATTATTCATATTGCCAGAGTTTTTCCTTTGATTTCATCTCATGATTGTTTTTCACCCGTTGACTCTGGCCATCCTCAGAGTTGAGGTAGTGTCTCTCCAAAATTACACCCCGGGGGATCACTCTATTGTTGCTGGATCTTTGTAGGGAGTGACCTTGTGTAGCTCTTCTGAAGCTGCCCCAGCCAGGGAGTTCTGGTTGTAGGAGCAGCTCTGGAGTGTGACACCCCTGGATTTGGCAAATCAGCTCTGGAGTGTGACACAGTTCTGGGAGTGCCTGGTGTCAAGTGACTTTGGCACAGAAGTCCCAAGGCTCCACAGCCTCTGGCCAGGGTAAGGGCTCCATGCATAGGCAGGGAGGTTTTGGAGGACACGCAGAGTCCCTGGCCAGACCAGCGGACAGTGTGGAGGCAGGGAAGGTACAGGAGCGCAGCTCCCAGAGTTCCTGATTTGGCATGGGGAGGTGCATTAGTGGGTCCCGGTGCAGCTCTTACTTGGGTCCAGGTAGGTACAACTCTTATTGGAGGTCTGGGAGGTTGCCAATTGCGGGTCACGGGGCAGCTCTTCCAGAGGTCTGGGAGGGAGCTGCTTGGGGGGGGGGCATGCAGCTCTTCCGGAAGTCTGGGAGGGTCCCAGCACAGCTCTTACGGGGGTCTGGGAGTGTTCCAATCATGGATCCGGCTCAGCTCTTCTGCAGGTCTGGGAGGGTGCCGATCGCAGGTCCGGCACAGCTCTTCCGGAGGTCTGGGTGGGTGCCGTTTGTGGGTCCTTTGCAGCTCTTCCAGAGGTGGGAGGGTGCCGATCCCAGGTCCTGGCACAGCTCTTATGGAGATCCAGGAAGGTGCCAATCACTGGTTCAGGCACAGCTCTTCTGGAGGTCCGGGAGGGTGCCAATCATGGGTCCTGGCACCTTCTCAGCATATTTTTAATCTGTATTATGTACTTCTTCTGTTTTGTCAAGGAGTTTTTAAAATATGTTATTTGGCTAGCTTTAGAGTTGAGAATATTGTTCTAAGTAAGGGTATTCTGAGGGCTCAAACTGATTGTTGATTTTTGTATTTTGAGATAAACAAAATGATAACACAAGGAAAAAAACATACTGATTCTCCAATATAAAAATGTACCTTGTACGTATTTTATTCTAACTTTGATCCTAAAATATCTGGAATTTTATTGAGTATCTCCAGTCTTTTAGATGAGTAAGAACTTTTGTATTTTATACTGGCATCAAATCAAAATGCATCATCCCTTGAGTTTCTATCTGCCATTCTTTCAGACTTAATTGAAAGTGATCTAATGTCAGATCCTTGAGTGTTTATTGTCAGCAAAATAAGTAATGCAATGAACTGTATGGAAATACATAAGTCTATTGGAAAGGGTGAGTGTTTCAAGAATGTCAGCCAGTGTTTGCAGAGAAATATTTATCACCACCTGCTATGGGTGGAAATTATTCCATAAAGGTACAAATTTATCTTTGCTAAAAGTTGATGCCATTTTGGCATGTTATTCATAGAAAATGTGAGGGATGATCAATTAGCTCAACTGAATAAAAGGCAATTTGAAATGCAAACCTAGTTATTATAAAGAAATCTAGATTTTTTTAAATTTTTGCAAAAGAAGTTTCTTTCCCTAACAACATGAAATAAGAGATCCTTATACAGCTAGCTTCTCACACTTGAGGACCAGGGAAGACTTGACAAATTAAATAAAAATAAGAATATTCCTTCACTTGATGCATTAGATATTTAATATTGAGTATTCTCAACCTAAGCACATAGGCTTCAGAAGACAATTGCACATCAAAAAAATAATGAAAAGACTAGGTAATATTAATGCTTAAAACTTTGTAACATAATTGTAACTTCCTTTATGGAATGATGCAAATATTTGTGAGCTTTTTGTCTGTATGTCTCCAACATTTGATAAAAAATAGCACTATGACAATTTGCATATGATTCTTTCTTATTTTAGAAGTATTACACAAAAATGTTGCTATCGTTCCATGTTTCTTTTTCCAACCTTACATAAGTACTCTCAGAGGAGTCCAATTTATGGCTATTTTGAAATGGTAACATTTTAAAATCATAAAGCTTTGTTCTAGGGCTAGATATTATTCTCTAAATAATAGAATTCCAGTGAGCTGGAACAATCTCCAGCAGCTGATGTTTTAGCAAACAGGCCTATTCCCTGAAGCACAGTTAGAATTGCATCCAACTGTCAAGGAGATCCACAGAGATTATATTTGAGAGTCTATATTGTCTGTGCCCAGTCAGAAGGGCAACATGCATCATTCCTAATATCTTCAGATTGTTAATTGAACCTCTTCTCTGTGGTTAGAAAAATAGAAATTCAGTAATGAGTTTGTTAGATATGAGTTTAGTGAGCTACCTAAATGAATATTTTAATTGAATTATCCTTGGATTCAGCGAGATAGGCTTACATAACAATGTGCCAATGAGCTTTCCTCTGGATATTGAATTTCCTGAGATTGAAGAGGTTTAATCACAATATAGGCAACCACTCAGAGTTGTTACAGCTGAGATGGAAGCATTTGACCTAGAACTAGATGAACTTTAGAGATACTTTTAACACCAACATTTTATTTTTATTTGTATTATAAACCAACTGTCCCACAAAGCAGAAACTTGGACGAATCAGTGCATACAAGAGTTAACTTTTCTCTACATGATTATCTCAAGTATAATTGCAATATTTGCTTTTTCAACAAATATTTAGTGAGCTTCTGCCATGTCAGGAGCTTGCTGCTTCTCCTGTTGGGGAACTTTCAACAGTTTGCTTTTGCACATTTAAAATGGAAAAAAGTTTCCACTCACCTCTTACACAACTATCATATTCCCATGTTTTTATAGACTTTTTCTTGAAACTGTAGGAATTGTTATTTCTCAGCTAATTTCTTTATAGGTAAATATATAAGAGAAAGGCAGAAAAATGTTTTGGTATTCCAAATCATGAGTAATTTTTAAAATTCAATACTCTTGTTACTGGAATTTCTTTCTTCAGATGGTCCTTGGTCATTGGGACTCAAGGAATGAACCCATAGACCACAGATTAAAGTTAAGTAAGGATTTATTAGCCAGAAAAGAATACACAGGTAGTAAAAATCACCAGAGCTTCTGGCAGAGGCAAAGACCCAAGTAGGAAGACTCCTTTTGAGTCCTTTGTTTAGGAGTATAAATAGTCTAACAAATTGGATACAGTCCCTTCTGCTTGGGGGAGTGTTATTGAGAAATGAATGGATTTAGTCCTTCCCTGTCAGGGTATTCCCTTCATGATATTTCCCAGGCCTAGGAAATGGAGAGTTCTTGTTCAGCCCTGAATGGGAGAACCCTATATCAATTCTCTCAAAATAGAAATTCTAACTACTGTTAGGGAAAAGGGATGATCTAATTGCTTCCTGCTGAATTGGGCAATGAAAGTAGGGAGCAGTTAGGGTTTCTCCAAAGGCAGGGTATCTCCAGGAGTCTGCAATAGAAACAGGTCTTGGACTGGAACCATTTTTACTGTTTGTGGACTGATGACACCATCTCTGGAAGACACTAATCTGATTAGCACATTAAAAGGCCAGGGTAGAATAGTTAAAGAAGGGGGTTAATTACAGAGTCAGAAGTGTCAGGTTGGAAATAACAATGTCAGTGACTTTGAAAGAAAACTACATTAACACTGTTCTTGCTGGCTTCTAAATAATAACTTCAAACTTTCTTAAGACTAACAAGTGTGCGTGGGTTGTAGTTGATTCTCTACATGTTTGATTTCTGTAGGAGGTGATGAGTTCCAGGATTTTACTCATGAATGATGTATCCAGGAATCTATTTCCATCACTTTCATAGCTGTAGATATGAAATATCTAATAAAAGATAATAGAAAAGGAATCTTCCCAAGTTGGGATCAGGGAAGGTGAATTGGAGGGAAAAGTCTGATCATAACTAGATCTCTAGGAGAGAAAGCTTTTTTAGTGTTGAACGTGAAAATGTAGCTGGGAGGTTGTTAAGGATTTGTTGAAATTTAGCTAAAGAAGTAACATATTTTACTAATTCTATAGTTTTTGATCTAATAATAAATTATTAATTTAAAAGGGCTTTCTATATAATAACTCAAATGGGCTACAACCGAGTTTCTGAGGTAAATTTCTTTCTTTTTTTTTTTTTTTTTGTAGAGACAGAGTCTCACTTTATGGCCCTTGGTAGAGTGCCGTGGCATCACACAGCTCACAGCAACCTTCAGCTCCTGGGTTTAAGCGATTCTCTTGCCTCAGCCTCCCGAGTAGCTGGGACTACAGGCGCCCGCCACAGCACCCGGCTATTTTTTTGTTGCAGTTTGTCTAGGGCTGGTTTGAACCCGCCACCCTCGGCATATGGGGCCGGCACCCTACTCACTGAGCCACAGGCGCCACCCTGAGGTAAATTTCTTAACCTAAGGAGAACAATGGAAAGTAATTTAGTCCAAGGGACATTAGTCTCTTAAGTTAGCTTTTATAACTGTCCTTTGATGTTATCATTCATTTTTCCTACCTGCTCAGAGGATTGTGGTCTTCAAGAATAGTATAGATGATATTTTATGCCCATTTCTTTAGATATTCCCTGTGTAATAGTTGCTTTGAAGGCAGGCCCATTATCACTTTGCAAACTCTGAGGGAGTCTAAAACTGGGTAGAATCTTGTGTACTAAAGCCTTTACAGTTTCCTGCATTTTTTCTCTCTTTTAACACAATTAGTAAAAAGTAACCACAAATACCAGCAAAAATTGTATACCATATTGTACTTTAGGGAGATGAGTAAAATCTACTTGCTAATCTTCACCTGGATACCTACCTTGTTTTTGCATACCCATGGGGGGGCTAGACATTGATTTGAAGAATTATTTCTATGACATGCATCACAAATCCTTATTATATATTTTATGGTTTAAAATGTTATTTTTTGTATTAAAGATAGATTTAGGCATTTGATTATCTACATACTGAATAAGAGTCATGTGGGATATGAGAAATGACTCAAGTCTTGGGCCAAGCCAAAAACATGAGGGCTGTCCCTAAGTCCCTGAGGTAACAGTCTATATGAGCTGGATGTTGGAGTCAGAGAGGTCTTCAGAAAAAAAAGAAAAAGATATTTGGAATTCTCGGAAAGGAATACAGAAAAAGGCATCTCTTAAATCTAGGACTATGAAATAGGCAGCTTTTTCAGTGATTTGATATAATAAAGTATACAGATTGGAAACTATAGGATGGAGAGGAATGACTGCTTCATTTATAATGCAGAAATCTTGTGCTAGTCAAGTCCTGTTTGGCTTTGGCACTCCTAGAATAGGAGGTTACATGGACTATTGCAAGTTATTAATAATTTCTGTTACTTTAGATTCTGTATAATGGGTATTAGCCCATTCTTAGCTTCTGAGGATATTGTTTTTGATTGGAATAGATGGTGGGATTTTTTTTAACTTAATTTAGACTGGTTGAGCATATTTTTCCCTTCCCACCTATCCCTCAATAGCCAATATTTCTGGGTTAATTTCTGTCTCTAATAAAGGAAGGCATAGTATAACTTTCTGTCCTATATTCATTCAAATGTTTGTTCCTTCTTTTTTTCCTCCCCAAAAGGGAAAACAGGACTTTCAGGCATGTTTAGAAAGATGTGAGAGAATAGCCAGTTGACCCATTTGCAGCTTAAAAGCTGAGAAAAGAGTTTGGTGATCAGCTTTCCAGACAACCCCTATATAGTTACAGATTTGGCAGGTAGAATAACAGGGTTAAAGAGGAGTGCAGAAAAGATTGCTCCAGTGTCCACAAGGAGTTCTGTCTCTTGGCACTCCACTTTGAGGAAGACCCAGGGCTCCTGAGGAGTGATGACACAAGCTGGAGCCATGAGAAACTGTCCCGGGGTACCCTCAGTCCAGTTTGGTCACTGGTTGGGTCAATACCTCAGTACACCTTCCTCTCTGGGGACAGTCTGCCCTCCAGTGGTCTTTTTTACATTCTGAACTGGGGCCAGATGGCATGCCCGGCAGATGACAGACCATCTCTTTTGAAGTGGCCAGTCTGACCACATTTAAAGGACTTGTTCTTAGCTCCCCTGGTTTTCCTCTGCCCCTGGCTGGGACTTGTTTGTCAGAATTCCATTACTGGAGGCGTCATGTTTTTTTTTTTTTTTTTTTTGGTCCCTTCTTTCTTTTTTCTCCTCTTCCTCCTTATCTCAATTATTAAAGTCCACAATGGCCATTTTAAGAAAGTTCTTCATGTTTAGTCAGGGCCTAGAGCCAATTTCTGGAGTTTTCTTCTAATATCCAGGGCAGCTTGAATGATAAATTTATGTTTTAAAATAATTTGGCCCTCTAAGAAGATAGGTGCCCACTGGGTGTGTTTTCTCATCACTTCCTTAAGCCACTCAAGAAAGGCCGATGGACATTCACTTTGCTTGTAGTAAATCATAGACAACTTAGAATAATTCATAGGCTTTTTCTTAGATCGATGTAAATTTTCCAGGATACACGTTAGAAAATGTTTACACCACCAGTCACCTTGTGTCTCAGGGTCCCATTTGGGATCCTCAAAGGGAAATGCCTTCCTGTGATGTACGTGTCCCTTTCCTCAGAATACACACTGCTATCAATATTGGACATGAACCACAAATCACCCCACTTTCTAGCTCATCCAAGACTTCATTTCTCTTGTTCAAGGTTAAATTTTGAGCTAGTGGTAGCATTACATTTATCAAAGAGAGGTCAAAACTTTGCCCTAACCCTTGGAAAACGTCAGTGTACCTGTCTGAATCATCAGAAAATTTTCCTAAATCAACCTTGATTTCTTTTAAATCTACCAGAGAAAATGGAGCGAATACTCATGCATTTTCCCTGTTACCACCCACAGTCTCAACTGAGGGACACAAAGAGTACATTATCTTTCTAGGGGTCCCAATTGAACCAGAAGAAACTTTTGGAATAGACCCCAACTTGGAGTTTTCTAAGGATATGGAGGAAGATGAGGGAGAAGTAGATGGCAGACTAGCACTAGGTGGTGATAGTGTCTATCTTTGGAAATCTTGGCCATTTGAGGAAGTTACTACAGCCAGGAGAGCTGGATCCATCTGATAGGTTTTACACAGTTAGGGTTTGTCTCTGAGAAAAAAAGAAAGTTTGCACATAGGACACTTTAGACCACTTCCATTTTTGTTTACAAAAATATCTAACTGAAAAATGGTATCATAATTTAGATTACCCTCTGGTAGCCACTGTTCATTATTGAAGAGTTGATACTGAGGCCAGGTCTGGGTGCAGAAGAAAATCACTCAATATTTTTTTTCACTGTCTGGTGATAAAACATGTCCCAATGCTTCAGAATACAGTGGGGTATTCTAGCAGCGCAGGACAAAAAATCAGGGAGACACAGTGGTCCCACCTGAGGAAAGTTCTCTTAGCAAGAGAACATGTTATCAGGGTCTTCTGTTAGAGACAGAATGTAAAACATCTGTGGGAAAGAACAAAGTCCAGTGTTTTAATTAATCTCACCCTCTGTGTTCCTGGGTTGTCAAAGCATCCTCTGACCAACCCAGAAAGCCTTCTAGCTTAACAAAAGAAAGCATCCTTCGATGTTGGGGAAGAATTTCTGTGGAGTGTGGCCTTCCCAGCCCATGGATTTAGCCACAATTACCAATATAGTGCTCTCCTATGCTTGTTACATTAGAAGCACAGCCTAATAAATCAGGTATCCAGGAGTCTGGTCTCACCTAAAAAAGTTCTACACCATTCTGCACCTGCCATTGATTATATACCTGTCAATCAAGGTGAGGATGTGCCCCACCCTGGAGAAAACAGCTGCTTGGTGCTACACATGTAATCCTTTATAACTTTTACAAGCTATTCCTAAATTCCCTGTAACAATGGTAAATAGACTTTTTATCATGAGCAGGTCTTAAATGCTATGTTTTCCACCCTCCTATCTTCCCCCAAAGTTAGCAAGGCCAACAATAATTACACTCAGTAAAAAAATCAAGGTTAAACAAAATTTTAAATTTTTTTCATTAGAATTAGTTACAACTAGTTGAAGTTTTAGAGAAACCTGGAATGCCTTTGAATGTCTCTATTTACACTAATAGACCAGGAAAAAAAAAGTCAAATTCCTGGATCGTTTTTTTTTTTTTTGCCTTTCTTCATCTTTTAAAGGTTTTATTTCTTTCCTTATTTATTTATTTATTTATTTATTTATTTATTTATTTATTTATTTATTATTTTTTAAGAAGAGACTTAACTATAGCCTAGGGTTTAGGGCCATTCTTGCCTCAGGGCAATATCAAGTTAATTTCCTAGCCCTGGGCAATTTCTTGAAGGGCATGCCCTGACATTTTGCCCCCTAGTGGAAGGGACTGTATCCATTTATTTGTTAGACTATACATACTCCTAGAAAAAGGACCTATGGGTAATCTTTCCCACTTGGGGCTTTCCCTCTGCCAGAAGCTCTGGTCCTTTTACTCCTTGTGTATTCCTTTCTGGCTAAAATAAATTCTAACTTACCACTCACCTGTGGTCTGGGGGTTCATTCTTTGAATCCCCAAGACTGAGGACCTAGTGAAAAAAGAAATTCCAGTAACATATTTCAGGGGCCCACCATCCAGGATTGAAGATCTGTGGTAAGCAATGAGACCACTTAACTCTATTCTGTTTTTCTATATAATTGTAATAATGGAGACTAATAATTCAGATGCCTGTCAGCCGCTAAGAGTGCATAGTTCCACTGCCTACCTCCAGGTCATAGGCAGGAGGCCATTGGGGACTGAACTTTCTAATTCCCCTTGACTCCATAAGAAAAGAGATGAAGGGAATGGTAAATGTTTCTGAACCCATTCTGCTTCCACTCTTGTTCTCTGGTTGAGAGCTAAGCCCCCGGAAGTGTTGGGGTCCCTGGCAATGGTTCTGACCCCATTGCACTGGAGGGTCTTCTGAAAAATGTGCTCTCCCACCTCTTTTACTATTTGCTCAAGTCTTCTCAAACCCCTTATACTATCTGTACAGACCCCTGCCACTTTCTTTCTCTTTCCTTACAGTTTGCCTGCTTTGTTTGAATGTTGGTAAAGGATTGCTTTAGATATTTAATTAAGTTTATATCAGCTCTTTCTGGTATTTTTCAGATGTTGTAAGTGTGTTTCAAAAAGGTCGTTTTCATTCCCTATCACTGCAAAATTAAATTCAATTGGTTTTTCTGCATGTTTAAAAAAAAAAAAAAAAAAGCTGAACTATACTAATGGTTAGAGGCCAAGAAGTCTGCTCCAAACAAAGGGCAAAATGATTCCTCTTCTTTGTCTATCTGGGCAACCATGAGCCTATGAATAGAAGCCTGGGGTGACCCCAGGCATGTTCTTCCATTTGTTAGTGTCTTCTGCAATTTCTTTCTTCAGGGTTTCATAATTCTCTTTGAAAAGATTGTTCTCCCCTTTTATTAGGTATATTCCTAAGTATTTCATTTTCTTTGAAGGTACTGTGAAGAGAATTGTTTCCTTGATTTGCTTCTCAATTTGGCTGTTATTGGCATATACAAAGGCTATGGATTTATGGACATTGATTTTATACCCTGAGATGTTACTGTATTTCCTAATCACTTCAAGGAGTTTTGCAGTTGAGTCTCTGAGGTTTTCCAAGTATAATCAGCAAAAAGCAAGAATTTGACTTCCTCTGCCATCATTTGGATGCCCTTTATATCCGTCACTTGCCAGATTGCATTGGCTAGAACTTTCATCACAATGTTGAATATTAGTGTTGATAGTGGATAACCTTGTCTATTTCCAGTTCTAAGTGGAAAAGCTTTCAGTCTTACTCCATTAAGTATGATGTTAGCTGTGGGTTTGTCATAGATGGCTTCAATTAGCTTAAGAAATGTGCCACGTATGCCTATTTTTTTAAGTGTTCTTGCAAGAAAGGGATGCTGTATTTTCTGCATCTATTGAGAGGATCATATAGTTTTGGTTTTGCTTATATTGGTATGATATATTACATTTATGGACTATTGTATGTTAAACCAGCCTTGCATCCCTTGGATAAAGCCTCCTAATTGTGATGTATAATTTTCTAAATGTGTAGCTGCAATCTATTAGCTAAGATTTTGTTCAGTATTTTTGCATTGATATTCATTAGTGAAATTGGTCTGTAGTTCTCCTTTTTTGCTTGTGTCTTTTCCTGTTTTTGGAATCAAGGTGATATTTGCTTCATAGAAAGTGTTTGGGAAGATTACCTTCTTCTCAATGTTTTGGAATAGTTTCTGCAATACACGTGCAAGCTCATCTTTGATGATTTGACAGAATTCTGTTGTGAAGCTATCTGGTCCCAGGCTTTTTTTGTTGTTGTTGTTGGAAGTTTTTTATTGTTTCTGTAATCTCAGCACTTGATAATGGTCTGTTCAAGAGATCTATTTCTTCCTGGTTAAGTCTGGGAAGATGGTATGATTTCAGGTATTAGTCCATGTCCTCTACATTGCCAAATTTCTGGGTATAGAGGTTTTGGTAGTAGTCAGAAATAATCCCTTG
Source organism: Nycticebus coucang (assembly GCF_027406575.1). Taxonomy (NCBI): domain Eukaryota; kingdom Metazoa; phylum Chordata; class Mammalia; order Primates; family Lorisidae; genus Nycticebus; species Nycticebus coucang. Next base: position 87,977,208 of record NC_069793.1, read on the forward strand.
TATCTTTGAGTTTTTATTTCGCCAATTTCATTTCTGATTGAGTTTATTAAATTTAAGTTTATTAAATTTCCCCATTTTCATTTCTGATTGAGTTTATTAAAAATTTCATTTCTCTATTTCTGGTTAAACTGGTCAATAGTTTATTGATTTTATTTATCTTTTCAAAGAACCAACTTTTTGTTTCATTAATTTTCTGAATGATTCTTTTATTTTCAGTTTCATTTATTTCTGACTCAATTTTGGTTATTTCTTTTCGTGTAGGTTTGGGATTTCATTGCTCTACTTTTTCCATTTGTTTAAGATGGATTCATTGAGTTGTCAATGTGCTCTCTTTCTGTTTTTCTGATGTAGGCAACTAATGAGATAAATTTCCCTCTTCCGACTGTTTTTGCAGGATCCCACAGATTTTGGTAGCTTGTCTTGTTACTATCAAGGAAGTTAATGACTTTCTTTTTTATTTATTCCTTGACCCAACTGTCATTCAACATAAGGTTGTTTTATTTGTTTTATTTCCATACCTTTGTGTGGGGATGACCATTTTTGTTGGAGTTGACTTCCACCTTTATTGCCTTGTGGTCTGAAAAGATACAAGGTAAAATTTCAATTCTTTTGATTTTGTTGAGGTTTGATCTGTGTCCTAGGATGTGATCTATTTTGGAGAATGTGGGCTGATGAGAAGAACATATATTCTTTTGCTTTGGGATGGAGAGTTCCTTATTTGTCTTTTAAGCACAATTGTTCTAGATTCATGTTTATGTCCCTTGTATCTTTGCTTAGTCTCTGTTTAGAGGATCTGTCCAGCTCTATAAGAGGAGTGTTAAAGTTCCCAGGTATTATGGAGATATGGGATATCATATTGCTCTGAGTATTAGGGTCTGTTTCAAGAATCTGGGTGAATTTAAGTTGGGTGCATAAATATTTAGAATTGAAATGTCCTATGGTTTATTTTTCCCTTTACCAATATGAAGTGTCTATCTTTATCTTTTTTTGACTTTAGTTGCTTTAAATCCACTTGTATTTGAAAATGAGATTGCAACCCCTCCTTTCTTCTGATTGCCATTTGCCTGAAAAAATTGTATTTCATCCCTTAACCCTGAGTTTTACTTTGCCCTTCAAGGCTAGGTATTGCTTCTGCAGGCAGCAAATGGATAGCTGTTATTTTTTATCCAACCAGCCAGCCTGTGCCTCTTCAGTAGGGAATTCAAACCATTAACATTTATTGATAAATGTGCTGGAGTTCTATTCATTTTATTTTGTGAAAGTCCATTGCTTGGTTTTTTCTTCTACAACTCTGTGGAAGCTAGGTTTTATCCTTTAACTTCTGGGTGTTTTGTTTTCTGGTGGTTCATTGTGATAGTCAATGTGTAGAACAGGTCTAAGTATTTTCTGTAGAGCTGGTACTATTGTGACAATCTTTGTCAATGTTTGCATTTAAGTAAAAAATTTGATTCCTCCATCAATTTTAAAGCTTATCTTAGCAGAAAATTATTTTGTTTAAATAGGTTAAAGGTAGATGACCATTCTCTTCTGGTTTGAAAAGTTTCATTTGAGAAGTCTGCATTCACCCTAATGGATTTACCCCTGTAGGTCAATTGCTGATTACTACTGGCTACTTGTAGGGTCTTCTCTTTTGTCTTGACTTTGGACAGATTCATGACAAACTGTTTTGGAGAAGCTCTGTTTGAGTTCAGATAACCTGGAGTTCAATATCCCTTGGAAAGGAGTGTATCAGAATCTTTGGTGATATTTTGGAAATTCTCATTTTTGACATCCTGTAGTATGGCTTCCATTCCTCTGAGGCATTCTTCTTCTCCTTCTGTGATACCTGTAATTCTTATGTTTGTACCTTTTATGAAGTCCTATAATTCCCTCAGTAAACATTCTATTTTCTCTGTTTTTTAATTTCTCTTTAGCTGCCTGTGTTAGTTAAAGAGTTTTATCTTCCTGAGATACTTTACCAACAATAGTTTCCAGCTCCATCCATATAAACATAAAAGAGATAAAGTCTCCATATTTTTTAATGCTGCCTAGTATTCCATGATATACATATACCACAAAATATTAATCCATTCATGGGTTGAGGAGCACTTGTGTACTACTATGAAACCAATTTATAATCACTACACTTTCATATGAAAGATGAATCACAACTATAGCCCAGGATGAAGGAGAGAAAGGGAGAAGGATGGGAGGGGAGGGATGGTTTGATGGAGGGTAAATGGTGGAACCACACCTATGGAGCATATTGCAGGGGTACAAGTCAAATCTATGAAGTATAGAACACAAATGTCTTAACACAGTGATTAAGCAAATGAGGTGAAAGCTATGTTAATTAGTTGGATGTAAGCACTGCAATTTGTACAAAAAATCAACATGTGGAATCCCACAAAGGGATAAATATATTAATGATCAATGTTTAAAAAAAAAGTTTTGTCCTCTAACTCTTAGATTCTTTCTTCTGCATGTTCTAATCTATTATTGATACTCTCTACTATATCTTTAAGTTCCCTAATTGACTGCTTCAATTCCTTAAGCTCTGCTGTGTCCTTTCTATAGTGTTCATATGTTTCATCTCTTATTTGATTCTGTTTTTAGATTTTCTTTTGGTTATTTTACACTGTCTCAGCAATTTATTTCATTGTTTTTACCATCCATATTTTAAATTCCCCTTTTGTCATTTCTAACATTTCTTTATAGGTGGAATCTTCTGCAGTAGCTACCTTATGATCCCTTGGTGGGGGAGTTGCTGTGTTCTGATTTTTCATGATGCCAGAATTTTTCTGCTGTTTCTTCATCATGAGTGTTTTCTTTTTGTCTGTTTCCTTGCCCTACTTTTTCATTCACTTACTCCTGTTCTTTAAGTTATTCTTCCTCTTATCCTTTTGGTAAAGGACTAAAAGGAAGAGAAGTGTGAAGAGCAAGAAAAGATAAAAGATTTAAAAAGACAAAGGAAAGGAGGGGAGTAAAAGAGAAGATTGAGAAAAGGAAAAGAGGAACAGAGAGAGACAGGAGTAATAGTGGTGTACAGTAGGGTACTTGACCCACACACAAATACCAAACTCTGAGGGGCTGGATTGGGTGGGTCTCTTGAGGTTTGGAAGACTTTGCTAGCCCGAGCAAACATAAGACCCCACTTCTACCAAATAGAGAAGAAAAAAAAAATACTGTAAATCAAAGTAAAAAAAAAAAATCTTAAGGGATACAATTGGGGGAAAAAAAAACAGGGAAGAAAAACTAGGACAAATGAAGCCTTTATTATTAAAGAATGAAACAATGAAAAAATTACAATTATATGAGAAAAAGAAGGAAAAAAAGAAAAATCTATACATATATAAAACATATATTGCTGTATATTGCCTGGGAAACATGTGATCTTCTGGAGTATGAGATACTAATCACCACACAGATACAAGTGTTTTAAAATGGAGACCAGGAGTGGCTCAGTCTGGCCCCCAGGCACTGTTGAAAATCACTCACTCACCCAAGCTCTCCCAAGGCAATTCAACCAATTTCCCAGGTCCACAAAATCCCCAAAGGGCAGGACTTCTCTGTCTGCAAACAGTCCTGGCTGCAGCTGTGGCTGCACCAGCTGGACACTGTCTGTACACAAGTACTTGCTACTTCTTCATTGCTTTTATCCTCATCTTGGGGTCCTGAAGTGTTCTACTTCCTCCCTGTGCCCCTGAAGCGATGTTTCTGGGCACCGCCCACAAGCCAGAGGTGTCCGGAATCTTCTCTTCTCAATAGCACCACCACAGCTATGAAGATGCTGTCTCTAGTTTGACATTTTGCTCCCCAACCCCTATTTGCTAATTTCTCAGAGTAGAACTTTTCTCTCGTTCACTCTCTCCCAAATTATCCCAGGTACTCAATGAACCCTCCCAACATTCAGCAATTCATTTTCTGAAAATATTTCTTAGATTTTAGCTTTACATATTCAGTTTACTCTATTACTTTTTTACTTTAAGAATTCTAAAGGTGTGGGGAGGCGGAGCAAGATGGCAGCCGAGTAACAGCTTCCTTGCATTTGGGCACCGTGAGTCTGGGGAGATAGGACTCCAGGCATCTCTGGCTGGTGGGAACTGCCTATCATCACTCCTATGAGGATACAGGGAGTCAGCGAGAGACTTCTGGACCCCAAGAGGAGGACTAAAACCGTGGAAAACCGGCAAGTGGTCGCGTGTGTTCAATCCGTCTAAACCCGCCCACAACTGTAAGTTCAGTAGCAGCGAGACTGCAAACCACAAAGGCCTTACCTGTGAACTGTTTTGATGTCCTTGGACTTGGCACTGAGTTGAACTGCCTTGGGGAAGGCCTGAGCGGGAGTGCGGAGAACTTTGGCCTTTGTCTAGGGCCCCAGTCTAAGCCGCTGAGCCAGACAGAGCTAATAGTGTTTGGCGGTGGGTCACACGGATCCATTGTCAGTGATCTGCCCCGGCAAGCTCTGCCCTCAGGGTCGCAGAGCTAGAAACAGGTGGGAGCTGGTAACCCAGCAACCAAGTAGCCTAAGGGTGGGGTCTGAGCCGCCTTGCAGCCCTAACCCTCAGGGGCAGAGTGAGACCAGTTTTGGCACACTGGGTAAGTGGATAGCCACTTCAGCAGCGATTCCAGCGAGAAAGCTGGGAAAGCTTCTGCTCAGCAAGTTTACAAGTTCAAAGTGCCTTTGAAGAAGGCTGAAGAGAGATTTAGGGTGTCTACCTGCTGGGGTTTGAGAAATCAGCAGCCTCCAGTCGTATCAGAACTGTGACTAACATCTCATACCCCAGAAGACCACGTGTAGCCCAGACAATATTCAATAACATATACAAACTGCTTTGTTTTTGGTTGTGTATTTTTTTCTTTTTTTTTTGTTTGGTTGTTTTTTTTGTTTGTTTATTTTGACGTAGCTGATGTTCTTTTGTTTTTTTAATTTCAATCTTTTCCACACAGATCCCTTTTTCTTTGTCAATTTTCCTAGTTTAATTATAATTTCCCATTGCTGCTTTTTTTAATAACTTCAACTTCATTTTTGCTAGTGTTTCTACCAATATAATTTGGTTTTTCACCCAATTTTATCCCTGTAAAGTTTTCTGTTTGCTTGTTTTGGTTTTATTTATAGCATTTTTGTCTTTCCTCTCTACTTGGTGGAGGTGGGGTACTGTGTCTGACCAGGTTAGCAAAGAGCTGCTGACCTCAAGGAAACCACGCAACTGGGCAACCCCAGAAGGTGGGGTTTTTTAAGGTTGTGTCAAAGTACCCTACTGTACACCTATATTGCCCTGTCTCCCTCTTTCTGTGCCTCTCTTCTTTTTGTCAATATTCCTTATACCCACCCCCTCTCCTTTCTCTATCTTTCTTTTTTTCTTATCACTCGGTCCTCCTTTCTTTCATCCCCTTTTTTTTGCTCTTCAACCTTCTCACCCTTCTGGTCCAGTAACCCTTAGTCCACAGGCACAAGAACATAAAGAGCAAGAGGAAGTGAAAGGAAAATTAGGGCAAGGAAACAGATAAAAGAAATCACTCATGAGGAAGAATCAGCAGAAAACTCCAGGCAACATGAAGAACCAGTCCAGAACAACCCCACCAAGGGACCATGAGGTAGCTACTGCAGAGGATTCCACCAGTATAGAAATGTTAGGAATGACAGAAAGGGAATTTAGAATACACATGTTGAAAACAATGAAAGAAATGATGGAAACAATGAAGGTAATTGCTAATAAAGTGGAAAATAACCAAAAGGAAATCCAAAAACAGAATCAAATAAGAGATGAACGATATGAAGAATATAAAAAGGATATAGCAGACCTGAAGGAAATGAAACAGTCAATTAGGGAACTTAAAGATGCAATGGAAAGTATCAGCAACAGGTTAGACCATGCAGAAGAAAGAATTTCAGAGGTAGAAGACAAAGTTCTTGAGATAACTCAGACAGTAAAAGAGGCAGAAAAGAAGAGAGAGAAAGCAGAACGTTCACTGTCAGAATTATGGGACTTTATGAAGCGTTCCAACATACGAGTTATAGGAATTCCAGAAGGGGAAGAAGAATGCCCCAGAGGAATGGAAGCCATACTAGAGAATATTATAAAAGAAAATTTCCCAAACATCACCAAAGATTCTGACACACTGCTTTCAGAGGGCTATCGGACCCCAGGTCGCCTCAACTCTAACCGAGCTTCTCCAAGACACATTGTGATGAACCTGTCCAAAGTCAAGACAAAAGAAAAGATTCTGCAAGCTGCCAGGAGTAAGCGCCAGTTGACCTACAGGGGCAAATCCATCAGAGTTACTGCAGACTTCTCTAATGAAACTTTCCAAGCAAGAAGACAATGGTCATCTACCTTTAATCTACTTAAACAGAACAATTTTCAGCCCAGAATTCTGTACCCTGCTAAGCTAAGCTTCAAAATTGACGGAGAAATCAAATCATTTACGGATATACAAACATTGAGGAAATTTGCCACAACAAGACCAGCTCTACAGGAAATACTTCAATCTGTTGTGCACAATGACCACCACAATGGATCAGCAGCAAAGTAAGAACTCAGAAATCAAAGGACAGAACCTAACCTCCACACTGATGCAAAAGATAAAACTAAGCAATGGACTCTCACCAAATAAGACGAATAGAATACTACCACACTCATCAATTATCTCCATAAATGTTAATGGCTTGAATTCCCCACTGAAGAGACATAGATTGGCTGACTGGATTAAAAAACACAAGCCATCCATTTGCTGTCTGCAAGAAACACACCTGGCTTCAAAAGACAAATTAAAGCTCCGAGTCAAGGGTTGGAAGACAATTTTTCAGGCAAATGGAATTCAGAAGAAAAGACGAGTTGCAATCTTATTTTCAGATACATGTGGATTTAAAGCAACTAAAGTCAAAAAAGACAAAGATGGTCACTTTATATTGGTCAAGGGAAAACTACAACAAGAAGACATTTCAATTCTAAATATTTATGCACCCAATTTAAATGCTCCCAGATTCTTGAAGCAGACCTTACTCAGTCTGAGCAATATGATATCTGATAATACCATCATAACAGGGGACTTTAACACTCCTCGTACAGAGCTGGACAGATCCTCTAAACAGAAATTAAACAAAGATGTAAGAGATTTAAATGAGACCCTAGAACAACTATGCTTGATAGATGTATATAGAACACTCCACCCCAAAGATAAAGAATATACATTCTTCTCATCACCCCATGGAACATTCTCCAAAATTGATCATATCCTGGGACACAAAACAAATATCAACTGAATCAAAAGAATTGAAATTTTACCTTGTATCTTCTCAGACCATAAGGCTCCAAAGGTGGAACTCAACTCTAACAAAAATGCTCAACCCAACCCAAAGGCATGGAAATTAAACAATCTTCTGTTGAATAATAGATGGGTGCAGGAAGAAATAAAACAGGAAATCATTAACTTACTTGAGCATAACAACAATGAAGACACAAGCTACCAAAACCTGTGGGATACTGCAAAAGCAGTTTTGAGAGGAAAATTCATCGCTTTAGATGCCTCCATTCGAAAAACAGAAAGAGAGCACATCAACAATCTCACAAGAGATCTTATGGAATTGGAAAAAGAAGAACAATCTAAGCCTAAACTCAGTAGAAGAAAAGAAATATCCAAAATCAAATCAGAGATCAATGAAATTGAAAACAAAAGAATCATTCAGAAAATTAATGAAACAAGGAGTTGGTTTTTTGAAAAGATAAATAAAATAGATAAACCATTGGCCAGACTAACTAGAAATAGAAAAGTAAAATCTCGAATAACCTCAATCAGAAACGATAAAGGGGAAATAACAACTGATCCCACAGAGATACAAGAGATCATCTCTGAATACTACCAGAAACTCTATGCCCAGAAATTTGACAATGTGAAGGAAATGGATCAATATTTGGAATCACACCCTCTCCCTAAACTTAGCCAGGAAGAAATAGACCTCCTGAACAGACCAATTTCAAGCACTGAGATCAAAGAAACAATAAAAAAGCTTCCAACTAAAAAATGCCCTGGTCCAGATGGCTTCACTCCAGAATTCTATCTAACCTTCAAGGATGAGCTTATTCCTGTACTGCAGAAATTATTCCAAAAAACTGAGGAAGACGGAATCTTCCCCAACACATTCCATGAAGCAAACATCACCCTGATACCAAAACCAGGAAAAGACCCAAGCAAAAAGGAGAATTTCAGACCAATCTCACTCATGAATATAGATGCAAAAATTCTCAACAAAATCCTAGCCAATAGATTACAGCTTATCATCAAAAAAGTCATTCATCATGATCAAGTAGGCTTCATCCCAGGGATGCAAGACTGGTTTAACATACGCAAGTCCATAAACATTATCCACCATATTAACAGAGGCAAAAATAAAGATCATATGATCCTCTCAATAGATGCAGAAAAAGCATTTGATAAAATCCAGCATCCTTTTCTAATTAGAACACTGAAGAGTATAGGCATAGGTGGCACATTTCTAAAACTGATTGAAGCTATCTATGACAAACCCACAGCCAATATTTTACTGAATGGAGTAAAATTGAAAGCTTTTCCTCTTAGAACTGGAACCAGACAAGGTTGTCCTCTGTCACCTTTACTATTCAACATAGTGCTGGAAGTTCTAGCCAATACAATTAGGCAAGACAAGGAAATAAAGGGAATCCAAATGGGAGCAGAGGAGGTCAAACTATCCCTCTTTGCTGACGACATGATCTTATACTTAGAGAACCCCAAAGACTCAACCACAAGACTCCTAGAAGTCATCAAAAAATACAGTAATGTTTCAGGATATAAAATCAATGTCCACAAGTCAGTAGCCTTTGTATACACCAATAACAGTCAAGATGAGTAGCTAATTAAGGACACAACTCCCTTCACCATAGTTTCAAAGAAAATGAAATACCTAGGAATATACCTGACGAAGGAGGTGAAGGACCTCTATAAAGAAAACTATGAAATCCTCAGAAAGGAAATAGCAGAGGATATTAACAAATGGAAGAACATACCATGCTCATGGATGGGAAGAATTAACATTGTTAAAATGTCTATACTTCCCAAAGCAATCTACCTATTCAATGCCATTCCTATCAAAGTACCTACATCGTACTTTCCAGATTTGGAAAAAATGATTCTGCATTTTGTATGGAACCAGAAAAAACCCCGTATAGCTAAGGCAGTTCTTAGTAACAAAAATAAAGCTGGGGGCATCAGTATACCAGATTTTAGTCTGTACTACAAAGCCATAGTGCTCAAGAAAGCATGGTACTGGCACAAAAACAGAGACATAGACACTTGGAATCGAATTGAAAACCAAGAAATGAAACTAACATCTTACAACCACCTAATCTTTGATAAACCAAACAAGAACTTAGCTTGGGGGAAAGACTCCCTATTCAATAAATGGTGTTGGGAGAACTGGATGTCTACATGTAAAAGACTGAAACTGGACCCACACCTATCCCCACTCACAAAAATTGATTCAAGATGGATAAAGGACATAAACTTAAGGCATGAAACAATAAAAATCCTCCAAGAAAGCATAGGAAAAACACTGGAAGATATTGGCCTGGTGGAAGACTTCATGAAGAAGACTGCCATGGCAATTGCAACAACAACAAAAATAAACAAATGGGACTTCATTAAACTGAAAAGCTTCTGTACAGCTAAGGACACAATAACCAAAGCAAAGAGACAACCTACACAATGGGAAAGGATATTTGCATATTTTCAATCAGACAAAAGCTTGATAACCAGGATCTATAGAAAACTCACATTAATCCACATGAAAAAAGCCAACAATACCTTATATCAATGGGCAAGAGACATGAATAGAATTTTCTCTAAAGACGACAGACGAATGGCTAACAAACACATGAAAAAATGTTCATCATCTCTTTATATTAGAGAAATGCAAATCAAAACAACCCTGAGATATCATCTAACCCCAGTGAGAATGGCCCACATGACAAAATCTCAAAACTGCAGATGCTGGCGTGGATGCGGAGAGAAGGGAACACTTTTACACTGCTGGTGGGACTGCAAACTAGTACAACCTTTCTGGAAGGAAGTCTGGAGAAACATCAAAGCACTCAACCTAGACCTCCCATTAGATCCTGCAATCCCATTACTGGGCATCTACCCAGAAGGAAAAAAATCCTTTTATCATAAGGACACTTGTACTAGACTGTTTATTGCAGCTCAATTTACAATCGCCAAAATGTGGAAACAGCCTAAATGCCCACCAAGCCAGGAATGGATTAACAAGCTGTGGTATATGTATACCATGGAATACTATTCAGCCATTAAAGAAAAATGGAGACTTTACATCTTTCGTATTAACCTGGATGGACGTGGAAGACATTATTCTTAGTAAAGCATCACAAAAATGGAGAAGCATGAATCCTATGTACTCAATCTTAATATGAGGACAATTAATGACAATTAAGGTTATGGGGGGGAAGCAGAAAGAGGGATGGAGGGAGGAGGGTGGGGCCTTAGTGTGTGTCACACTTTATGGGGGTAAGACATGATTGCAAGAGGGACTTTACCTAACAATTGCAATCAGTGTAACTGGCTTATTGTACCCTCAATGAATCCCCAACAATAAAAAAAAAAAGAAAAAAAACATAAAAAAAAAAGAATTCTAAAGGTGTGTATATTGCTCTTTCTTTGCCACTCTTCCATTTCTATTATTTTCCTTCTGATATTTTTTACTTTTTATGTCATTTTCTTTTTCTTGGTGATTGTTTACCTACCTTTGATTGACATATTATTTTTTTGAGTTTTTTTTTTTTGTAGCATTTACTTGTTTATTCATTTCTGAGATAAGTGGTTTTTTCCTGAGTTCAATTAACCAAAAATGCTACAAGACAACCAAGAAGGATGTTTCAAGATATTAGTCTAAGGAAAAGGATTTCATAAATGAGACTTTTAAAGCAGGCAACAAAGCCAACAACAAACAAATGGGATTATATCAAATGACAAGGCCTCTGCACAGAATAGGAAATATTCCAGAGTGAAAAGATGACATATACAATGGGGAAAATATTTGCAAACTGTTCATCTGATGGGGGATTAATATCCAGAACATGCAAGAAACTCAAATATCTCAATAGCCAAGAAAAAAAAAATCTCATTTAATACTGGGCAAATGTCAAGAGGGATTCTACCTAACAAAACCAAATATTTTTACCTATATGTACTTTCACATTAACCCAAAGTAAATTTACTTTTCAAAAAATAAAGACATAAATAAATAAAACTGGGCAAATGGCAATCTAATATCTTTTTGGACAACCTAGAGAAAACTAGAAATCATTCCTCTACATCACAAGAATGAAAAAATGACCCCATGTACTCCATACCAGTTGGAACTAATTCAACAACACTTGTGTGAACATATGAAAGTATACCTCAATGAAACTCAATCGGTGGAGATGGAAAGGAAAAGATGGGTATATCCACACCTATTGGGTACGGGCACACCATCTGGATGAAGGGACTACTTAAGCATATAACTTTGATTCAATCTGTACAAAAATAATGTCAAAGCTGGTCCCCTACGTTTATCAAAAGGAAAAAAAAAGCATCTTATAACATTCATAATAACAAAGAGGTTGAAACAACCCAAGTCCCCATCAGTACATTAATGGATTAATAAAAGTGTGGCATATGTTCCTTTCTGTTCCTTGTGTTTTCTCCATATTAAGTTCTCTCTTTATCACAGGTCTTAAGCAATTTAATCATGATCTAATTTAGTGTACTTTCTTACTATTTGTTCTAAATGGGCTTCATTGAGCTTCTTATATATGATATTTTATATTAATCAGATTTAGAAAATATAGTCATTTCTTTAGATATTTTTTCTGATCCCTAACCTCATCCCACTTGGATATTCCACTTCTATATATATAAGATCATTTAAAGTTTTATAGAGTTTGCTGATACTCTATTTTTAAGTATTTTTTCATGTTAAGATTTGAGACTCCAATGCTGTGTTCTCAAATTTACTAAATTGTTTCCTATAATGTCTCACGTGCCCTTAATCCAATCTAGTGTGTGTGTGTGTGTGTGTGTGTGTGTATTTTGTAGTTGTTGTTGTTGTTGTTGCTGTTTTTGGTCAGGGCTGGGTTTGAACCCACCACCTCCAGCCAGTGCCCTACTCCTTTGAGCCACAGGTGCTGCCCCCAGTGTATATTTTTAATCTTAGTCATTATAGTTTCCATCTCTAAACAGTTGACATTTGTTGTATATATTTTTGTATATTTTTTTCTTGTTGCTACTTAACATAACAACTTTCCCTGTAACATCTTGGATAATTGTATCCTACAATAGTTGTTTTACTTTTCTTGTTTACTAATTCTGCCACTTGTGTATGTTCCAGATAGATTTTTGTTCTCTTTATAGTTGGTCCTATTTTCTTGATTATTGTGATTTACTTTGTTGTATGCTAGACAGTTTTGTATTCTTAATTATAATCTTGTGCTTAATTCAGATACGAAATAAGTTACTTGGGGGCAGTTATTCTTTTATTTATTTTAAACAATATTTGGTAGAGCTAGAGGAGTATTTAGGAGTATTTAGTACAGGGGTAACTAACCATGGCAAAATCTCTCTGAATACTTTGTTCTACATTTAATGATTATAAGGATTTTTGGCCATGTCTGGTGAGAACAAAATTAATTCCTCTACCTGTCTGACCTCAGGGGACTTTCCCTAGTATTTATTTTGGGTGTTCTTTTCCCCCCGTGTTATGTGGCTTTTTTATACACTTGTACTATTAGTACTCAGTTGAAAATGCAAGAGTGGATGGGGAGGGTTAAGCAAGATGACAGCCGAGTAACAGCTTCCCTGCAACTCTGCACAGTGAGTCTGGGGAGATAAGACTCCAGGCTTCTCTGGCTGGTGGGATCTGCCTATAATCATCCCTTTGAGGATACAAGGAGTCAGCAAGGGACTTATGGACCCCAAGAGGAGGACAAAAACAGTGGAAAACTGGAAAGTGGCAACCATTTAAGTACAAGCAGCAGTGAGACTGCAAACCAGAAAGGCCTTACTGCCTTACAGCCTTAAATCTTAGGGCAGAGTGAGACCAGTTTTGGCACACTGGAGCCTCAGGCGGTTGCCCTGGGTGGAGTGCTGTGGTGTCACAGATCATAGCAACCCAAAACTCCTGGGCTTGGCACTGCCCGGACATTCATAAGAGCTGCGCCACGACCCCCGACCCATGCCCACTGGGTCTCCACATCTCCTAACCAGGAACTCTGGGAGCCGGGCAACCCTGTGTACTCTCTCCTGTACCCTCCCTGTCTCCACAGTGGCCCGTTCATCTGGCCAGGGACACTGGTAGTCTCGTGCCCTCTGGAGCCCTCCCTGCCTCTGCGCAGAGCCCTTCTCCTGGCCAGAGACTGCTGGAGCCTTGGGCTGTCTGTGTCAAAGTCACTGACTGCAGGCACATCCAGAACTGTACGCACCACCACCCGCCCTGTTGCTGGATATGGGTGTGTCACACACAGAAGATACTTCCAAAACCAGAACTTCCTAGCTGGGGCAGCCCCTGAGGAACAACACAAGGTCACTACCTCCAAAGATCCAGCAACAATAGAGTGATCCCACTGGGGTCTCATCTTGGAGAGAAACCTCCCCAACTCTGAGGATGGCCAGAGGCAACGGTAAAAAAAAAATGAGGCAAAATAAACAGAAAAGCTATGGCAATATTAATATTCAGAGTAGATCAACTCCCCCAAGGATTAATGGGGCAGACACAGCACAAGATCCCATGCACAGACAAATAGCTGAGATGCCAGAAATTGAATTCAGAATATGGATAGCAAATAAGATCGAATTAGAATTCCAAGCAGTAACCCAAAAGATATCTCAAGAATTCAACGAATTCAAAGACCAAATGACCAAAGATTTTGACACATTGAGACATGAAGTTGAAGCCCTCAAAGATCTGAGAAACACAGTAGAATCCCTCAGTAACAGAATGGAGCAAGCAGAAGAAAAGATTTCTGACATTGAAGACAAAGCTTTCGAATGCTACCAAACTCTCAAAGAAGAAGAGAAATGGAGAGCAAAAACAGGTCACTCTCTCAGAGAGCTCTGGGATAATTTGAAGAAAACCAATATTTGTCTTATAGGGATCCCCGAAAGTGATGAAGTGGTTTCACAAAGCACAGACTCTCTTCTCCATGAGATTATGAATGAAAACTTTCCAGACATGCCAAGAGATTTTGAAATTCAGATAGGAGACAGTTTGAGAACTCCAGTACAACTCAACTCAAATAAGAAATCCCCCAGACACATCATAATCAATTTCACTAAAGTTAATATGAAGGAGAAAGTTCTGAAAGCAGCCAGATGAAAGAAAACCATCACCTACAATGGGAAGAATATTGGAAAAACTGCAGATCTCTCTGATGAAATCACTCAAGCTAGAAGAGGATGGTCATCAACTTTTAATTTCCTAAAACAAAATAACTTTCAATGCAGAACCTGTGCCCAGGTAAAATGAGTTTCATTTATGACAGAGAAATTAAATACTTCAATGACATTCACATGTTGAAGAAATTTGCCATAACTAACCCAGCTTTCCAGGACATTCTCAGATCTATCCTCCACAAAGACTAGCATAATGCTCCACCAAAAAAGAAAACCCACCCAGAAAATTTTGATCAAATTCCAACTTCAACAGTCGCAAAAGGATTAAAAATGTCCACTGGACTCTCAAAAGGCTTATCAATATTCTCAATTAATGTGAATGGTTTAAATTGTCCTCTAAAGAGGTACAGGTTGGCTGACTGGATACAAAAACTCAAGCCAGACACCTGCTGCATACAAGAATCGCATCTTACATTAAAAGACAAATATAGACTAAAGGTGAAGGGATGGTCATCTATATTCCAGGCAAATGGAAAGCAGAAAAAAGCAGTTGTTGCAATCCTATTCACAGACACAATAGGCTTTAAACCAACCAAAAGAAGGAAGGATAAGGATGGATACTTCGTATTTGTTAAAGGTAATACTCAATATGATGAGATCTCAATTATTATTTATGCACCCAACCAGAAAGCACCTCAATTTATAAGAGAAACTCTAACAGACATGAGCAACTTGATTTCCTCCATTTCCATAGCACTTGGAGATTTTAACACCCCTTTAGCAGTCCTGGCTAGATCCTCCAAAAAGAAGCTAAACAAAGAAATTTTAGATTTAAACTCAACCACTGAACATCTGGACATAACAGACATCTATAGAACATTTCATCCCAACAAAACTGAATACACATTCTTCTCATCAGCCCACGGAATATACTCCAAAATCGACCACAACCTAGGCCACAAATCTAACCTCAGCAAATTAAAAAAAATAGAAATTATTTCTTGCATCTTCTCAGACCACCATGGAATAAAAGTTCAAATCAATAACAACTGGAACCTGCATACCCATATAAAAACATGGAAGCTAAACAACCTTATGCTCAAGGATAGATTGGTTATAGACGAGATTAAGAGAAAATTACCAAATTTTTGAACAAAACAACAATAAACACATAAATTATCAGAACCTATGGGATACTGCTATGGCAGTCCTAAGAGGGACATTTATAGCACTTCAAGCCTTCCTCAAGAAAACAGAAAGAGAGGAAGTTAATAACTTAATGAGACATCTCAAGCATCTGGAGAGGAAGAACACTCCAGCCCCAAACCCAGCAAAAGAAAAGAAATAACCAAAATCAGAGAAGAACTAAATGAAATTGAAAACAAAAGAATTATACAACAGATCAATAAATACAAAAGTTGGTTTTTTTGAAAAGATCAATAAAATAGATAAACCTTTGGCCAACCTAACCGGGAAAAAAGAGTAAAATCTCTAATTTCATCAATCAGAAATGGTAATGATGAAATAACAACAGACCCCTCAGAAATTTAAAAAATCCTTAACGAATGCTACAAGAAACTCTACTCTCAGAAATAGGAAAATATGAAAGAAATCGACCAATACCTGGAAGTACGCCACCTACCAAGACTTAGCCATAATAAAGTGGAAATGTTGAACAGCCAATATCAAGTTCTGAAATAGCATCAACTATACAAAATCTCCCTAAAAAGAAAAGCCCAAGACCAGATGGCTTTAGGTCAGAATTCTACCAAACCTTTAAAGAAGAACTATTACCTATATTACTAAACCTCTTCCAAAATATAGAAAAAGAAGAAATATAACCCAACACATTCTATGAAGCAAACATCAAGTTGATCCCCAAACCAGGGAAAGAACCAACAAGAAAAGAAAATTATAGACCAATATCACTAATGAATATTGATGCTAAAATACTCACTATGATCCTAACAAACAGAATCAAACAACACATCAAAAAAATTATACACGATGACGAAGTGGGATTTATACCAGTGTCTCAAGGCTGGTTCAATATACGTAATTCTATAAATGTAATTCAGAACATAAGCAAACTAAAAAATAAGGTCCATATGATTCTTTCAGTTGATGCAGAAAAAGCTTTTGACAATATCCAGCATCCCTTCATGATCAGAACACTTAAGAAAATTGGTATAGAAGGGACTTTCCTTAAACTAATAGAGGCCATCAACAGCAAACCCACAGCCAATATCGTATTGAATGGAGTTAAATTGAAATCATTTCCACTTAGATCAGGAACCAGGCAAGGTTGCCCATTGTCTCCATTGCTCTTTAACATTGTAATGGAAGTTTTAGCCATTGAAATTAGGGAAGAAAAGGCGATCAAGGGTATCCACATTGGGTCAGAAGAGATCAAACTTTCACTCTTTGCGGATGATATGATCGTATGTATGAAAAACACTAGGGATTTTACTACAAAACTTTTAGAAGTGATCAAGGGATACAGCAATGTCTCAGGCTACAAAATCAACACCCATAAATCTGTAGCCTTTATATACACCAACAATAACCAAGTGGAAAAAACAGTCAAGGACTCTATTCCTTTCACAGTAGTGCCAAAGAAAATGAAATATTTGGGAATATGCCTAACAAAGGATGTGAAAGATCTCTACAAAGAGAACTATGAAACTTTAAGAAAAGAAATAGCTGAAGATGTTAACAAATTGAAAAAGGTACCATGCTCATGGCTAGGAAGAATCAACATAGTTAAAATGTCTATACTAACCCAAAGCAATATATAATTTGAATGCAATTCTTATTAAAGCTCCATTGTCATGTTTTAAAGATCTTTAAAAAATAATACTTTGTTTTATATGCAATCAGAAAAAACTCGAATAGCCAAAACATTACTCAGCAATAAAAACAAAGCAGGAGGAATCACGCTACCAGACCTGAGACTGTACTATAAATCCATAGTGATCAAAACAGCATGGTATTGGCACAAAAGCAGAGAAGTAGGTGTCTGGAACAGAATAGAGGACCAAGACATGAATCCATCTACTTACCGTTATTTATCTTTGACAAGCCAATTGAAAACATTCAGTGGGGGAAAGATTCCCTATTTAACAAATGGTGCTGGGCGAACTGGCTGGCAACCTGTAGAAGATTGAAACTGGACCCATACCTTTCACAATTAACTAAGATAGACTCTCACTGGATAAAAGATTTAAACTTAAGACATGAAACTATAAGAATACTTGAAGAAAGTGTAGGGAAAACTCTTGAAGGAATCGGCCTGGGTGAATATTTTATGAGGAGGACTCCCCAGGCAATTGAAGCAGTGTCAAAAATGCACTACTGGGACCTTGATCAAACTAAAAAGCTTCTGCACAGCCAAGAACATAGTAAGTAAAGCAAGCAGACAGCCCTCAGAATGGAAGAAAATATTTTCAGGTTATACCTCCGATAAAGGTCTAATAACCAGAATCCACAGAGAACTCAAACATATTAGCAAGAAAAGAACATGTGATCCCATCTCAGTGTGGGCAAGGGACTTGAAGAGAAACTTCTCTAAAGAATACAGACACACGATCTACAAATACATGAAAAAAAGCTCGTCATCTTTAATCATAAGTGAAATGCAAATCAAAACTACTCTGAGATATCACCTAACCCCAGTAAGAGTAGCCCACATAACAAAATCCCAAAACCAGAGATGTTGGTGTGGATGTGGATAAAAGGGCACACTTCTACACTGCTGGTGGGAATGCCCACTAATACATTCCTTCTGGAAGGATGTTTGGAGAATACTTAGAGACCTAAAAATAGACCTGCCATTCAATCCTATAATTCCTTTACTAGATTTATACCCAGAAGACCAAAAATCACAATATAACAAAGACATCTGTACCAGAATATTTATTGCAGCCCAATTCATAATTTCTAAGTCATGAAAGAAGCCCAAGTGCCCATCAACCCATGAATGGCCTAGCAAATTGTGGTACATGCATACCATGGAATATTATGCAGCCCTAAAGAAAGATGGAATATTATGCAGCCTTAAAGAAAGATGGAGACTTTACATCTTTCATGTTTACATGGATGGAGCTGGAACATATTCTTCTTAGTAAAGTGTCTCAAGAATGGAAGAAAAAGTACCCAATACTCACCCTTATTATGAAACTAATGTAGGACCTTCACATGAAAGCTATAACCCAGTTACAACCTAAGAATAGGGAGAAAGGGGAACGTGAGGGGAGGGAGGGGGGAGGAGGGGGATTAATGGGATTACACCTGCAGTGCATCTTACAAGGGTATATGTGAATCCTAGTAAATGTGGAATGTAAAGGTCTTAGCAAAATAACTAAGAAAATGCTACAAAAGCTATGTTAACTAATGTGATGAAAATGTGTCAAACGATCTATGAACCAAGTGTATGGTGTCCCACGATCATACTAATGTACACAGCTATGGTTTAATAAAAATAAATAAAAAAAACATAAATAAATAAATAAATATATAATCCCACACACACACAAAAAACAAAAAAACAAAAAAACGAAAGATGGAGACTTTACCTCTTTCATGTTTACATGGATGGAGCTGGAACATATTCTTCTAAGCAAAGTATCTCAACAATGGAAGAAAAAGTATCCAATTTACTTAGCTCTACTATGAAGCTAAATTATAGCTTTCACATGAAGGCTGTAAGCCAACTATAGCACAAGACTATGGGGAAAGGGCCGAGAAGAGGAAGGGAGGGGGAGATTGGGATAGAGGGAGGGTAATGGGTGGGGCCACACCTATGGTGCATCTTAGAATAGGTACAGGGGAAAGTTACTAAATGCAGAACACAAATGCCTACATATAATAACTAAGAAAAAGCCATGAAGGCTATGTTGAACAGTTTGATGAGAATATTTTAGATTGTATATGAAACCAGCACATTGTACCCCTTGATTGAACTAATGTACACAGCTATGATTTAACAATAAAAATAAATAAAAAATAAAAAATAAACATTTCTGTATATGTTGTAGTTACACAATGCTATGTCAGTTTTTAATGCTTAAAGACTAATATTTTAGAGATTGCTTTCTTGCATATTTGATAACCAGAAAAGGTCAGCAAACTGTACCTCAAAAGTATTTAGTGTTTTATTTTAATGTGTGTTAACGCTGATTAAATTAAAGCCAGACAATTAAGCTAAATTCCTCTATTGTCCTTTGCCAGGAAGTTAAGGGGCATTTTTAAATAACTTTAAGCAACATATTCTTCCCTCTTTCTACATGATTTTGTCCCAAAGGATTTTGGGTAATAATCATTTTGGAGAGTAGTATGAATTATCTATGGACAATTTTAATCCTTCTCAGAGTACAATGAAAAAATGCTAACACATCCCAGCAAGGCTGAAATATTTATAAATGGTTTTAGCTCAACTCTTCATAATGCGATATGCTTTTACGTGTTTATCATTAAGATTTAAACTTGAGCAATTTTTCAGAGATGAGCTCACTGTGATTAAATGGTTTATTCAGAATAGTTAATAGCTTGCTATTCCTGAGGTATAATGACCCTAACATGCTCAGTACAGGGATCAAAGATGTTATTATTAAACTAAGACAAAGCAATGGAGTGTGGACTAAGAGGGAAAAATACATGTACAATAGAGAAATTACAGGCAAGTGGAAAGTCATGGAAAGTCATTTGCAAAAACACATCCCTATAAGCGTATTAAAAAGCCACAAACAGATCCTCTGAAGAGCTGTAAAAGGATTTTGATTAAATTATTTTTGAGACTTTTGAGGTACATCTTTAGGGTTATAATAATTTTTTATAAAATACAGACTGTTTTATCAAAAATATTTATACATTCTGTTATAATATATTGCTTTTGCCCTCAATAACTGCCAAAATAAAATCTGGATCCAGTGGCCTACAATACACAAATGCACTTATTGTAAATGCTGGAGTTTGAGGTGTCTGCTTGGCCACTGTACAAAAGTGATGAAATGGTGAAATTAAATAATAAGCCTACAACATAGAATACATTACAACTTGCACATATACATGATCACAGCATGTATACAATGATAATCCCTATGGTTTAAAGAAGTTATAGTTCTCTTCTACAACAGACACAAAAACAAGATGAAGTAGGTTGATACATGTAAAATGAATACCAAAAAGGGCGGGTAATAAGTTCACTGATTTTGGAACATGAAACATACTGAGTGTCTCAACTTTGGGAATGCATACAGCTAACACAGTATCTTGGTTCAGGCTGATCAGAAGTCCCCATTCTTAACATTTTAAGTAAATGCTGGTGTTTCTGTTTGTTTCAGCATTGTTCTATAAACAAAAGGTTTGTTTGGCAAACAGCTCTGTTGGAAAATTATGAGGCTCTGGGACACGGTTGGTAAAGATAAGGCAGTAAAAAGTTTTCTCATAATAAACATAGAAAATTTATGAAAAAAGACATAATTCATTCTGTTTTTTAAAAAAAATCAAGCCTAAAAATGTGCATACATTGCCAGTATAATTTTTTTTTAATTGGCAAAAGGATAATTTATTCTTTAATATAAATACTATCATCTTGTTTGAATTTTTATTTTTTTTATTAAATCATAGCTGTGTACATTGATATGATCATGAGGCATCATTCACTAGCTTCACAGACCGTTTACCAAGTTTCACATATACCCTTGTAAGATGTACCGCTGGTGTAATCCCACCAATCCCCTTGCCTCTACCCACCTCCTCAATCCCTCCCCTCCTTTTCCCCCTTCACCCTATTCTTAGGTTGTAACTGGGTTATAGCTTTCATGGGAAAACTCTAAATTAGCTTCATAGTAGAGCTGAGTACATTGGGCACTTTTTCTTCCATTCTTGAGATACTTTACTAAAAAGAATATGTTTCAGCTCCATCCATGTAAACATGAAGGAGGGAAAGTCTCCATCATTTTTTAAGGCTGCATAATATTCCATGGTGTACATATACCACAATTTATTAATCCATTCATAGATCGATGGGCACTTGGGCTTCTTCCATGACTTAGCAAGTATGAATTGGGCTGCAATAAACATTCTGGTACAAATATATTTGTTATGATGTGATTTTTGGTCTTCTGGGTATATGCCCAGTAGAGGGATTACAGGATTGAATGGCAGATCTATTTTTAGATCTCTAAGTGTTCTCCATATCTCTTTCCAAAAGGAATGTATTAATTTGCATTCCCACCAGCAGTGCAGAAGTGTTCCCTTTTCTCCACATCCGCACCAACATCTCTGGTCTTCTGATTTTGTGATATAGGCTAGTGTCACTGGAGTTATATGGTATCTCAAACCATATAACTCTGATTTGCATTTCTCTGATGATCAAAGATGATGAGCATTTTTTCATATGTCTGAAGGCCGTGCGCCTGTCTTCTTCAGAGAAGTTTCTCTTCAAATCCCTTGCCCAGCCTGCGATGGGATCCTTGTTCTATTCTTGCTAATGCGTTTGATTTCTCTGTGGATTCTGGTTATTAAACCTTTGTTGGAGACATACCCTGCAAATATCTTCTCCCATTCTGAGGGCTGTTTGCTTGCTTTACTTACTGTGTTCTTGGCTGTGAAGAAACTTTTTAGTTTAATCAAGTCCCAGTAGTGTATTTTTGAAGCTGCTTCCATTGCCTGGGGGTTCCTCCTCAGAAAATACTTGCCCAGACTGATTTCTTCAAGGGTTTTCCCTGCACTCTCCACCAGTATTTTTATAGTTTCATGTCTTAAGTTTAAATCTTTGATCCAGTGAGAGTCTATCTTAGTTAATGGTGAAAGGTGTGGGTCCACATTCAGTCTTCTACAGGTTGCCAGCCAGTTCACCCAGCACCATTTGTTAAATAGGGAATCTTTCCCCCACTGATGTTTTTAATTGGCTTGTCAAAGATCAAATAATGGTAAGTAGCTGGATTCATCTCTTGGTTCTCTATTCTGTTCCAGACATCTACTTCTCTGTTTTTGTGCCAATACCATGCTGTTTGGATCACTATCGATTTTTAGTATAGTCTGAGGTCTGGTAGCGTAATTCCTCCTGCTTTGTTTTTATTTCTGAGTAATGTCTCGGCTATTCAAGGTTTTTTCTGATTCCATATAAAATGAAGTATTGTTTTTTCAAGATCTTTAAAGTATGACAGTGGAGCTTTAATAGGTATTACACTGAAATTATATATTGCTTTGGGTAGTATGGACATTTTAACAATGTTGATTCTTTCCAGCCATGAGCATGGTATGTTTTTCCATTTGTTAATATTTTCAGCTATTTATTTTCTTAGAGTTTCAAAGTTCTCTTTATAAAGCTCTTTCACATCCTTTGTTAGATAAATTCCCAAATATTTCATCTTCTTTGGCACTACTATGAATGGGATAGAGTCCTTAACTATTTTTTCAACTTGACTATTGTTGGTATAAATAAAGGCTACTGATTTATGAATGTTGATTTTGTAACCTGAGATGCTACTGTATTCCTTGATCACTTCTAAGAGTTTTGTAGTAGAGTCCCTAGTGTTTTCCAGATATACAATCATATCATCTGCGAAGAGTGAAAGTTTGATCTCTTCTGACCCTATATGGATACCCTTGATCGCCTTTTCTTCCCTAATTGCAATGGCTAAAACTTCCATTAAAATGTTAAAAAGCAATAGAGACAAAGGGCAGCCTTCTCTGGTTCCTGATCTGAGTGGAAATGATTCTAATTTAACTCCATTCATTATGATATTGGCTGTGTGTTTCCTGTAGATGGTCTATGTCAGTTTAAGAAATGTCCCTTCTATACCGATTTCCTTAATTGTTCTGATCATGAAGGGATGCTGGATATTATCAAGAGCTTTTTCTGCATCAATTGAGAGAATCATATGGTCTTTGTTTTTTAATTTGTTTATGTGCTGGATTACATTTATAGATTTATGTATATTGAACCAGCCTTGAGACCTTGGGATAAAACTGACTTGGTCATGATATATAATTTGTTTGATGTGTTGCTGGATTCTGTTTCTTAGGATCTTGTTGAATATTTTTGCATCTATATTCATTAGTGATATCAGTCTATAATTTTCTTTTCTTGTTGGGTCTTTTCCTGGTTTGGTAATCAGGGTGATGTTTGCTTCATAGATCATGTTGGGTAGTCTTCCTTCTTTTTCTACCTGTTGGAACAGGTTGAGTAATATAGATACTAATTCCTCTTTAAAGGTTTGGTAGAATTCTGACGTGAAACCATCTGGTCCCGGGCTTTTCTTTTTAGGGAGGTTTTGTATGGTTGATGCTATTTCCGAACTTGATATGAGCCTGTTTAACATTTCCACTTAATTCTGGCTAAGTCTCGGAAGGTGATGTGCTTCCAAGTATTGGTCAATTTCCTTTAGATTTTCATATTTCTGAAAATAAAGTGCCTTGTTATATTCATTAAGGATTTTTTGGATTTCAGAAGAGTCTGTTGTTATTTCATCTTTGTTGTTTCTGATTGATGAGATTAGAGATTTTACTTTTATTTTCCTGATTAGGTTGGCCAAAGGTTTATCTATTTTATACACCTGTTCAAAAAACCAGCTTTTTGATTTATTGATCTGTTGTATTATTCTTTTGTTTTAAATTTCATTTAATTCTGCTCTAATTTTGGTTATTTCTTTTCTTCTACTGGGTTTGGGGTTGGAATGTTCTTCCTTTTTCAGTTGCCTGAGATGTCCCATTAAGTTGTTAACTTCCTCTCTTTCCGTTCCCTTGAGGAAGGCTTGCAGTGCTGTAAATTTCCCTCTTAGAACTTCCTTTGCAATGTCCCAGAGGTTCTGATAGTTCGTGTCTTCATTGTCATTTTGTTCCAAAAAATTGGCGATTTCTTTCTTAATCTCATCTCTGACCCAGCTATCATTCAGCATAAGGTTATTTAACTTCAATGTTTTTGTATGAGTATGCATATTCCTGTTGTTACTCAGCTCAAGTTGTTTTTTTTTTAATTTTTTTAATTTTTTTTATTAAATCATAGCTGTGTACATTGATATATTTATGGGGCATCATTCACTAGCTTCACAGACCGTTTACCAAGTTTCACATATACCCTTGTAAGATTCACCGCTGGTGGAATCCCACCAATCTCCTTCCCTCTACCCACCTCTTCCCTCTCTCCCCTCCCTTTTCCCCTTCCCCCTATTCTTAGGTTGTAACTGGGATACAACTTTCATGTGAAAACCCTAAATTAGTTTCATAGTAGGGCTGAGTACATTGGGTACTTTTTTTTCCCTTCTTGAGATACTTTACTAAGAAGAATATGTTCCTGCTCCATCCATGTAAACATGAAAGAGTAAAGTCTCCATCTTTCTTTAAGGCTGCATAATATTCCATGGTGTACATATACCACAATTTATTAATCCATTCGTGCATCGATGGGCACTTAGGCTTCTTCCGTGACTTAGCAATTATGAATTGGGCTGCAATAAACATTCTGGTACAAATATATTTGTTATGATGTGATTTTTGGTCTTCTGGATATATGCCCAGTAAAGGGATTACAGGATTGAATGGCAGACCTATTTTTAGATCTCTAAGTTTTCTCCATATCTCTTTCCAAAAGGAATGTATTAATTTGCATTCCCACCAACAGTGCAAAAGTGTTCCCTTTTCTCCATATCCACGCCAGCATCTCTGGTCTTGGGATTTTGTTATTTAGGCTAGTCTCACTGGAGTTAGATGGTATCTCAAAGTAGTCTTGATTTGCATTTCTCTGATGATTAAAGATGATGAGCATTTTTTCATATGTCTGAAGGCCATGCACCTGTCTTCTTCAGAGAAGTTTCTCTTTAAGTCCTTTGCCCAGCCTGCGATGGGATCCCTTGTTCTATTCTTGCTAATGCATTTGAGTTCTCTGTGGATTCTGGTTATTAAACCTTTGTTGGAGACATACCCTGCAAATATCTTCTCCCATTCTGAGGGCTGTTTGCTTGCTGTTTGCTTGTGTTCTTGGCTGTGCAGAAGCTTTTTAGTTTGATCAAGTCCCAGTAGTGTATTTTTGAAGCTGCTTCCATTGCCCGGGGGTCCTCCTCAGAAAATACTCTCCAGACTGATTTCTTCAAGGGTTTTCCCTGCACTCTCCTCTAGTATCTTTATAGTTTCATGTCTTAAGTTTAAATCTTTGATCCAGTGAGAGTCTATCTTAGTTAATGGTGAAAGGTGTGGGTCCACATTCAGTCTTCTACAGGTTGCCAGCCAGTTCACCCAGCACCATTTGTTAAATAGGGAATCTTTCCCCCACTGATGTTTTTATTTGGCTTGTCAAAGATCAAATAATGGTAAGTAGCTGGATTCATCTCTTGGTTCTCTATTCTGTTCCAGACGTCTACTTCTCTGTTTTTGTGCCAATACCATGCTGTTTGGATCACTATCGATTTTTAGTATAGTCTGAGGTCTGGTAGCATAATTCCTCCTGCTTTGTTTTTATTTCTGAGTAATGTCTCGGCTATTCAAGGTTTTTTCTGATTCCATATAAAATGAAGTATTGTTTTTTCAAGATCTTTAAAGTATGACAGTGGAGCTTTAATAGGTATTACACTGAAATTATATATTGCTTTGGGTAGTATGGACATTTTAACAATGTTGATTCTTTCCAGCCATGGGTATGGTATATTTTTCCATTTGTTAATATTTTCAGCTATTTCTTTTCTTAGAGTTTCATAGTTCTCTTTATAGAGATCTTTCACATCCTTTGTTTGATAAATTCCCAAATATTTCATCTTCTTTGGCACTACTGTGAATGGTATAGAGTCCTTAACTGTTTTTTCAACTTGACTATTGTTGGTATATATAAAGGCTACCAATTTATGACTGTTGATTTTGTAACCTGAGACGCTGCTGTATTCCTTGATCACTTCTAAGAGTTTTGTAGTAGAGTCCCTAGTGTTTTCCAGATATACAATCATATCATCTGTGGAGAGTGAAAGTTTGATCTCTTCTGACCCTATATGTATACCTTTGATCGCCTTTTGTTCCCTAATTGCAATGGCTAAAACTTCCATTACAATGTTAAAAAGCAATGGGCAGCCTTGTCTGGTTCCTGATCTGAGTGGAAATGATTCCAATTTAACTTCATTCAATATGATATTGGCTGTGGGTTTTGCTGTAGATGGTCTCTATCAGTTTAAGTATTTTCCCTCTATACCAATTTCCCTAATTGTTCTTATCATGAAGGGATGCTGGATATTATCAAGAGCTTTTTCTGCATCAATTGAGAGAATCATATGCTCTTTGTTTTTTAATTTGTTTATGTGCTGGATTACATTTATAGATTTACGTATATTGAACCAGCCTTGAGACCCTGGTATCAACCGACTTGTTCATGATGTATAATTTGTTTGATGTGTTGCTGGATTCTGTTTCTTAGGATCTTGTTGAATATTTTTGCATCTATATTCATTAGTGATATCAGTCTATAATTTTCTTATCTTGTTGGGTTTTTTCCTGGTTTGGTGATCAGGGTGATGTTTGCTTCATATTTCATGTTAGGTAGTCTTCCTTCTTTTTCTACCTGTTGGAACAGGTTGAGTAATATAGGTACTAATTCCTCTTTAAAGGTTTGGTAGAATTCTGACTTGAAACCATCTCGTCCCGGGCTTTTCTTTTTAAGTAGGTTTTGTATGGTTGATGCTATTTCCGAACTTGATATGGGCCTGTTCAACATTTCCACTTGATTCTGGCTAAGTCTCGGAAGGTGACGTGCTTCCAAGTATCGGTCAATTTCCTTTAGTTTTTCATATTTCTGAGAATACAGTTTCTTGTAATATTTATTCAGGATTTTTTGGATTT
Source organism: Nycticebus coucang (assembly GCF_027406575.1). Taxonomy (NCBI): domain Eukaryota; kingdom Metazoa; phylum Chordata; class Mammalia; order Primates; family Lorisidae; genus Nycticebus; species Nycticebus coucang. Next base: position 88,004,412 of record NC_069793.1, read on the forward strand.
CGGAGGATTCTGCTGTTATTTCGTCTTTTTTGTTTCTGATGGATGAGATTAGAGATTTTACTCTTTTTTTTCCTGATTTGGTTGGCCAAAGGTTTATCTATTTTATTGACCTGTTCAAAAAACCATCTTTTTGATATATTGATCTGTTGTATTATTCTTTTTTTTCAATTTCATTTAATTCTGCTCTAATTTTGGTTATTTCTTTTCTTCTACTGGGTTTGGGGTTGGAATGTTCTTCCTTTTTCAGTTGCCTGAGATGTCCCATTAAGTTGTTAACTTCCTCTCTTTCCATTCCCTTGAGGAAAGCTTGCAGTGCTGTAAATTTCCCTCTTAGAACTTCCTTTGCAGTGTCCCAGAGGTTCTGATAGTTCATGTCTTCATTGTTGTTTTGTTCCAAAAATTTGGTGATTTCTTTCTTAATCTCATCTCTGACCCAACTATCATTCAGCATAAGTTTATTTAACTTCCATGTTTTTGTATGAGTATGCAGATTCCTGTTGTTACTCAGCTCAAGTTTTATTCCATGGTGGTCCAAGAAGATGCATGGAATAATTTCTATTCCTTTAAATTTACTGAGGTTAGACTTGTGACCTAAGATGTGTTCGATTTTGAGGTAAGTTCCATGGGCTGATGAGAAGTATGTTTATTCAGTTTTGGTGGGATGAAATGTTCTGCAGATGTCTGCTCAATCCAAATGTTGAATGGTTAGGTTTAAATCTAAGATTTCTTGGCTCAGCTTCTTGTTGGATGATCCATCCAACACTGCCAAAGGAGTGTTGAAATCTCTGACTATTATGGAGCTGGAGGAAATCAAGTTGCTCATAATCTGTTAGAGTTTCTCTTATAAATCGAGGTGCATTCTGGTTGGGTGCATAGATATTAATAATTGAGATCTCATCATATTGAGTATTACCCTTAACAAATATGAAGTGACCATTCTTGTCCTTCCTTACTTTTGTTGGTTTAAAGCCTATTGTATCTGCAAATAAAATTGCAATGCCTGCTTTTTTCTGATTACCGTTTGCCTGAAATATGGATGACCATCCTTTCACCCTTAGTCTGTATTTGTCTTTTAAGTTAATGTGTGACTCTTGTATGCAACAGATATCTGGCCTGAGTTTTTGTATCCAGTCAGCTAACCTATGCCTCCTTAGAGGACAGTTTAAGCCATTCACATTAATGGAGAATATTGTTAAGCCTGATGAAGTTTTGGGTATCGAGTTTTTCAAAAGTCCAGTGGGCATTTTTAATCCTTTTGCCAGTGTGGAAATTGGAGTTTGATTCGAAGTTTCTGAGTGAGTTTACTTTTGTGGTATAGGATTGGGTTGGTCATTATGGAGGATAGGTCTGAGAATATCCTGAAGAGCTCGTTTGGTTATGGTAAATTTCTTCAACATATGAATGTCATTAAAGTATTTAATTTCTCCATCATAAATGAAACTCAATTTAGCTGGATACAAGATCTGGGGTTGAAAGTTATTTTGCTTTAGGAGATTAAAAGTCGGTGACCACCCTCTTCTGGCTTGAAAAGTTTCAGCAGAGAGATCTGCAGTCATTCTACTATTCTTCCCTTTGAAGGTAATTGTTTTCTTTCTCCTGGTTGCTTGATGATTTTCTCCTTCATATTAACTTTAGTGAATTATGATATGCCTGGGGGATGTCTTATTGGGGTTGAGTCGTGCTGGGGTTCTGAAGCTGTCCGCTATCTGAATTTCAGAATCTCTAGGCATGTTTGAAAAATTCTCTTTCATAATTTCATGCAGAAGGGCCTCTGTGCCCAGCGAGGCTGCTTCATCTGTTTCTGGAACTTCAATGATTTGGATATTGACCTTCTTCAAATTATCCCAGAGCTCTCAGAGTGAATGATCCATTTTTGCTTTCCATTTCTCTTCCTCTTTGAGAGTTTGGGAGTGTTCAAAGGTTTTATCTTCAATGTGAGAAATCCTTTCTTCTGCTTGCCTCATTCTATTTCTGAGGGATTCTACTGTATTTTTCATATATTTGAGGGCTGCAAATTCTTGCTTCAGTGTGTCTAAGTCTTTGTTGGTTTTGTCTTTAAATTCATTAAATTCTTCAGACAACTTTTGAATTTCTCCTCGAAGTCCTTATTCCACTTTGTTAATCTTGTCTGCAATCCAAATTCTGAATTTGATTTCTGACATCTCAGCCAGTTGTTTATGAATGGGATCTTCAATTACATCTGCCATATCTTTCCTTGGGGGGGGTTCATCTATTCTGGTTATTCATGTTACCAGATTTTTTCCACTGATTCCGCCCCATGGTTGTTTTACTCCCTTTGATTTTTTTCCCCTGGGGCTTTGTCGAGGGCCTGTACAGTGTTGTGGCCTGAGAAACTGGGGCCCTGTCTGGTGTGGTGGGGCTAAGTGGTTCCGTCTTATTTTCAGCTGGTTTCTGTTCTACCCTAATGAAACAGATACTCTGGATTGAAGTCTCAGCTGTGGAGAAATATCAGAAATTAAGTCACCCCACCCCCCACTGGCAAACAATTGGAAAAGAAAAATCAAACCTTTCTACCACCATACACCCAGGGCACCACCTGATTTGTCCTTAGGCGATTGGTTCGGTTCAAAAGATCCAAATCAATTGTCTCAGTCTGCACCCGTCTCGGGTAAGATAGTTTAAGAGGTCTCTGGGAACTGGATCACAGGAGTCTGGTGACTACTCTGTTGTGGCTTGCTCCAGGCTGTGTGGAGTCAGGAGGAGCCCCACTATACTTTTTGATATTAATTTCCTTAAAAAAATAAGAGCATTTGCCTTATTGAAACAGAATCATGTGAAGTCTGTCATTCACAGAAAACTTCATGTGAACAGTAATAGCATTCCCAGCCCTTCTGTTTCTTTCTGTAAAGTATAGTTATGTTATTCATTTTCCTTCTTCTTAAGGCAGACATATGGCAAAACTAGGTTCTACAAAAAAATGTTTTGTTTTTTTTTCTTTTTTTAACATAGACTATTGATCCAAATGTATTTATTTGGATAGATTTTCACAATCGATGTTCGTTCAACTTAAACTCTATGTTTCCATGAAACTCCATGTTTCAGATTTATGTTGAAAATATATTGAGAAGCCACTTTTCAAGAGGGTATTAGAATGGTACTTTAAACAAATCTTCATGTGTTTTTCAAGATACAACTCAGAAGCTACAGGTAGCACAGACAGCACATGGAAGGTTGCTAATGAGATGTCTTCTTGTGAGAGTTGGTCTGCTTGGTTCACAGTGTCTGGGAAGTTAACACCAATCAGCAATGTAGTCAAAATCTCTGGACATTTCTTGTTCCTCTTCTGAAAGTATCCTTGGTTCTTGAGGTGGAGTCAGAATAGGTGCTTCTGAGGTAAATTCATTGTCGAAATGACTAATATCTTCTCGTCCTCTGATGGTGGGGACAAAGGGTGGCTTTACTTTTTGTCCATCAGAGCACTCCAATCAATTAGCTGGGTGCTTTTTTACATCCTCTGTAACTTTCTCACCAGCCCCAAGGTGCCCGTCAGGATTTCTTCTTAACAGCCTTCTCATTATGGAAATGGCTTCTGTAGATAAGAACCTTATTTACAGTACTGTCAAAAACTTCCTCTTCATCATCACCAGGAAAGGGAGAATCACCAATGAGAATTTCATATATAAGTACACCAAGCCCCCACCAATCTACAGCCCGTGTATAGGATGTTTCTGTTTATACTTCTGGGGCAAGGAATTCCAGAGTGTCACAAAATGTGCTTGTTCTGTCTCCGTAGCCCATCCCTTCTTTGCAAAGTCCAAAAGCAGCAATTTTCATAAAGCCCTCTGTGTCTAGCAATAAATTACCCAATTTCAAATCTCTATGGCAATTTTGTGTTCATGTAAATACTGCAACCCAAGAACTACATAAGCAGCATAAAATACAGCTCTTGGTTCAGAAAAGACATCAGTATGAATGTGTATCATTAGGTCCCCACTGGTAGCATACTCCATTACAAAGCAAACATGCTCTTTGGTTTGGAAACATGCAAAAAGGTTCACCAAAAAGGGATGCCTTACACTATTCACAGTTTCAAAAATTCTTTTTTCACACATCTATCTACTTCATCTCGAGCCACAATGTCTCCTTTCTTTAAGGCTTTTTTCTTTTCTTTTCTTTTCTTTTAATTGTTAAATTATAGCTGTGTACATTAGTGCAATCGCCTGTACCCATTCAAAGATGCACCATAGATGTGGCCCCACCCATTACCCTCCCTCTACCAAAACCTCGCCCCTCCCTTCCCCTTCTGTGGCCCTTTCCCCATAGTCTTGTGCTATAGTTGGGTTATAGTCTTCATGTGAAAGCTATAATTTAGCTTCATAGTAGGGCTGAGTACATTGGATACTTTTTCTTCCATTCCTGAGATACTTTGCTAAGAAGAGTATGTTCCAGCTCCATCCATGTAAACACGAAAGAGGTAAAGTCTCCATATTTCTTTCAGGCTGCATAATATTCCATGGTATACATGTACCACAATTCGCTAGTCCATGTGTGGGTCGATGGGCACTTGGGATTCTTCCATGACTTAGCAATTATGAATTAGGCTGCAATATAGTGTTATTACCTAGGTCTTTAAGGCTTTTATAGCAAACATCTCGTTTGTGTGTTTATATTCAGCCAAAAGCACCTTTCCAAAATGTCCTCTTCCCAAGACAGCACAACATGTGAAATCTTGTAGATTAAAATCAAACTTTTGCTGAGATCTTCTATTCTCAAGTTCTCGAATACCACTATATTCTAGGCCTGACTGAGGAATATCAGATTTATCAGATTGGGACTTTGGAAGTATACTGTTTCTGTGGTCAATATCAAAACAGTTTCTGAATCCTGTCCTGGTGTATCCAAAACTCTAAATTCAGAAGAACCATCCATTTCTCCAAGGGAAGAAGCATGTGGTGGGGCCAGAGGAGGTTCAGGCTCAAGATCAAAGTCCAATTTGGTTACTATAGAATCACTAGTTGAAGGCGCTAGCTCAGGGACATGTACATCAACCACTGGTGCTGTAGTAGGCACAGGAGTTTGAGGGATGAAGGTGCCAGAATGATTTACTGTAGGAATAGCTCTTCTCACTAGCCTTCCCCACGTGGCAATATTAATATTCATCTGAGGAGCTCTGAGAAATGTTTTGCCTTGTTGTTTCAAAAAAATTTTCTTTTGTCTTTGAAGTTTTGGTCTTCTTTCAATAACTGGATTAAAAAAGGTAACCTCTGCAAATAAAGTACCTTGGGGTTCCAAATAGAGACACATGCCATGCCGTTGGTTGTCTGAAAAATCTTCTAACCTCAGAAATTTTAGGTTAGAAAATCTCTAACCACAGAGATTGCCAATCACGCCAATAAACTGAAATTTTCAGCTGACGTGACCTTTCTAGTTCCAGTGTAAACTTCTGGTCTCATGACTGATCGGAAATGGGTTTCCAGCTAGTTTGACCAGCCACAGTATTATCTAGCTTCAAAATGGCACAGACATCATTGGACAAGTCATCGGTTTTTAGAAGATTTCGACTACTTCCACTTTTACTTTTACTCGTTCTGCTCATGAAAGATGATCTGATTTCACTGGGACTCCAGCTAGGTAGTGCAACCGATGGTGCTTTTGACCATCCAGATGTCTTGGCAGCTCCTAAGATGAATTTCCAAAGTACCTATTAATGCTGCTGGTTTGGACAGCGTACTATACTGGTTTTGTGTAGATATCATACTTTAACATGGACTTAACGTTGGTGATGCAACAAGGGAAAGCTCCTCAATAATAATACTTCTTTTGAGATGATTTTTGGGAAGTTCATTTAATCTTTGCTCTAAGGAATACTTTAAAAGATCCAACTTCTGACTTGATTCATTAAATCTTGCTTGAGCTTCTGAAAGTGCTTTTCGGTCTGTTACTTTTCTTGAGTCAAGTATTTCATTACATCTTTGCACCTTCTGCAACTGCAAACTCTGTCCTAAAATGATGCCTTAATTCTTCCATTGGAAGTTCAAGAGGACTTATCACAGGTTTTTCATTATCAAAAGCCAATTCATTGGTATTGAACTGCCTGAAGAATCTGCATTCATATAACTTCAATTTTCCTGCTGCGTGTAACAGCTCCGTGGTGAATGCTGGGACTCCGCGATCTGTTGGCTGTTGGTTTTTCTTGTTTTATTTTTTTCCATCTTCTCTTTTCTTGCCTAAGTGGCAGTCCTTATTTTTATCTTTGAATTATAACAAGACACTACAGTTGTCTTAGAGGCTTCATTTCTGTTTTGTTTTATGAGAACTATAGTTTACTTATTTATTTTTCTTAAGTTATTTCCAAGTAGGAACTAGAGTTTAATTTGTTTCTTTAGTCCTCCCAATGATTATATAAACTGTTGATAGATGATTCCCCTAATTAAGAATCACTCCTAAGAATAAGTATCTTTTTTTTTTTTTTAAAGACAGAGGCTCAGGCTGTTGCCCTAGGCAGAGTACCATAGTGTCACAGTTCACAGCAACCTTCAACTCAGGGTCAAGTGATCCTCTTGCCTAAAAAATATAGAAAATATAGTTTTTCTATATTTAGTAGAGACAGGGTCTTGCTTTTTGGTCAGGCTGGTCTCAAACTTGTTAGCTCAAGCAATCCACCTGCCTTGGCCTCACAGAGTGCTAGGGTTATAGGTGTGAGCCACCACACCTGGCCAATAAATATCTCTAAGCTTTATTTAACATACCCTGATACTTTTCCCTACATTAGATATATACTGAAATTCTACAATAAGAAAACTATTGTTTTACTTAAGCAATGTATCCACTGCACACGAGTTATGTGAACTTGAGAAAATGGCTTAACTTAAATGCTCAAATATCTGTTCATTTTCTCTTACATAAAATATAATCTTTGTCAGCAAATAAAAGCTTATTTGCTTTTATATTCTAAAATGTTAGAATAATACTGGGTACACAAAATTCATACAAAAAGTATTTGCTGCAAGCATTAAATAACCACATCCTAAGCAAGTTAGTACTTTTCTTAGTAATTGTAAGAATTATTTTTTCTATGTGGAGACAAGACAACATTTATCCTGTTACCTTATTGATGCCACTTCCAATATTTCCACATTTTTTTCAAGCATCCATGAAACATCTACCAAGATAGACCATATTATGAGTCATAAAGGAAAACTTGAAAATTATAAAAATTTAAAATTATGATTATATAATTATAAATTTATAAATTATAAAAAATAATTAAATTTATGCAGAAAATTCATCCTAATAATACTGTATGAAGTCAAGAACATTAGAAATTGAGAAAAACTCTAAAATTAATCAAGGTTTCTACCTGAAGTCTAAAACAAGTAGAGTGAAACAAATATGATCCAGGAGAAGAAAGAAAATAATAATGATAAATCAAAAAATTGAAAATAGGAAAAGAAAAAACAAAATAAAAATTCATTAAAAAATTAACCCTAGTAAGATTTACAAAGGCGTGACTATAGGTCCTTAAGCCATTAAAAGGTCAGTAATGAATATAACACATAATTTTATGCTTCTAAAATCAACTCAGAATAAACCAATATTATGAAAACAGCATAACATTAAACAGAACTATATGAAATAGATGATCAGAATTGTCCTATAACAATTAAAGCAATTTAATTTGTAGTTTACTCTTGAAAAAGAATATTTCATGTCCAGATAATTTCATTAGAAATATCTACCAAATTTTTGAATTAACTTTAATTTTACAATATTTATTCCACAGAACAGAAAAGGAGAACATTTCCTGATCCATTTTATGAGAACAGAATAACCCTGATGCCAAAAATCAAAGAGAGTACAAAATAACAAAACTTTAGACAGACATTTTATGAATTTATAAACAAAAAGAATTTACACAATTAATGCACTAAGTATATCAGAACATGTTAGGAAACAAAATCCAATAATGTAAAAAAATTACATGCCATCACCAAGTGAAGTTTATTACAGAGAACAAGGCTCAATTATTTGACTATCAATGCAATTCACCATATTAGCAGATTAAAGAAGGGGAAAAAAATCACATTGTCATATAAACTTTTCAGAAAGAACATTTGACATAATTCAGCATCCATGAATGGTAAAACTTTTTGGAGGGTCGGAAGACAAAGAATTTGTCTGAATTTGGTAATGGACATATTCAAAAATACCAACAGCTGACACCATTCTATGATGGTTAAAGACTGATTGCTTTGGCAAGGATGTCCATTCACAACACTCCGAATCTAATTAATTGTATAACTAATAGCAGAGAAGGGATAAAGAAAGGGGCTTCAAGGAGTATGGGAGGAAAGCCTGGCCTTCTGAATAAGAAAGTCTGGAGGAGTCATAGAAACATTATGGGAACATTGTGGCTCACCTGACCAAGAATATCCTACACAAAATCCACGTTCCACATTTGGACCTGGGGTGAACAATGCACACCATACATACTCCAAGAATTGGTAAAAACATCAATTAGGTCAGCACTCAGCGATTCCTGCATAAAAAAGAAAGAGAATATGTATATGAGGTAACCTAGGTAATCAGTGCCCAATAAAAAAGGATAAAGGTGCCTGCAGATGCAGAGAGACCAGTGAAAAACTTACACAAACAAATTCAAAGGTAGATATAGATGTTTATGCCTTTACACTGCCTTTGTCATGGTGTCTCTTTTCACTCACTAGAACCACCCCACCCCAACCCCCACGGGAAATGCATTAACTTTCTTTTTACTTAAATAAATGTTCTCTTTGTTGTTAAAGTCTGTGTGAAGTTACTTTTGCTTTCATTCCACTCTGCTGGCCCTGTCCCCATTTTCATCAGGTCTCTATCCACTTTCACTTCCAATTGTTAGTTCCATGGAATAACCCAACCAGGTCAGCTGGGATGGGAGAACTTGACCCTGCACCACCAAAATAACCATTGTAATAAGATAGGGAATAGGCACACACACATTGGTAACACAACTGTCCCTTTATGCATATGTCATATGCATACCTATGAATAAATTCTGTAAGACTCCAGATTTTTTAAGAACCTCTTAGAGATTAGTGAGTTTAGCAATGCCACAGGCTACATAGTCAACTCATAAAAATCAATATTATTTACACTTCTATATATTAGGGCAATTGAAGTAATACCAAAAATATATTACTGGGATCTGATCAAACTAAAAAGCTTCTGCACTGCCAAGAACACAGTAAATAAAGCAAATTGACTGCCCTCAGAATAAGAGAAGATATTTGCAGGCTATGTTTCCAACAAAGGTCTGATAACCAGAACCCACAGATAACTCAAACTTATTAATAAGAAAAGAACAAATGATCCCATTTCACTATGGGCAAGAGATCTGAACAGAAGCTTCTCCAAAGAAGACAGGTCTATAGACACATGAAAAATGCTCATCATCTTTAATCATCAGAGAAATGCAAATCAAAACCACTTTGAGATACCATCTAACTCCTATAAGAGTAACCCACATAACCAAATCCCAAAACTACAGATGTTGGCATGGATGTGGAGAAAAGGGAACACTTCTCCACTGCTGTGGGAATTCAAGCTAATATGTTCCTTTTGGAAAGAAGTTTGGAGAACACTCAGGGATCTAAAAATTGACCTGCCATTGGATCCTGTAAGTCCTCTACTAGGAGTGTATCTAAAAGACCAAAAATCACTTTGCACCAGATCATTCATTGCAGCTCAATTAATAATAGCCAAGTCATGGAAGATGCCCAAGTGCCCATTGACCCATGAATAGATGAATAAATTATGGTATATGTACACCATGGAATATTATGCAGCCTTAAAAAAGATGGAGACTTTACCTCTTTTATGTTTACATGGAGGGACCTGGAACATTATCCTGAGTAAAGTATCTCAAGAATGGAGGAAAATGTATCCAATATACTCAGTACTTCTATGAAACCAACTTATATTTACTCACACTTTCTTATGAAAGGTAGAACACAGCTATAACCCAGGATGAAGGAGAGAAATGGAGTGGGAAGGGAGAGGAGGGGAAAGTTTGATAGAAGGAGGGTAAATGGTGGGACCACACCTATGGAACATATTGCAAGGGTACCAGTCAAATCTATCAAGTGTAGAACATAAATGTCTTAACATAATAATCAAGTAAATGAGGTGAAAGCTATATTAATTAGTTTGATGTAAGAATATCAAATTGTATAAAAAAATCAACACATTGTACCCCACATATGCATAAATTATTCATGATGTATGTGTATATAACTTAATAAAAAAAAAAGAATGAATAGGCAGAGACTAAAACTGAAAACAAAATGTAAGTTATAATCACTCCAAAGAAAATAAAATATTTAACAGAATATATATGATATATAGTTAATAAAACATATGTAAGATCTTACTACTAAATTTTATAAAATTATGATGAAAGAACTCAATCAAGTACCAAAATAAATAAATAAGACATTAATTGGAAAATTCCATATAATAGAAATGTGAATTTTTCCTAAATTAATCAACAGACTACTGAGATTTGTATTAAAATTCCACCAGAATTTTTGTGAATATAGACAATCTTCTAAAATTCATGTAGAGGCTGAATAAAAAAGGTAAAAAATGAAAAAAATCTTGATGAAGAAGAATAAAGTAGAAGGAATTTCTGTACTCATTGTTTCGGCTTACTAAAAACCTATAGTAATAAAGAAAATATGACTTTGGCAGAAGTTTAGACAAACAGATCAACAGAACAGAGTAGAAAACTTAGAAATAGACCCATATAAACATACTCAAATTCTTTGTTTATAATGGTGCAAAAACTATTTGGTAGAGAAAGTATAGATCTTTTCAATAAAAGGTAATTGAAACTTAATGGTAATCGAACCTTACATGTTATACAAAAATTAACTCAAAATGAATTTAGATTAAATATGGATAGAAAGTGGTTGCCAGGGTTAGGGAGGAAGAAAGTGTATAAAAGGGGAGAGGTGAGAGAAGTAGATATGAACAAAAAGGACAAAATGAGGCCATAGAACTTTTCCATATCTTGAGCATGAGAGTGGATACACAAACCTACACAGGTGACAAAATTATGTAGAATTAAACACACAAAAATACTATACCTATGAGTAAAAGGAAAATGGAGGAAATTAAAACAGTAATGGTGGCTTATGGTAATATCAATATTTTGGTTATGATATTGTTACAATTTTTCTAATTATTATCATTGGTGACCTTGGCAAGGTTTTTAAGATCTTTGTGTTATTCTTTACAATTGTATATGAATCTAAAATTATCATGAAATTCAATTGAGAATAAGCATAAATTATTAATATAAAAATTATTCTATCTCCAAAATATGCAATACTACATCATTTTACCATAAACACATTGAAGTTACTAATAGAATATAACCAAATATATATATATATATGTATATATTTTTTTTATGTGGTTTTTGGCCGGGGCTGGGTTTGAACCTGCCACCTCCGGCATATGGGACCGGCACCCTACTCCTTGAGCCACAGGTGCCACCCAACCAAATATCTTTTTAACACTGTAATTTTGGTTGAAGTAAAGTAGGGAACAATCTTTAGGGACAAAAATTGATGAGAAAGGCCGAAAAATATTATATTTTACCAGCAGTGCAAGGGCAAACTTACAAATTTTGTAATAGAAATGTCTTTTTGCTGACACCAAAGTTGAAAGTGAAAGAATATATAACAAAAATGGACGGGAAACTGGAACACACAGCTAGGAAGCACAAATACATTTGCCATCATTACACAGATGTACTAAGATAAATCAGTCATCAAAAAATAAAACAAAAACACAAATAAGAAACTTGACTTAGACACTTTTGTTCCTGGTGGCAAGATGTAACTTTTTAGAATTGCTAACTACAAATTTCCCGTCACATTCATTTGTAATTAAACATATATACCTACATGAGCCAGGAAACCTCAGGGTATTAGTATCCCAATGAAGTTGAAATTATTCTGGTTTGGTAAAATTCCAATATAAATAAAAATCAGCCCACATCTAAGTATCAAAATGGTATACCATAATAGCTAAAAAAAGAAAATGTTAAATGTAATCAAAAGAAAGTGCTTAAAGAGAAAAAATATTTTATAAAGGAAAGTTCACAGCAGTACCAAGGAAACCCAGTAGATAATGAGGCAGTATTTTCAAAGTGCCAAAGGAAAAATAAGATTAAACAAATGTTTAGTCTGATATACTATTATGCCAGAGATGCAGAATTTAGTTAAGTCTAATTATATTGATGTTAAAGTTTTCTTCAAATAAAAATGGTACATTCTAAACTGAGAGGTAAGTCTTTCCAAAACACATCCCGAAAGCTTTAATAAGACTTTCAAAATGCTCCTAGAAAGCATTAAGAAAACAAAAGTCACAAAAACATTATTGGCAAAGATGAAGATGCTAACACCCTGGAACTATTAACTTCTCTTCAAGTTTTCAACCTAGATAATGTCTTACAAGTGCAGAATATAATGTCCAAGAAAATCCTCAGCACAGTTGTGTATAATATAAAATGTAAAAAGAAATTTTAAACACTTCTTGTGTACATGATGTTAACATCTGTATGAAGTTTCACAACATATGATGCCATATCATACATCTTCTCAGATGCATGACTATAATTATATTAAGAGAAGACCTCTGATGACAGAAACTACTTTCACAGGTACCATTGCCGCTGGTTGGGAGATGGAGATATACTATCATAAAGAAAACAATTCCTACTTATGACCAATGTTTCAAACTCTAAGTTTGTCACTAATACTCTAGTCTTTATATATGAGGTATTTTCATATGTGAGGTATTTCATGACTTTAGAATTTTTAATATTCCCAACTACATTTGTCTTGCTTCTACTTGAAGAAAGCAGTAGCAACCTGCTGTTTACCATCTCTCAAATAAATGAGAACTGTTTTATTTTTATTTATTTATTTATTTATTTGTGTTTTTTTTTTTTTTTGGCCGGGGCTGGGTTTGAACCCGCCACCTCCGTCATATGGGACTGGCGCCCTACTCACTGAGTCACAAGCGCCACCCGAGAACTGTTTTATTATAATCATATATACATTAAATGTAAATATATTAATATAAACACAAATTAAAATTTGTTATGATTATATTTTATAAAAATAGCTATATTCAACTTCTGAAATTACAAATTACATACAAAATGATGTGATTAAGTTTATACATGATTAACCTTGTGAATACTTTTATATTATGACTTTTGCTTTCTACCAAACCTTGAAAATTTGAGGAATTAATAAATACTCAAAATGAAAATGTCCCTTTATACTTTTCCCTATACTTTTTTGAATAATCTCACGTATATTCTTACATTTTCCCAAATGTATTTTATTTGCCTCAAGAAAGCAATGACTGGATATAGAACTGATGAATTTTTGTCCCTTCCTTCAATTTGCATGCAGGCAGCTTTTAGGAAATGTTAGCATTCAAAATTTCAGGTGAGAAATCAGATGTTTGTAAGATCATCTGTCTTCTGTTCTTTATAGGTAGCTTTTTCTTCCATTTGAACTCTTATAATATGCAGTATTACCTCTGGAGCTTAAGAATTTCACCAGAATATTCTAGGCCTGAGTCTTAAAAAAAAAATATTAATCTTGTTTTACAGTAACCAACCCTTATCAATACACATACTTCAAGGGAACATTTTTCTATTCTTAAATATTTCAAAATAACACAAAATGTGAATATATTGAAGGAGTACAAAAGGATTATATAATACATGAGAATGTTCTTGCTAAGTACAGAGATTAGCTGGTATTGATATGTTGCTATGCTAACAAGGATCAACATTTTTTCTGTTTTGGGTGCTCTTTTTCAAACCATATTATAGATTATTGTTGGCATCTAATGGAACAATTTATAAAAGAAGAGAACCCTCAAATATTTTACAATGAGTAATGTTTAAGATATAATACACTTATATTAAAAAATAACTTTGAATGTGGATTCAAAATATGTCTTTTGTGCTGTGGTTACCAGGTAATCTTGGCCTCACCACAGCCCAGTTTTGGCACTAAATGTGTATTTTACCTCTTTTTTTTTTTTTTTCCTCACCAGATATATATGTCCAATTCACACAATCTCAAAAGGCTGATTTTCCACAACAAACATTTCTTTTTTACTTTATTTTGGATAAGAAGCCACATATAAATTTTATGACCGATGATGTTATAAATTAGTTCCCCTGAAGTATTCTCTACTTAGTATTAAATACTTTTCAATCTTCTTGGGACAATGTAATAATTATTTTTCTTGGGGAAGTTATAGAAAAAACTGGAAGAAGACATTAATACTAAATAGAGAATTCACATAACTGGTTTATGTTATTCATAGTTAATTGCTCAAACCAACTTAGAAAGGAATGTTAGTGTCATTCATCTATTTGCTACAGGTCCTAGAGGTAAAAATAAAATAGAAAAACTGGGCTGTGGAAGAATTTGGGTCATGACGTGTTCTGGATGTCAAGAGAATATATATGTCTTTCTTTTAACAAAATGTCTATATTTGAGTCATTCAAGGAGATAGATTAATTTAGTTGTGTATCTTCGTGGTAAAAATAAAGTTGCCATGTGTGAATGCAACAGAGGAAATATGTGCATTCATGTTTATATAAATGTACATATAAATTTTTTATTTCTGATTTGGGAAAGGTAAGAGGAGATTTCAGATATACAATATTGATGCTTTTGAATTCTTCAGTCAAAGACTTATAGGCCCCTGAAGATTGTGCTTCACCACATTCTATATTAAAATGAGATTTCACATACTTATGTGAATATTATAAGATGTCATTACTGTCAGAAGAAATGTCAGGTAAACACGGATAACATATTAAACTAATATTTTAAAGCCTCAGGTTAGTTGAGAAAGCTCAGGAATCAAAGCACCAATCACGTCACAATATGTGTAGATCTCTTAGTGATGTACATGACCGCTCAGCGAAACTTCAGTATTTTCATTCTGTGAGAATCTGAAATAGCTCAATATTATTTTGAGAATTTCTGATTAAAAATTTCTGGGCAGCTTAGGATTAGCTACATATCTGTGAACAAAACACATAGATTGCCTGTGCCAAAACTTCTTTAACCAACTTAACCATTTCCTTTTTCCTGCCTAATCAATGGTGAAGTAAGTACTTGCTAGTGAGAGTTTAGGGAAATCTGCTATATAATGAGATTCAGTTTGTATGGATATAATTTTTCCCACTTTATGGGCATTGATTAAGTCAATGTAAATTTTATCTAGGACTACCTATTGAGGGCTTACTGTGAACAAACCACTAGACTAAATACTATGATAGAAATGTCAGACTGTATGTGTCTAGACTAATTTCTGAACTTGAGGAGCTCAAACTTATCAACAATGTAGAGAATGTGTCAAGGGAAACCATCTTGATCTAAAAAATACCAAGAATGTGAGAAATAGTAATCTAGAAGTTATTCTTCATGATGGTGCATGGGTCAAATCTTACAAGATGGTAGAACTTTGATGAACAAATATGTAAGGACAAGCATAGAGGGAAAAGTTAGAACCACAAAAGAAGACATCTGCTCTGGTGGATATTTGGTTGTTTTTTTTTTTTTTTTTTTGGCCGGGGCTGGGTTTGAACCCACCACCTCCAGCATATGGGACCGGCCCCCTACTCCTTGAGACACAGGCGCTGCCCATTTGTTTGTTTTTTGTTTTTGCTTCAGACAGAATTTCACTCTGTCACCCTGGGTAGAGTGACAGCAACCTCAAATTCCTGGGCTCTAGCGATTCTCTTGCCTCAGCCTCTTAAGTAGATGCAACTGCAGGTGCCCACCACAACACGCAGATAGTTTTTCTATTTTTAGTAGAGATGGGGGTCTCAATCTTGCTCTGGCTGGTCCTGAACTCCTGAACTCAAGCCAACTAACCACCTTCCTGGGCCTCCAAAAGTGTTACAATTACAGGCATGAGCCACTGTGCCCAGCTCTGGTGGGTTTAAAATGAAAGAGGAGCAACAGAAAATAATGCACATAATGAGGATATAGTTAAACTGGAAATTCTCGGTATATCTGACAGATGATTTGGAGATTTTGAATCATTAGGGTTTTGTTTTCAGAATGTATTTGGAGTAACACTAAGGAAAAATGATTAGAAATAAGTTACAGACGGAAGTATGAGGAAAGGAGGGAATTATCATCATCATGATCTTAATTTAGGAGAAGGAATAATAAATCTAGAGAGGTGACTTAAAATTAGCAAGTGGCAATTGGGATGTAAAACCTGCATCAGTCTAAATTAAAAGTCACGTTTCCTATACCACATCCAGCTGTTTTGAGGGAATTTGGCTGTGCCGCATTTATAGAACCTGCCACTACATCGTTTTTTCATTTCAGATAACTAAATCTACATAACAAAGTGCTACTTTTAAGAGTCAAATACCAAGTGCAAGCAGGTACCTATAATACATATGCACCCAACACCTGGTAAGAACTTAGTACTAAAACTTTTGTTGGCACTCAGGATGTACCATCTCAGGATACAACTGTTAGGAGACGATAATGTGCCACTCCAGAATGTTCCATTATACATATTGATCACTTCAAGCTGATGATTTTGAGAAACAACAGACACAGGAATAGCTTTTCAAAGTTGCCCTTTTGTAAAAGAAATTTACACCTGTAAGCAAATGTTTAATTAATAAAGTTAGGTCTATCAAGAAGACAGTTGCTCAGAGATAACTCCAATTGTCCTGCTCTTCTTTGAGTCTTATTTTTATGGGACTTTCATGCATACATACATAATTCAAATGATTTTTCTACTGTTAATCTCTCTTATTTCAATTTAACTCATAGCCCAAAGAAGCTAGAAGAGTGGGGAAAAGCCATTTTTTCCTCCTCTACCCTTTCCCACTTCATGTATACACATAACATTGTTTAAAACTGCAGTACCGGGCAGTGCCTGTGGCTCAAAGGAGTAGGGCACTGGACCCATATGCCAGAGGTGGTGGGTTCAAAACCAGCCCTGGCCAAAACTGCAAAAAAAAAAGAAAGAAAAAAGATCTTGGAATCAGAAGGCTGCAGATTCCCCACCCCTAACATGGCTAATTGGCTTTTTTTTTCCTGTTAACATTGTAGATGATATGTAAAATGCAGTATTAAAAAAAAAAATCCATGAAGTCACTTAGAACTTTAATCTGCCAGAGGAAACTTTCATTAATATGTTGATATATTATGTTACTTCGATTTTTCAATACACAGATAACCATAAACAATGTATTTGAAGCATTTGCAAGGTCTACTTCCAAGAAATTTCAATTAGCCAAGAGGTCCTATGGCTGATGGGATGACTAGGTAATAATCACATGCTATTTCCAAAGGCAATTTTAGATCTGACATATAAAGAAATTGGTATTCATCACTCTCCTCCTTAATAAAGGAGAAAGCTGGACATAATGGAAATCAACTTTTCTTGGCCTTACCAGACAATTGAGGTTTCAGGATAAGCTATCACCTCAAAGACAGGTGCATACAAGCAATAAGTCCATGTGTTATTTACCTGGAGCAATAGCTCCTACAGTTTATTAACTGGTAAGAATGCGTGAAATTCCAAAGGCTGAATATGAAGCATAGAGTAAGAAACTCCAGAAGCACAGTCTTAGGTACACCTCAAATTTATGTCACTTTTATATCCAGTAATCCCATCAAATGTTTGCAAGAGAAAAAAAAAAAAAAAGATTAGACTTTCTCAGAGACTTATCACACTTGGATGGGATTTATCCAAGATAGATACTTTAGATCTGCCCATCTCCAATAAATGGGAGTGGGGGAGTATAAGAAGATTAGAATAGAAACATTTGTGAAGAGGCCATCATAGCCAAAGGACAAAGGCACTAAAATACTGTGATGTCAGTATGAAAGTTTTTCCTCCTGGACACTGTACTACCACCATAACAGGGATCTAGTTAATAATAGAAGATTACAGCTGAACGAACTATTTAAGGAAGAGTTCTTATGGAAGTTCAAATATAAAGAGGTGAAAACAAGGACACTGGACCTATAGCTGCCTGCTGTGCTCATTAATCAGAGCCTACCTCCTAACAATGAATCTATTAGACTCAGTTAACCTCAACTAACCTCAATTATTCTTCCACTACAGGCCTTTCCCCTCAGTTTTTACTACCTTGTATATCATCTTAGCTTTTAGCAAAAAACAAATAAAGCAAGAAAACAAAAGGAAAGAATGATAAAAGGTAATGTTTGACACCTCCTGAAGAGATAAAACAACCAATAGAATCAGACTCAAATTTGACACAAATGTTAGAAATAAAATATGTGTTGAAGTGTGGTTGATACATGAAAAAATATATATATATGGAGTTCCTATAACTATGATTAATACAATAAGGTCTTTTATGAAAAAAGTAGACAACATGAAAGCAGATTTGTAATGTAAGAAAAGATGTATACCCTAAGAAAGAAAGAATAAAAAGAAGTAGGAAATACTAGGAAAGAAAAAAACAACACTACCAGAAATGAAAGATGACTTTGATGTGCTCATTAGTAGGTCTAACATGATGAGGTTCAGTCAGTAAGTTTAAAGATATAGCGAAAGAAATTCCTCAGACTGAAATGGGAGTACTAAAAAAAAAAAAAAAAAAAAGAAAGAAAGAAAGAAAGGATGAAAGGCCAGAGATTGGTGGCTACTAATTGTAATCTAGCACTCTGGGAGGCTGAGGCAGGAGGACTACTTGAAGAGACGAGTTCCAGACCAGCGTTGGTGGTTCAGAGTGAGACCCTGTGTTTACAAGAAATTAAAAAAAAAAAATTGTATGGTAGTGCATGCCTGTAGTCCTAGCTACTCAGAGCCTGAGGAAGGAGGATCATTAGAGCCCTGTGATTGCACCATGGCACTCCAGCCTGGGCAACAGAGTGAGACCTTATCTTACTACTTACTCTGGAGTCTGCCAAATCCAAAGTTACTTCTCTTTAATTACAGATTGTAACAATTTCTTCAACATCATTACTGCCATCACTATTTAGAACATTAAGTCCTATATTTCAACATTCATGGCATCAGTCCCTAACCTTTTCTGGCACTAGGGACCAACTTCACAGCAGATAATTTGTCCACAGATTGGGGTCTGGGGGTGGTGTGGGGATCTGACAGGAGGTGGAGCTCAAGTGATGTTCATCACCACAGACAATAAACAGTAAAAGGACAGAGTGAATAATGTTGGCATTTTGAGAACATATCAACAAATAAATTATGTAGATGAAGTGAAATATACATATATTTTAAATATACTTAATTAAGAACCTTCAATCAAATAAAACGAGCACAAGATGACTTCATTAATGAAATGAATTAAAGAAAGAAAAACACTGATCTTAACAGACTAGATGAATTGAATATATACAGGAAAAAATAAATCTCAATACACAACATGCAGAAACAAATGCACATGCACTGTAGATGTACATAGAGAAAATTAGGCAGATGTGATGGTTTATGCCTGTAATCCCAGCACTTTGGGAGGCTGACGTGGGAGGATCACTTGAGTTGAGAAATTTCAAACCAATCTCGGCAAAATAGTGAAAAACCATCTCTGCAAAAAATGAGAACAAAAATTTAAAAATTAGCCAGGCTTGGTGGCACACACCTGCTCTTTGGGTGGCTGACACAGGAGGATTCTTTGAGCCCCAAGTTCAAGGCTGCATTGAATTATAATGATGCACTACATTCAGCCTGGGATATAGAGCAAGATGCTGTCTCAAAAAATTAAAAAAGTAAAAAAATAAAAAAATATTAAACAATTTCTTGATGGTACCATAAAAGAACATCTATAAATATAAACAGTTATTATATAATATTAAATAATATTATATTATTATTATTCCATAATAATTGACAATACAATTTTTTAAAAAAAGAATATCTTCATTACCTGGAAGCAGTGGGGAAGGGAGTGCTTTCAGGAGGACACAAAAAAAAAATCAACCATAAAGGTAAAAATAGATAAACATTAAAGTACAGGCATGGTCCTCAAAACACACATGTACAAGTGTTTTAAAAAGCAAGTTAAACAATGAGAAAAAAATATTGTAATACACAAATCAGATAAAGAACTTGAGTGTAGAATAAAGAACTTTTGAAAATTAATGAGAAAAAATACATATTCACTTCAAACTGACACAAAATTAACAAATATTTTATTAAAAAGGATGTTCAAAACTCCAGTAAACATCTTGAAGAAATGCAGATTAAAACCATGATGAAATATGGCTATATACCCCTGAATGTGAAGAAAAAGTATTGGACTTTTGCACACTACTGGTGAAAATGTAAATTAGTATAACTACTATGAAATATGGTTTTTCATCATTTTCTAAAACTGATTGTACACCAACCATGTCACTCAGCTATTACTCCACTATATAGATGTAGAAATACATCAAAAGACATACAAAATTATGTACATATTGATGTTACTAATAGTAGCCCCATACTTGCAATATCTTAAATATATATCAACATTAAATAAAGTTAAAGAAAATGATATTAGGGAAACCAATTAATTACTCTTAAACTCAATGGCTCATGATTATAACAGTCATAATTTCTGTGAAAGAAGGCAGCTACAAAAATAAAACATTGTAAACTTCCATCTGATTGAAATTTAAAATCAGGGAAAAGTAGTCATCATGATAAAGGTTATAACTTGGGTTGTATTGTGAAATAACAATTATTTGAAGGAGGTACCAGTGAGACTTCTGCAATGTCTCTAATATTCTATTCATTTATATGATAAGGTATCATTTCTATCCTCATTTTTCAAATAAATAAGCAAAAAAATCACAGCCATTGGATGAATTATCTGGATCACAGAGCCACTGAATAAAGAATACATGAGGATGCAAAGCTTGGTTTTCTCATGTTAAGTATTGGACATCTGGAAATACAGGTTGGAGGTGTCTGTGCAAAGGAAGGTAATTCTGAGAGATTGATTTGGAAAGTGTAAGAAGTAGCAGAGGCTAAGACTGTGTGATTAACTGGAACATTCCACTCCTGGGACCAAGCCAGAGAGTAGACTTTCTTTACCAAATGAAAATGATAAAAACATGTAATTTGGCATTCAGTGGTTTCCAAGTCAAAGAGTCTAGAAGCAGCTGTGTATTGCCTTTCAATAAATAGACAAGGAAACAAACAAGGAGAATGACTTATATCATTACTCCGGGGTCCAGAAGAGAAAATCTTATAAGCCACTGCCTTACAAACATATTTTCCTGTCTCCGAGAAAAATAATCTTTGCCTAACAAGGATTGACACTGGGTCAAGTGCCCATATTTTATAATGGCAATGTCAGCCCTGATTTTAGATCCCTGTAGATGTTTTGAATTGTGAGTATACAAGTCCTAGAAAAAAATTTTATTGTTAAGGCAAAAACTGGAGAGAGCAAGATGGCGCCCGAGTAACAGCTTCCCAGCAACTGGGCACCTGGAGTCTGGGGAGATAAGACTCCAGGCATCTCTGGCTGGTGGGATATGCCTATCATCCCGTTGAGGATACAGGGAGTCAGCAAGAGACTTCTGGACCCCAAGAGGAGGACAACAATAGTGGAAAACTGGCAAGTGGTCACGTGTGTTTGATCGGTCTAATCCCGCCGGTAGCTGTAAGTACAGCAGCAGCAAGACTGCAAACCAGAAAGGCCTTACTGTGAACTTTTTTGGTGTTTTTGGACTTGGCACTCAGTTGAACTGCCTTGGGGAGAGCTTGAGCAGGAGTGCGGAGAACTTTGGGCATTTTCTAGCGCCCCCAGACTGAGCTGCTGAGCTGGACAGAGCTAATAGTGTTTGGCTGTGGGCTGCAGGGAGCCATTGTGAGAGATCTGCCTTGGCAAGCTCTGCCCTCAGGGTCGCAGAGCAAGGATCGGGCTGGAGCTAGCAACCTAGTGACTGAGCAGCCTAAAAAGGTGGGGACTGAGCCACCTTACAGCCTTAACCCTCAGGGGCAGAGTGAGACTGCTTTTGGCACACTGGGTAAGTGAATGGCCACTTCAGCAGTGATCCCAGTGACAAGCACTTTCCTAGGAAAGCTTCTGCTTAGCCAAGTTTAGAAGTTTAAAGTGCCTTTTAAGAGGGCTGAAGAGAGATTTAGGGTGTCCACTCTGTGGGGTTAAACAAATCAGCAGAGGCCTCCAGTCGTATCAGTATTGTGATTAACATCTCACACCCCAGAAGACCACCTGTTTCCCAGACAATATTCAACAAGATATATGTACTGCTTTGTATTTGGTTGATTTTTGTTGTTGTCATTTATTTGTTTTTTTGTTTGTTTGTTTGTTTTGTTGTTGTCACTGTTCTTTTGTTTTTTAATTTCAACTTTTTCCATACAGATTTTTTTTTACTTTCTCTTCTTTCTCCATTTTTCTAGTTTAAATACAATTTCCCATTGCTGCCTTTTTCAATAATTAGAACTTCATTTTTACTAGTGTTTCTACCCCTATTATTTTGTTTTTCACTCAATTTTATCCATACGGTTTTCTGTTTGCTTGTTTTGGTTTGATTTCTAGCATTTTTGTCTTTCCTCTCTACTTGGTGGAGGTGGGGTACTGTGCAAAGAGCTGCTGCTCTCAAGAGAACCACCTAACCAGGAACCCCCAGAGGTTGGGGTTGTTTTTAAGATTGTGTCAAAGAACCCTACTGTACACTATACTGCTCTGTCTCCCTCTTTCTGTACTTCTCTTCTTTTAGTCAATATTCCCTTTTACCCACCCCCTCTCCTTTCTCTATTTTATTTTCATTGTTTCTTTTTCCTTCTTTTATCCCTTCTTGCTCTTCAACTTTCTCATCCTTCTGGTCCTGTACCAAAAGGACTCATCGAAAGCTTAGTCCACAGGCATGGGAACTTAAAGAGCAAGAGGAAGTGAAAGGAAAATTAGGGCAAGGAAACAGATAAAAGAAATGACCCATGAGGAAGAATCAGCAGAAAACTACAGGCAACATGAAGAACCAGTCCAGAGCAACCCCTACAAGGTACCATGAGGTAGGTATTGCAGAGGATTCTACCTATAAAGAAATGTTAGGAATGACAGGAAGGGAACTTAGAATATACATGATGAAAACAATGAAGGAAATGATGAAAACAATAAAGGAAACTGTTAATAAAGTAGAAAATAACCAAAAGGAAATCCAAAAACAGAATCAAATCAGAGATGAACAATATGAAGAATATAGAAAGGATATAGCAGAGCTTAAGGAACTGAAGCAGTCAATTAGGGAACTTCAAGATACAATGGAAAGTATCAGCAACAGGTTAGACTATGCAGAAGAAAGAATTTCGGAGGTAGAGGACAAAGTTCTTGAGATAACTCAGATAAAGAGGCAGAAAAGAAGAGAGAGAGAGCACAATGTTCACTGTCAGAATTATGGGATTTTATGAAGCATTCCAACATACGAGTTATAGGAATCCCAGAAGGGGAAGAAGAATGACCCAGAGGAATGGAAGCCATACTAGAGAATGTTATGAATGAAAATTTCCCAAATATCACCACAGATTTTGACACACTGCTTTCAGAGGTATATCAGACCTCAGGTCACTTCAACTCTAACAGAAGATTCTCCAAGATACATTGTGATGAACCTGTCCAAAGTCAAGACAAAAGAAAAAATTCTGCAAGCTGCCAAGAGTAAGCACCAGTTGACCTACAGGGGAAAACCTTCATCAGAGTGACTGCATACTTCTCTAATGAAAATTTCCAAGTGAAAAGACAATGGTCATCTACCTTTAATCTACTTAAACAGAACAATTTCCAGACCAGAATTCTGTACCCTGCTAAGCTAAGCTTTAAAATTGACTGAGGAATTAAATCATTTATGGATCTACAAACATTGAGGAAATTTGCCACAACAAGACCAGCTCCACAGGAAATATTTCAACCTGTTCTACACACTGACCATCACAATGGATCAGCAGCAAAGTAAGAACTCAGAAATTAAAGGAACCTAACCTCCACACTGATGCAAATATAAAACTAAACAATAGATTCTCACAAAATAAGATGAATAGAATACTACCACACATATCAATTATCTCACTAAATGTTGATGGCTTGAATTCCCCGATGAAGAGACATAGATTGGATAAAAAAACACAAGCCATCCATTTGCTATCTGCAAGAAATACAGCTGGCTTCAAAAGACAAATTAAAACTCTGAGGCAAGTGTTGGAATTTTTCAGGCAAATGGCATTCAGAAAAAAAGAGGAGTTGCAATCTTATTTTCAGATACATGTGGATTTAAAGCAACTAAAGTCAAATAAGACAAAGATGGTCACTTTATATTGGTCAAGGTAAAAGTACAAGAAGACATTTCAATACTTATGCACCCAATTTAAATGCTCCTAGATTCTTGAAACAGACCTTACTCAGTCTGAGCAATATGATACCCAATAATACCATAATAACAGGGGACTTTAACACTCCTCTTACAGAGAGGGACAGATGCTCTAAAAATAAATTAAACAAAGATATAAGAGATTTAAATGAGACCCTAGAACAACTGTGCTTGATAGACACATATAGAACACTCCATCCCAAAGATAAAGAATATACGTTCTTCTCATCACCCCATGGAACATTCTCCAAAATTGATCCTATCCTGGGACACAAAACAAATATCAACAGAATCAAAGGAATTGAAATTTTACCTTGTATCTTCTCAGACACTAGGCACTAAAGGTGGAACTCAACTCTAACAAAAATGTTTAACTCCAACAAAGGCATAAAAATTAAACAACCTTCTGTTGAATAACAGATGGGTGCAGGAAGAAATAAAATGGGAAATTATTAACTTCTTGAGCATAACAGCAATGAAGAAACAAGCTACCAAAATCTGTGGGATACTGCAAAAGCCGTTTTGAGAGGAAAATTTATTGCTTTAGATACCTACATTTGGAAAATAGAAAGAGAGCACATCAACAAACTCACAAGCTATCTTATGGAATGAGAAAAAGAAAAACAATCTAAGCCTGAACCCACTAGAAGAAAAGAAATAACCAAAATCAAATCAGTGATCAATGAAATTGAAAACAAAAGAATCACTCAGAAAATTAATGAAACAAGGAGCTGGATTTTTGAAAAAATAAATAAAATAGATAAACCATTGACCAGACTAATGAGAAATAGAAAAGTAAAATCTCTAGTAACCTCAATCAGAAATGATAAAGGGGAAATAACAACTGATACCATAGACATACAAGAGATCATCTCTGAATACTACCAGAAATTGTATACCAAGAAATTTGACAATGTCAACGAAATGGATCAGTATTTGGAATCACACACTCTCCCTAGACTTATCCAGGAACAAATAGAGCTCCTGAACAGACCAATTTCAAGCACTGAAGATTAAAGAAACAATAAAAAAGCTTCCAACCAAAAAATGCCCTGGTCCAGATGGCTTCACTCCAGAATTCTATCAAACCTTCAAGGAAGAGCTTATTCCTGTACTGCAGAAATTATTCCAAAAAACTGAGGAAGAAGGAATTTTCCACAACACGTTCTATGAAGCAACCATCATCCTGATACCAAAACTAGGAAAAGACCCAACCAAAAAGGAGAATTTCTGACCAATTTCACTCATGAATATAGATGCAAAAATTCTCAACAAAATCCTAGCCAATAGATTACAGCTTATCATCAAAACAGTCATACATCATGATCAAGTAGGTTTTACCCAGGAATGCAAGGCTGGTTTAACATACACAAGTACATAAACATTATCCACTATATTAACAGAGGCAAAAATAAAGATCATATGATCTTTCTCAATAGATGCAGAAAAAGTATTTGATAAAATCCAGCATTCTTTTCTAATTAGAACTGTGAAGATTATAGGCATACGTGGCACATTTCTAAAACTGATTGAAGCTATCTATGACAAACCCACAGCTAACATTTCACTGAATGGAGTAAAACTGAAAGCTTTTCCTCTTAGAACTGGAACCAGACAAGGTTGTCCTCTGTCACCTTTACAATTCAACATAGTGTTGGAAATTCTATCCAATACAATTAGGCAAGACAAGGAATTAAAGGGAATCCAAATGGGAGCAGAGGAGGTCAAACTCTCCCTCTTTGCTGACAACATGATCTTATACTTGGAGAACCCCAAAGACTCAACCAGAAGACTCCTAGAAGTCATCAAAAAAATACAGTAATGTTTCAGGATATAAAATCAATGTCCCTAAGTCAGTAGCCTTTGTATACGCCAATAACAGTCAAGTTCAGAAGCTAATTAAGGACACAACACCCTTCACCATAGTTTCAAAGAAAATGAAATACCTAGGAGTATACCTAACGAAGGAGGTGAAGGACCTCTATAAAGAAAATTATGAAATCCTCAGAAAGGAAATAGCAGAGGATATTAACAAATGGAAGAACATACCATGCTCATGTAGGGGAAGAATCAACATTGCTAAAACGTCTGTATTTCCGAAAGCAATCTACCTATTCAATGCCATTCCTATTAAAATACCAACATAATACTATCAAGATTTAAAAAAAAGTAATTCTGCATTTTGTATGGAACCAGAAAAAAACCTGTATAGCTAAGGCAGTTCTTAGTAATAAAAATAAAGCTCTGGGCATCACCATACCAGATTTTAGGCTGTGCTACAAAGCCATAGTGGTCAAGACAGCATGGTACTGGCACAAAAATAGAGACATAGACACTTGGAATCAAATAGAAAATCAGGAAATGAAACTAACATCTTACAACCACCTAATCTTTGATAAACCAAACAAGAACATACCTTGGGGAAAAGACTCCCTATTCAATAGATGGTGTTGGGAGAACTGGATATCCACATGTAAAAGACTGAAACTGGACCCACCCTTTCCCCACTCACAAAAAATGATTCAAGATGTATAAAGGACTTAAATTTAAGGGAAGAAACAATAAAAATCCTCAAAGAAAACATAGGGAAATCACTTGAAGATATTGGCCTAGAGAAAGACTTCATGAAGAATACTGCCATGGCAATTGCAACAGTAACAAACATAAACAAATGGTACTTCATTAAACTGAAAAGCTTCTGTACAGCTAAGGAGACAACAACCAAAGCAAATAGACAGCCTACACAATGGGAAAGGATATTTACATATTTTCAATCAGACAAAAGCTCGATAACTAGAATGAATCTATAGAGAACTCAAATTAATCCACATGAAAAAAAGCCAACAATCCCATATATCAATGGGCAAGAGACATGAATAGAACCTTCTCTAAAGATGACAGATGAATGGCTAATAAACATATGAAAAAATGTTCATCATACCTATCTATTAGAGAAATGCAAATCAAAACCACCCTGAGATACCATCTAACCTCAGTGAGAATGGCCCACATCACAAAATCTCAAAACTGCAGATGAGATGCTGGCGTGAATGTGGAGAGAAGGGAACACTTGTACACTGCTGGTGGGACTGCAAACTAGTACAACCTTTCTGGAAGGAAGTATGGAGAAACCTCAAAGCACTCAAGCTAGACCTCCCATTTGATCCTGCAATCCCATTACTGGGCATCTACCCAGAAGGACAAAAATCCTTTATCATAAGGACACTTGTACTAGACTGTTTATTGCAGCTCAATTTACAATCGCCAAAATGTAAAAACAGCCTAAATGCCCACCAACCTAGGAAAGGATTAAGAAGCTGTGGTATATATATACCATGGAATACTATTCAGCTATTTAAAAAAAAAATGGAGTCTTTCCATCCTTCGTATTAACCTGGATGTAAGTGAAAGACATTATTCTTAGTAAAGCTTCACAAGATTGGAGAAGCATGAATCCTGTGTACTCAATTTTGATATGAGGACAATTAACAACAATTACGGTCACAGTGGGGGGTGGGGGAAGGAGAGAGCAGAAAGAGAAAGAAGGAGGGAGGGGTGGGGGAAAGGAATTGCAGAGAGGGAAGGAGGGAGTGTGTGGTGGGGCCTTGGTGTGTGCTACATCTTTTGAGAGCAAGACACAATTGCAAGAGGGACTTTACCTAAAAAATGCAATCAGTATAACCTGGCTTATTGTACCCTCAATGAATCCCCAACAACAAAAAAATTTTAAAAAAAAGGAAAAGGCAAAAACTTTGACAAATATTACTCCATAGATTTTTTTTGTCCTTTTTTGCAGCTCACATTGTAGAAAAGTATGTTATGAGAATTTTTCTAATCTTAAAAATCACTATTTTAGATTGAGCATTCTTCATACCTTTGGGATAATTTCATTAAATTTATTAAAATAATTAAAAAGAAATGTTAGTCTATATTTATGCTTTTTAAGTCACTTGCTTCATCAAATAATCATCAAATTATCCCTCATGTATTCAAGTGTCTGGGACATGGGTTTAATAGTTTCTTTCACAATTATTAACATTCATATACAAATAAAATGAAAACATATAATAAGAATCATATGATATTTGTGTTTTCATAGACAAAAATAATGGATCTCAAACCATGTCTACTCTCATAAAAAGCCTACATTAGAGATTAATCAGTGAGCATTTTAAACAAAGACAAAATAGTAACTGAAGTAAAATTATGGGGTGTTGCTGTTATCTCTTGGCCATTTTCAAATTTTACATAGTATATATATATATGTATTTGCTCATTTATGTCTGCCTAGTCATATATTTCATTATCTTGAATCAATTATAAAAACTGTCTCTGACACAGATTTCATTGATTACAAGTTTCTGTGCATTTAAAATATTCAAAAATTGTATATGACTTGTGTATAAAAAAGTTAATATAACTAATACTTATTCTATAACTAAATAATAACCAATTTTAAGCCAGTGATGATTGCCCACACCTGTAATCCCAGCTAGTTGGGACACTAAGGCAGAATAATTTCTTGAGGCCAGGAGGTTTAAGACCAGCCTAGGCAATATACCAAGATTTCACTTCTATAAAATAATTATAAGAAGAAATAATAGCCAAATTTATTGAATGCTCTAGACCCTGTTAAAAGTATTTAGCCATATTATTTTATGAAATTATTATAATAAGCCAAAGGCATAAGTACTAACGATAGTTGTATGTTAGATTTGAGAAATTGAAATCTGGGGAGGTAAAGTAAGTTTTCTCAAAGTCACTAGAATAGTAGTGAGAATTCAAACGTTGGAAGTCTTATGTAAAGGCCACTTTCTGTTTATGAAATGTATTTGTTTTTCTATAAACATGGACATGTGGTAGAGAAAATGATATTTATACCAAATGAAAATAAAATGTGTATATGTGTATAATTTCATAATGTTGCAGATATTTCAGAGATACCAGAAAATAATGACATGATCGATTACTGAAATTCATTAATAAATTTGGAAGGTGTTAGTAAATATTCAGAATGTCTCAGAACTGAAAGAAGATAACAAATATTGTGAAGTTAGTTATTATGGACAAAATATCCATTTTATGGAAAAGAGAAAGCTCTCAAATGTGTTCTTTCTAAAAGACTCTGTGCTGTTTGTAAAATTGTATATGAAAGTTATAACAAAAGTAAATGCTTTTATATATGTTAAATAGGAAAGGGGCATATATCCAAAATGATCTCCTTCATGTTAAAATATAAAAAAAGTTGAAAGGTATCACATTAACATGTGAAGGCTTTAAAATTATATTTTTCTACATATAGTGCACATGAAATACATATTACTTTTACAGTCTCTAAAACAAATAGTTACAAGAATCAATAATACATGCCTCCTGCAGTAATTTTACATTTTCAACATTCCCATCTGGTTCTTCATAATAAAAAACTTCTATAGTGAATTCTTTCTTCCCTGCAATTACATTCGCAACTTGCTGTGGATGGCACATTTTATAAGTTGAAAGTAGACTAGACAGGATATGTTTTGTTTCTTTTTTCTATTTTAATTTTTCTAATGTTTCTGTTCATTGTGGTAAAATTTATTTTCAAGAAAAAGCTTTCCTCCAGTGTCTGTAGATGGAAGTGAGAGAGAGAGGATTATTTGTAAAAATAAAAGAAGATCCTAATATTTTCCTTTATTCTGGGGAATAACTTGGAAAGTATTATAATGCTGATATTAAAAATCAAAGATTACATCACAGATATTTTGTTTTGAATGACAGACATTTTCAAATGTAAATTAATAGTTATGTGGTGAGGTGTGGAATCTATGGTCTATGTGCATAGTGGTTCTCAATCTGTGGGTTGCCACCCCTTTGTGGATAGAACAAACTTTTCACAGCTGTTGCCTAAGACCATGGGAAAACACATATTTCTGATGGTCTTAGGAAGCAAGACACCACTCCTCTATCCATCTCCAGGTGGATCCGCTCACATGCACATACGCCCACATACTTTATGCGAAGTGATGACATCATTGCGCCAACCCCATCACATACTTTCTGTAAAAGTACAGTTGTTTGTGACAGGGTTGGCACCATAATGTACTTATGTGGACCAGTTGCACACGTGTAGAGAGCAGCTACTGTGTAGTAAGCAGCTGCTGTGTTGAAAGCAGCTACTCTGTTAAAAACAGATACTGTGTTGACAGCAGCAGTATTGGAGGAAAAATGACACTTCATGAATTATAATTACTGGGTAAACGTAAAATCACGTACTGTAAAATCATCAACTACTGCAAAAAAAAAATGGTACCATGGGAATCTAATCTGGATGCTTATAGGTCTTTTTATATTCAGCTGTGAATATATGTGAATACTACCCCCTTGTGATAGTAACAGGTATGTAAAAAAAACGACACAGAGAATGGTAAATCATAGGAAAATTTTATGGACTGTATTGACTTAACTATGCCAGATATCATCTTTTGTATTCTTTTTTTTTTTTTATTGTTGGGGATTCATTGAGGGTACAATAAGCCAGGTTACCCTGATTGCATTTGTTAGGTAAAGTCCCTCTTACAATCATGTCTTGCCCCCATAAAGTGTGACACACACCCAGGCCCCACCCCCCTCCCTCCTTCCCTCTTTCTGTTTCCCCCCCAAAACCATAATTGTCATTAATTGTCCTCATATCAAAATTGAGTACATAGGATTAATGCTTCTCCATTCTTGTGATGCTTTACTAAGAATAATGTCTTCCACGTCCATCCAGGTTAATAAAAAGGATGTAAAGTCTCCATTTTTTTTAATGGCTGAATAGTATTCCATGGTATACATATACCACAGCTTGTTAATCCATTCCTGGGTTGGTGGGCATTTAGGCTGTTTCCACATTTTGGCGATTGTAAATTGAGCTGCAATAAACAGTCTAGTACAAGTGTCCTTATGACAAAAAGATTTTTTTCCTTCTAGGTAGATGCCCAGTAATGGGATTGCAGGATCAAATGCGAGGTAGCTTGAGTGCTTTGAGGTTTCTCCATACTTCCTTCCAGAAAGGTTGTACTAGTTTGCAGTCCCACCAGCAGTGTAAAAGTGTTCCCTTCTCTCCACATCCACGGCAGCATCTGCAGTTTTGAGATTTTGTCATGTGGGCCATTCTCACTGGGGTTAGATGATATCTCAGGGTTGTTTTGATTTGCATTTCTCTAATATATAGAGATGATGAACATTTTTTCATGTGTTTGTTAGCTATTCATCTCTCGTCTTAAGAGAAAGTTCTATTCATGTCTCTTGCCCATTGATATAAGGGATTGTTGGCTTTTTTCATGTGGATTAATTTGAGTTCTCTATAGATCCTAGTTATCAAGCTTTTGTCTGATTGAAAATATGCAAATATCCTTTCCCATGGTGTAGGTTGTCTCTTTGCTTTGGTTATTGTCTCCTTAGCTGTACAGAAGCTTTTCAGTTTCATGAAGTCCCATTTGTCTATTTTTGTTCTTGTTGCAATTGCCATGGCAGTCTTCTTCATGAAGTCTTTCCCCAGGCCAATATCTTCCAGTGTTTTTCCTATGCTTTCTTGTAGGATTTTTATTGTTTCATGCCTTAAGTTTAAGTCCTTTATCCATCTTGAATCAATTTTTGTGAGTGGGGAAATGTATGGGTCCAGTTTCAGTCTTTTACATGTAGACATCCAGTTCTCCCAACACCATTTATTGAATAGGGAGTCTTTCCCCCAAGTTATGTTCTTGTTTGGTTTATCAAAGATTAGGTGGTTGTAAAATGTTAGTTTCATTTCTTGGTTTTCAATTTGATTCCAAATGTCTATGTCTCTGTTTTTGTGCCAGTACCATGCTGTCTTGACCACTATGTCTTTGTAGCATAGATTAAAATCTGGTATGCTGATGCCCCCAGCTTTATTTTTGTTACAGAGAACTGCCTTAGCTATACAGGTTTTTTTACCGGTTCCATACAAAATGCAGAATCATTTTTTCCAAATCTTGAAAGTACGATGTTGGTATTTTGATAGGAATGGCATTGAATAGGTAGATTGCTATGGGAAGTATAGACATTTTAACAATGTTGATTCTTCTCATCCATGAGCATGGTATGTTCTTCCATTTGTTAATATCGTCTGCTATTTCCTTTCTGAGGATTTCATAATTTTCTTTATAGAGGTCCTTCACCTCCTTCGTTAGGTATACTCCTAGGTATTTCATTTTCTTTGAAACTATGGTGAAGGGAGTTGTGTCCTTCATTAGCTTCTGATCTTGACTGTTATTGGTGTACATAAAGGCTGCTGACTTGTGGACATTGATTTTATATCCTGAAACATTACTGTATTTTTTGATGACTTCTAGGAGTCTTGTGGTTGAGTCTTTGGGGTTCTCTAAGTATAAGATCATGTCGTCATCAAAGAGGGAGAGTTTGACCTCCTCTACTCCCATTTGGATTCCCTTTAATTCCTTGTCTTGCCTAATTGTATTGGCTAGAACTTCCAGCACTACGTTGAATAGTAAAGGTGACAGAGGACAACCTTGTCCGGTTCCAGTTCTAAGAGGAAAAGCTTTCAGTTTTACCCCATTCAGTAAAATATTGGCTGTGGGTTTGTCATAGATAGCTTCAATCAGTTTTAGAAATGTGCCACCTATGCCTATACTCTTCAGTAATTAGAAAAGGATGCTGGATTTTATCAAATGCTTTTTCTGCATCTATTGAGAGGATCATGTGATCTTTATTTTTGACTCTGTTAATATGGTGGATAACGTTTATAGACTTGCGTATGTTAAACCAGCCTTGCATCCCTGGGATGAAGCCTACTTGATCATGATGAATGACTTTTTTGATAATAAGCTGTAATCTATTGGCTAGGATTTTGTTGAGAATTTTTGCCTCTATATTCATGAGTGAGATTGGTCTGAAATTCTCCTTTTTGTTTGGGTCTTTTCCTGGTTTTGGTATCAGGGTGATGTTTGCTTCATAGAATGTGTTGGGGAAGATTCCTTCTTCCTCAATTTTTTGGAATAATTTCTGCAGTACAGGAATAAGCTCTTCCTTGAAGGTTTGATAGAATTCTGGAGTGAAGCCATCTGGACCAGGGCATTTTTTGGTTGGAAGCTTTTTTATTGTTTCTTTGATCTCAGTGCTTGAAATTGGTCTGTTCAGGAGCTCTATTTCTTCCTGGCTGAGTCTAGGGAGAGGGTGTGATTCCAAATATTGATCCATTTCTTTCACATTGTCAGAGTTCTGGGCATAGAGTTTCTGGTAGTATTCAGAGATGATCTCTTGTATCTCTGTGGGATCAGTTGTTATTTCCCCTTTATCATTTCTGATTGAGGTTACTAGAGATTTTACTTTTGTATCCTCGTTAGTCTGGCCAATGGTTTATCTATTTTATTTATCTTTTCAAAAAACCAACTCCTTGTTTCATTAATTTTCTGAATGATTCTTTTGTTTTCAATTTCATTGATCTCTGATTTGATTTTGGATATTTCTTTTCTTCTACTGAGTTTAGGCTTAGATTGTTCTTCTTTTTCCAATTCCATAAGATCTCTTGTGAGATTGTTGATGTGCTCTCTTTCTGTTTTTCGAATGTAGGCATCTAAAGCGATGAATTTTCCTCTCAAAACTGCTTTTGCAGTCTCCCACAGGTTTTGGTAGCTTGTGTCTTCATTGTTGTTATGCTCAAGGAAGTTAATGATTTCCTGTTATATTTCTTCCTGCACCCATCTGTTATTCAACAGAAACAGGGTTTTCCACCTTGTTGGTTATCAAGTCTAAATACAGAAGTAGACTTGTGGAAGATGATCTTCATTGTGCTCTTGCAAAGACTGACCCAAGAATTTCTGATCTGGTGAGAAAGACGCAATCTCAACCTTTGCACTGAAGTTGGCTTTTTATGTATACTGTTGCAAAATGTAGCAAAGTAGTTTACTATTGTTATATTAAGACTGTTACCCATGCTACACCATGCTTCAGGACAAAATTTCATTTATTTGTAATTAGAAATAAATATTTCACAATATATAATTACATATTGTTTTTATGATTAATCAGTATGCTTTAATTACATTGTTTGTAATGATGAAAATACATCCTTCATATCAGATATTTACATTATGATTCATAACAGTAGCAAAATTACAGTTATGAATTAGCAATGAAAATAATTTTATGGTTGGGGTCACCACAACATGAGGAATTGTATTAAAGGGTCATGGCATTAGGAAGGTTGAGAACCACTGCCCTAGGCTATGTGTCTCTTTTATTAACTGCTTTTTCAGTTGGGTCATGAAATCGGAATACTCCCTTTTAGACATCTGTCTTATACCACAAGGCTGTAAGTGTCTCATTGCATTATTCCAGTCTAGTCAGTAAGTTTCTTTGCTTCTTCCTTTATGATAAGTTATTTTGAATAATAAAATAACATTAATATTAAGTATGTATAGCTTGAAGGATTCTGTCTCTTCAAGCTGTCTCTGGTATTAAATGAGACTATTTTCTGTAGTTGCTATTAGATGAATTTATATGTCATCTAAAGATGTTATTAAAATTGTGATCAGGAAAATTTTCTCTGCTATAATTGGATATTTTTGCTTAGGAAATTGTTGTTGACACCAACATATTTCTAA
This sequence comes from Nycticebus coucang, assembly GCF_027406575.1. Classification (NCBI taxonomy): domain Eukaryota; kingdom Metazoa; phylum Chordata; class Mammalia; order Primates; family Lorisidae; genus Nycticebus; species Nycticebus coucang. The sequence goes on from NC_069793.1 coordinate 88,039,429, forward strand.
AAGAAAAGAATGCATTGAATGTCTTTTTGATACGAGATAGATATAGATTTTTACTTAAAATATTACCCTGAGATTGTGTGCTACTTATACATATGAGAAAACTGAATCTGAAACAAATGGCATGTCTACTCAGTAGTTGACCATTCACTAATAACATCTAGTGTTTACTATTCATCAAATGCATCACAGAATGCTGGGAATATGATGATAGATAAAATGCAGGCAAAATTGCTCTGAAATAAATTATAGCTCACAACAGGAGACAATAGACTAAATAGGAACTTTTATACTTCATGAAAAGACTTCCAATATAGAGGTGCAATAGTTTTTGAACTTACACCTTAAAGACTAATATTCTTCTGCTATACACTCAATATATTAATAAAAAGTAAAAATACATTGAAAAAGCCCATAATAAGACTGGCTTGGGAAACATTATAAAATGTGATTATTTGCAACTGTCATGAAAATACTTATTCTTTCTGAAAATGTTGTGTGATAAATTTTGTCCTCATCAATGGCATCTGTCATTTGATGTATGTGTAGATATTTTTATTCTATTGAACAAGTAGACTAGTATTGTCAGTAGTTTTTTTTTTATTGTTAAATCATAGCTGTGTACATTAGTGCAATCAAGGGGTACAATGTGCTGGTTTCATATACAATCTGAAATATTGTCATCAAACTGTTCAACATAGCCTTCATGGCATTTCCTTAGTTATTGTATGTAGACATTTGTATTCTGCCTTTAGTAAGTTTTGCCTGTACTCATTCTAAGATGCACCGTAGGTGTGACCCCACCCGTTACCATCCCTCCACCCTAACCTCCCCGCTCCCCTTCCCTTCCTTGGCCCTTCCTCATAGCCTTGTGCTATAGTTGGGTTATAGCTTTCATGTGAAAGTTATAATTTGCTTCATAGTAGGGTTGAGTACATTGGATACATTTTCCTCCATTCCTGAGACACTTTGCTAAGAACACTATGTTCCACTCCATCCATGTAAACATGAAAGAGGTAAAGTCTCCATCTTTCTTTAAGGCTGAATAATATTCCATGGTATACATGTACCACAATTTGCTAGGCCATTCATAGGTTGATGGGCACTTAGGCTTCTTTCATGACTAAGCAATTATGAATTGGGCTGCAATAAACATTCTGGTACAGATGTCTTTGTTATATTGTGATTATTGGTCTTCTGGGTATAAACTTAGTAAAGGAATTATAGAATCAAATGGCAGGTCTATTTTAGGTCTCTAAGCATTCTCCAAAAATCCTTCCAGAAGGAACATATTAGTGTGCATTCCCACCAGCAGTGTAGAAGTGTGCCCTTTTCTCCACATCCATGCCAACATCTCTGGTTTTGGGATTTTGTTGTGTGGGCTACTCTTCCTGGGGTTAGGTGATATCTCAAAGTAGTTTTGATTTGCATTTCTCTGATGATTAAGGATGATGATCTTTTTTTCATGTATTTGTAGATCGTGTGTCTGTCATCTTCAGAGAAGTTTCTCTTCAAGTCCCTTGCCCACCCTGAGATGGCATCACGTGTTCTTTTCTTGCTAATAAATTTGAGTTCTCCGTGGATTCTTGTTATTAGACCTTTATCGGAGGTATAACCTGCAAATATTTTCTCCCATTCTGAGGGCTATCTTCTTGCTTTACTTGCATGTTCTTGGCTGTACAGAAACTTTTTAATTTGATCAGGTCACAGTAGTGTATTTTTGATACTGTTTCAATTACCTGGGGAGTCCTCCTCATAAAATATTCACCCGGGACGATTCCTTTAAGAGTTTTCCCTGCACTTTCTTCAAGTATTTTTATAGTTTCATGTCTTAAGTTTCAATTTTTTATCCAGTGAGAGTCTATCTTAGTTAATGGTGAAAGGTGTGGGTCCAGTTTTAATCTTCTACAGGTTGCCAGCCAGTTTGCCCAGCACCATTTGTTAAATAGGGAATCTTTTCCCCACTGAATGTTTTTAATTATCTTGTCAAAGATCAAATAACAGTAAGTAGCTGGATTCATCTCTCGGTTCTCTATTCTGTTCCAGACATCTACTTCTCTGTTTTTATGCCAATACCATGCTATTTTAATCACTATGGATTTATAGTATAGTCTCAGGTCTGGTAGCATGATTCCTCCTGCTGTGTTTTTATTGCTGAGTAATGATTTGTCTTTAAATTCTACAGGTAATGACATATTAGGTCATGACATCATGTAATAATGTATTATATATTATTATTATAGATTTTGAATATGCATCTCCAGATATGTAATATATCATCTCATCTATATATACAATATATCATTTTATTTTAAAATATATCAAGAAAGCAGAGTTTATGAACATATTTTCTCAGCAAAAGAAATTATTATATGTTAACTTATTATCTATAGTAAGGATAAAATGTAAAACTTTGATAAGAATATTAGAATGAGAGTTTTTAGCAAAATTCACAGCAGAATTTGATTAAAGTGAAACAAAAAAATGAGAGGAGTAAACATTCATTGAACCTTCCCCTTATATCATGGCTTGTGTTGCAAATTTACCAGTATCATTACATTTAACCAATATAAAATATTTAGCATTTGAAGGTTCCTAAACATCTAGATAATGCAATACCTAAATCAGACAAGGAAACTGAATACTGAGAATCTTTCAGAAACCTTGACTTTTTGCCTAATGATTTTTTTAAACCCTTACGTTTCTTAATTTGTGAATCAGAAAGATTGACTTACAATAATGCTATTTTCAATACAAGTATTAAATGTCATTGCATATTTATCTCAATATTTAAACCTTGCAAAACTGTGCAGAAATGTATGCTATTTTTAAAAAAGCTTTTATTGCATTTAAATTATGTGTGTGTATATGTGTACACACAGAGGCACCTACATCTCAGCATGAATCCACACAATTTGAATGAAGAAATACCCAGTTTATAACAGGGTCCTCTAAATAGCTTGCACAGATGGCAAATTCTTTTTGAGATGTAATTGGGCCAAACTAGTGACCTAACTCCCCTCCAATTCTGATACAAAAAAATACATAATATTCAGTGAAAAGGCTGACAATACAGAAAAACATAATGCCATAAGAAAGACCATATGTTTTTAAAAAAGTTTCCCAAATGAAGACCCTGAACTTCTTATCTGGAGTCCTTTTTTCTAAATAAAAATATTATGAAATATTCTGAAATATTCTGGAATCCTCTTTTTGCTAGAACATAAACAAGCCAGTCATCTGCACCCACCTTGAAGGTCACAAAGTTCTCTGGAATTTCTGTTCCAAGTTTATTCTCCATGACATAATTGACATAGTTGCTGGAAAATTCTAAGAAGTGGGTCCTGAAATCTTACATTTCACTGTGTCCTTTCTGATTTTAGACATTGCTACTCAGGCAAACTTAGAACAGAGTTAAAATATATCAGTGAAAAGGGGACAAACATCACCAAAGTACTTTATATGCCACAATGATATTGTGGGAATGTAATTTCAAAAATTATGCTTTCCTGAAATGAATCTGAGGCAGTGATCTGTTCCATTTATAGCAAGAAGATGTTCATTAGTTAGTTCGCAACCCCTGAGACTGGCCAGTGCTCTATGGCCAAGTCTCTGAGGCACTGCCTGTACAGGAACCTGGGTTTTCAGAACTGCTGGCCACACACCAGGGCACCAGGGAAATATTCAACTTTCAAGACAAGCCAGAGTATTTTGTTTTAGGTATCATCTGCACTGTTCTTAAATTTACAGAAAAGCAAAAGAAAGCTTTTAGGAAAAGTTGCAGACATTGTCCATGCAGAAACAAGAACTTATAATTTTTAAGTGGATTTGCTGTTTATGTCAGCATATGTCTATAAGTAGGTTACCCCAGATTCATGTACACTGACAGCCAAGAACATTGGGAATAACATGCTGCTCTTCCATTCACTAATCAAACATCGAATTGATGCTGGGCAGAGTGCTCTCCCAGCATCAATTGGGAGAGTATCCACTTACTAATGCATTTGGTTGCATTTTTCATATAAAAACTAGGTGCCTTTAAAGCCCTGATTGGGCAGGGTCTACAGTGTGCCAGTACCAAAAATAAAGGAAAAAGTGAGTTATCCTACATGAAAACTAGTAGTCTGGTTAGAGACAAAGTTTCGTTTCTTTGAGGAAGTGCCTTTCCATTAAGATAAGAGTAGTAAACACAGGTGGCAGAAATGAAAACAAGCATAGATTATTCAACACAAAGAGCCTCGGCTCTCTACTTAACAACCATTTCTCTCAAGCTATTTTATTGTAATTAGAAAGATAAATTACACAGCTTTATCTTATTTCTTGTCTCATATATTTGGCTGGCATTTGCAAGCTGTGAAAGATGTTTACTAAAATAGTTAATTTAGGAATTATTTATTTATTAATAAACTAGCCATTGTAGGCATAACGCAGAGTCAAAAAAAGTAACTAAATATTTTTAGCAACCAGTATTCAAAATACCTGCTATAGCAGAGAGCAAACTCTCTGAGAATTCAGTTAAGCAGCATGATAAAAATGATTTTCTGTCATATTTATGTAAGGGATGTGGGACTTCTGATAAATATGAGTAATAAAACCAAAGTGGGCAGTGCTATATTGCTACATTGGATGCAAGACACACATAAAGCACACCTTCCCAATTGACCTCATTACCCTTGACACCAAACTCCTCTAAGTTGCTGGCATGGCCTTTTGGATGTAAGAGCTAGAAGGTGACTACTTGAGGCTGATGCATTTTTAATAATGGCAACCCTGAGATACCTCATAGCAGAAATTGCAATTGATGCCAAGTTGATTAGCATATGTTCCAGCTGTAGCCAGCCCTTCTGCTGATTTCCCCAATGAACTATGAACCTCAGAAGTGTTTTGCTGACCTTGTGTTGAATGTGCTTTTCTGAAATTCCCATTTGGAAGTATATAAAACATATTTAACTCACAGTGTCAGCTGTCTTTTGCTTACTGGTTAACTTGGGTGGTGGTGGCACCTTGATCCAAATAATAACAATATCATCATGGATGGGGGAAAAATGGTAAAATCCTTAGAAAAAGAGACACAGAACACAGCTGTAGTTCTAAATTCATTGGTTGAAACTTTAAAAACTTCACAGGAATTTATCATTCAAATACCATGAATTTATTTAAAATAGTCACCTGAAATGGCAGTACAAGTGTCCTAATGCTGCTAATATTAGTCAAACCAGTTTTGGAACATTGAATTTTATTGATAAAATCTCTTATATCTTTAGATGAATTACTCTCATTCACATGTATCTTCTGTCACAACTAGTATTAAGCCTACAAATAATGCATTAGCACTATTTTGAAATTGCAGAGACCTGCACTGGTAAGATCAGAATCATGTAATTTTAAATTATTTTCATGAAAGGTTAGCTTTAAAGTCTCCCTAAGGAAATTTTTACTATAGTTTATATATGCCATATCCTTCTGATAAAATCTAATTACCTCATGGGGCACACTGGGTGAATCTAGTATCCATTAATACATTATTCTTAGATTCTCAGATGAGATGATAACAAACATAATGAAAATTTCCATTTGACATTTATATCATTCAATAGAGGAAAAACCTATCCATGAAGCCCCATTCAAAACAAAATACGATTGGAAATAAGCATCCCATAGTTTGAAGGAAGGAGATTTTGAAACGTAAATTTCGATTTTGAATAAGCTAATATTGTAAAAGGAGAATGGCAGTCACATAAATCTTGAGATGTCTTTCATTTAGTGACATAGTCATTTACCAAAATTCTAATTAGGTTCCTAATATGTACTAGATTATGCAGAGATTGGGGACATTTAGATAAAATATGAATCAGAAAGAGATGGTAATTTGATATTATGTAAATTAATTTCAGTGTGCCCTGAAAAATAGCTCATGATCTGATCAGTAAATATTCACTCACAGAAGCTTAAACTGAGGATAATTTCAGAGCCAGATGAATGAGACAATTCAATGTATATTACATAGGGCAAGGAAGAGGTGAATTTAAATACACACATACAGCTATGGGGGGAATAATCACTACCATTTGTTATATAGAGGTGTAGTGCATATTGAATTCAGGTACATGATTTGCAGTAACTAATAACAAAGATCTTTGTTTTCTTACAGACTATAATAGAAATATGGAAGGAACCTCATTTAAAAACTGATGATAATAAAAGTTAAATGATGTAATTTTAAAAGAAACAGAATAGTGAGAGCAGTAACAGCGTAAATGAAACCTTGATCCCTGGATGAGGTGAAAGTTGACATTAAAGATCAGTTGAGGAAGTGTTTAATATTTAATATATTTGGAAAGGTGGAAATAACATGTATCATTAAACTACTCCACACACAAAATGGATTTCAGGTAATTAAATATATAAATCTAAAAAGCAAAATAAAATAACTTTTCAAGAAATATTACATAATACCTGAATGTTGTGATGATTGATAAAAATTTATTAACTGAGGGAAAGAAGTACAAACCATAAAAATAGAAAATACATAGGGAATATTAATTAATTCATCAGAAAATTTTATTTATCCTACCTCAAAGTTTTTAGTGCTTGAGGATACATCACTGAACAAAACAAAGATTATTACTCTCTTGGAGTTTTTATACTAGTAACAAGAGACAGACTGAAAAGTTAAAAAAAATACGACATGCATATCATAAAGTCATTACATTGTATGTTAGGAAGTAATACACACTACAGGAAAGGTAAATATATCAGAATTTCTGAAGTGACAAGGGAAATTGTCATTTTGAAAGCGTGACCTGTGTATGTCTTGTTGAAAAGTAGATATTTGATCAAAGATTGGAAAGAAACAAAGCATCAATCATGCAGATAACTTGGGAAAATGTATTCCAGGGAGAAAATAATGTAATTGAAATAAATTTAAAGTATAAAATTTGTGATGTATTTGGAAACACTATGGAAGTCAATGTAGCTAGTGGAGAGTAAGCAAAGGGCAGACAATTAGGAACCTACGTCAGAGGTGAAAACCCAGATAGACCACTGATTGTTGGGTTGTTTCAGAGATTCGTTCCTATTCTAAGGTAATAAAGATATTCACACATTTTCTTCTAAAAGTATAATGTTTTGATTTTTACAGTGATATAGTTAGTCACCTGTTGCAGCTGTCACTCATCATCAGAGAATTGTTTTAATGGGAGTGGTAGTTCTTGTGTCAGAGTATCTGTAGATTTTTCAAGAAAAGCTAAAAACTGAGACTATGAATTTTAATGACATATTCACATCTCCAAATTTAGTAAAATGTTCACTGCATTCACTGTTTTTATGATGAGCAGTGGTAAACTAATCACACACCACACAGACACACAAACACACACACATACACACAGTGCCAAAAAAAAATGTAGACCACTTTAAGAAAAGCAAAAACCGTATTAAATATTTAATATTCAAGTTATGTTTAACTCCTGAAAGTACAAAAGGTGCTCAAAGTGACTTGTGTTCATCTTTTGTTTTGGCATATAGTATTACAATTTTAATACAGTTTTTTCCAATCTTAACATATGTATACATTTTTTGGCACTCTGTGTATGCATTTTTTTTTTTAAGACAAAGTCTTACTTTGTCACCATGACTAGAGTTCAATGGCATTATCATAGCTCACTGCAAACCCAAATTCCTGGGCTTAAGCAATCTTACTGTCCCAACCTTCCAAGTACTTGGGACTATAGGCAAAAGCCACCACATCCAGCTAATTTTGGCATTTTTGGTAAAGAAGAGGTCTTACTTTTGCTCAGGATGTTCCTCAAATTCTGAGCTCAAGCAATCATTCTTTCTAGACCTTCTGGAGTGCTAGAATTATGGGCATGAGCCACAGTGGTGGTGGGGATGGGGGAGGGCAGTGTACAGTATGTAGAGTGGGACAATTGAGTTTGTGAACTTGTTCTAAAAAAGGTGCTACATAACTCACTGCTGACTATCAGTACAGTCACCAGATGGCCAAGTGGAGTACTTTTAAGATGGCTATAGTAATATTCAGCAATAAGGTATGTAGCACTTTTTCTATGATGAGTTTGCAAACTTAATTGTCTGACCTCATATATTTTTTATTAAATATGAGTTACTTCAACCCTAGGCATTGAATAGCCCTTCTTTTCTCCATGGAAATATATTTTACACCACTGCCTTATGAAGTTTTATTGATACCTTTGTTGTGTTCTGGGCCATTTTGTTCCGTTGGTTTTACTTGGTCTATCCTTGTAACAAAAATACATGGTATCATTCACCATAGCATTATAATAAGTCTTCTTTCATTGTGCCTCTGTAACAAAATTTTCTTGCTTTTGTGGCCTTTTAATCTTTCTTTATAAAAATAGAATCAGCTTGCTAAGTTCCACCAGAAATAATAATTTAAATAATTTGAATATAATTGCATAGACTCTATAGGTTAATGTAATCAAAACTGACACTTTCAGAAAACTAAGTATTTCTAACAATTATCCCTCTTAAACTCTCCATTTATTTGGAGATCTTTATAAGTATTTTTTTTCAGTATTTTCTTTTTTTATTAAATCATAGCTGTGTACATTATTATGATCATGGGGCACCATACACTTGGTTCATAGATCGTTTGACACATTTTCATCACACTAGTTAACATAGCTTTCGTAGCATTTTCTTAGTTATTTTGCTAAGACCTTTACATTTCACATTTACTAGGATTCACATATACCCTTGTAAGATGCACCGCAGTATTTTCAAAGAGTTTTTATTCCAATAGCTTTAGCTTTTAAGTTGTGCAAATATTTAAATTATCCCTATATTATTATGGTATAAATAAAATTCTGATTGATTTCTAAAATACGCCTTACATATAACAAATATTAACTTTTTATTATTTAATAATATATTTGTTTATTAATTTTTTTCCAAACAGATAATCATAGTCTCCGAATAATAAATTTGTTTTATTCATAATGCCTGATTTTTACTTTCTTGCTTTGCTTTTCTTTTTAACTTTTGTCATGTTTTCTACCTAGTTACTTCTGGACAGTATTAAGTAATTAGAAGTTGGGCTGTTGTACACATTTGTTTCCTTCCTGGTATTAAAAAAAAAATCCTTTTTATATTAAGTATGACTTTAACAATGCTCATAGTTACACTTTAAATGAGTGATAAAAATTATTTATATTTTAAGGTAAGTTTTTTTTTGTAAATCATTGTTGATATTTTGAGGATAATTTTCAATCTTTTTCAATAATTATGTATATTTTTCTTTAATCTTTTGATTTGGTAAATTATGCATATCTGAGAAAAATGTAACTCAGGTATGATAAATTTTTATATGCATTTATGGACTTTATTTGAAAATGCCATTCTTTGTATTTTTAGAATAGTTGATATTCTTTATTTACAGTAGGCAACTTATCAATATTATTCCTATAAATTTTTAGCCTTAAAAATATTAAGACAGAAACAATGAAGTCAATGTTTCTGATTATTTCTAAGAAAAAATGTGATAAATGTATTACACATCATATTAGAATAAATGTTACAAAGTTAGCTTCAAATCTATTACTTAGACATGTTTTGTTTGGTCTGATTATTATTTGAGAATTGCAGAAACATTGTTATCAATCTAGAGATTATCATATAAATTTAGTCAAGAAAAACACAGCATGCCTTAATTCTGCCCACTGTCTCTGGTTTAGATTCATCCTACTTACTCAATTTTTATAACATTCCCAGCACATACCGTCCCTATCATTAATCTCTCTTCTCTGACTCCCCCTACTAGCCTGAATAAACAAAGAATTGAAGTCATGTTTTAAAAATAACATGACAAGAACATCTGGGAGCATGATGATGAACTAGAAACATTTCCTTACTAGCCACTAGAAGCAAGGGAAAGGAAAAAAGTCTCCAACCACCTTCAGCTGGGGAAACCTACCCAGAGACATCTCTACAAGGGCATAGTTAAGCAGTGGTGTACCACAGATGCCAGCAAGGAGGTCTGGAGCTGAGGAAATCTAGAACAGTAGGTGAGTGCTTGGGAATGGGTGGGGACCGGTCATCCAGTCTGTCCATAGAAGATTTGGGACAGAAGAAGCTTTCCTGTAGTTTTTTAATTTGGGGCCAAACTGCTCTTAGAGCAGTTTGGAGCCACCTTAGAAGGCTTAATCAGTGGGTGGACTCTAATAGTGTCCAGCAGGCAGTATTAAATACCAAGAAGGGTGGGTCTCCTATTTTCTTGGCAGCTAGCTGGGCATCACCACTGTGGGAAGGCTATGTAGGAGAAATGGTCACCTGGGTCCTAATGCACAGCTGGTTCTAGCATGCCTGCTGAACTCAGACATTGACATCACACCTCTTCTTTCTTCTTTTTTTTCTCTCTTTCTCTTCTTTCTCCCTTCACATTCTTTACCCTTCTCTTTCTTTTGCCTTTATACTGAAAGGTGACTTCAGCACTTAATCTCTGAGACATAGCAATTTTAAGTGAAGTAAGTAGTGACAAGGTAAATGTAGTGAAAGAAGGAAACACAACTAAGAGGAACAAACAGAAAAATTCTGCCAACATTGAAAACCAAAACAGAGCAACATATCCAAGGGACCATGGAAAGAATTCCACCAATAAAGAGTTAATGGAATGGGGCAGCACCTGTGGCTCAGATGGTAAGGCGCCAGCCCCATATACCAAGGGTGGCGGGTTCAAACCTGGCCCCGGCTGAACTGCAACCAAAAAATAGCCGGGCGTTGTGGCAGGTGCCTGTAGTCCCAGCTACTCGGGAGGCTGAGGCAAGAGAATCACTTAATCCCAGGAGTTGGAGGTTGCTGTGAGCTGTATGATGCCATGGCACTCTACCAAGGGCCATAAAGTTAAACTCTGTCTCTAAAAAAAAAAAAAAAAAAAAAGAATTAATGGAATGATAGAAAGTGAATTTAACGCCTGTGGCTCAAGGAGTAGGGCGCCGGTCCCATACGCTGGAGGTGGTGGGTTCAAACCCAGCCCCAGCCAAAAAAAAAAAAAAAAGAAAAGAAAGTGAATTTAAAATATGGATAGCAAAGGCAATAAAGGGAATTGATGACAAAGTGGAGAAATAGAACAAAAAAAGAATGAAAGATATGAAGAATATAGAAAGGATATGGCACAACTTAAAGAATTGAAGGAGAGAGGGGTATAGACAAGATGGCCGACTAGTACCAGCCTCCAACAGAAGCTCCCATCCAGAGGGAAGGATAATGTCCAGAAAGTACCCAATAAGCTGAAGACTGGAAGCTTAGCCAAGAGAGAAGAGTGATAACTGCAGGTCACTTCTGCTGAGGCAAGCTGCATCTCTAAGAAAGCAAACTTTAGGTATAAAATTCATCCCAAAGGAAAATTATCCATCCCCTCCCCCAAGAAAGTTGTGCGTTTTTTTTTATTTTTCTCTTAATTTTCTCCTGTAGGTTTTCTACAGGCAAGCAGTGAACTGAGGACCACTTTTCTCACCCCATGGATGAGAACAGTAGGAAGTGGGGTTGACTATCCCAAGGGACCCTTTTGTGACCCTGAGCACTCTCTTGCCAGGCAGAAAAATTGAACTAATATTTTCCCTGCCATTCTGAACTTCCAGTCCACACTTACCCCCTTGCCTGATGAACCAGAAGCCTACCCCCTGCAGAGACTGTGTGAGGAGGCTCATGAGCAGCCTCTTGCCCTCCCAGACCAAACACCACACCTCCACCTGGCCAGAGCCTCATCTCCTGCCCAGCCCCCCATGCCCGCTCTGCAGGAGCCTCCTCACTGCACCCCATCCAGCCAGAGTCGTGAGCTGAGAACTCTCCTTGTCAATGTCACCAGGGGCCAGGCACTGCCAGACCTATGTGCAGCATCCCCTGCCCTGCTGCTGGATCTGTGTGCCTCATACTCTGGGAGCTGCTCCTACAGCCTGAACTCCCTGGCTGTGGCAGTCACCTAGGACCTGCATGGGGTTACTTCCCACAAAGATCCAACAACAATAAAGCAATCCCTCCAGGGTCTAATCTTGGAGAGACACCTGTCCAACTCTGAGGACTACCAGAGGAAACGAGAACTCTCTCTATAGGGATACTGGTGCTGCAGAGCAGCCAGAGCAAAGGTGCAGTGGCTGAGGGAGAAAAGCATTTGCTGACTTGCTGCCATCAGGATTAGACTGAGTCCAAGTGGAACACTTGCCAGTGGCTATTGAGTACCCGAGGAAGGCAGGCCTCAGCTCCCCCAGCTGACTGGTAGCAGAGGGTAGTGGCCAAGTCATAGGGACATTGACCTTCCTTTGACTCTGGCACAAGGCACCGGAAGATCTACTTTTTGGATAGAGCAGGACCTCAGCCCTGTGGTGTCACCAGAGTCTGGGCATGAAAGAGGAGCAAAGTGGAGCAAGACACACAGCCCCCTGGTCCAACTCTGCTACTAGGCGGGCCTTTCAGACTCCACAGAGCACAAGAGTGAGTCAAAATTTGAGCAGCCAGTAGACCTCCACCATATAGTTGCTGGAGACCTTTCAAATTTTCCCACTTGAGAGTTCATACTGACTGGGTCAATTGGTTTGGAACTCCTAACCTGGGCCAATCACCCAAGGACCCTCTCAGGTGGTATCCTGGTTGTGTGGTAACATGAAGGGTTGATTTTCCTCTTCCAGTTCTTGTCCCTGGGGGGGGGGGTGAGGTGTCTTAGTTGCTTGTATTTCTCTACAGCTAAGACTTCACCAGAGTCACTGATCCATTATGGTTGGACAAGAACCAGCTGAATACAAGACAGAATCACCTAACCACACCACACCAAGCAGTTTTCCTCAGCCTCAGACTATAATATTGTATGAATCCTTTGCAAAACTATAGGGGGAAAAGCTACAGTTATCAGTTCCAGATCCTTGACAAAGGGCTGGTTAACCACAACTCCAGGAACTCCCAATCCAATTTCACCTTACCTGCCCATCTAGCCAATGGTGAAAAATCATGAGGCAGAATTGGGGGAAAACTCTGACAACATGCAAAATCACACTAGATCAACTCCCCCAAGGAACAATATGGCAGACACAGCACAAGACCAATTCATAAACAAATGGAAGAGATGTCATAAATCAAGTTCAGAAATTGGATAGCAAATAAGATAAACAGAATGAACCTAAATACGGAATTAGAAATTCAAGGAGTAATTCAAACGATGTCTCAAGAATTCAATGAATTCAAAGACAAAATCACCAAAGATTTGGACATATTGAGGCAAGAACTTGCAGCCCTCAAAGATCTGAGAAATACAGTAGAATCCCTCAGTAACAGAATGGAGTAGACAGAAGAAAGGATCTCTGAAATCGAAAACAAAGCCTTTGAATGATCCCAAATGTTCAAAGAGGAAAAAAATGGAGAACAAAAGCACATCATTCTCACAGAGAGCTCTGGGATAATGAAGAGATCTAATATTCGCCTTATAGAAATACCTGAAGGTAATGAAGATTCTGTGAAGGATAAAGATGATTTACTTCATGAAATAATCAAAGAGAATTTTCCAGACATGCCAAGAGATTCTGAAATTCAGATAGTAGACAGTTTCTGAACACTGGCACAACTCAACTCAAATAAAAATTCTCATAGACACATTATAATTAGCTTCACCAAAGTTAATACGAGGGAGAAAATTCTGAAAGCAGCCAGACATAGGAAAACTATAACCTACAAGGGTAAGAACATTAGAATGACTGCAGATCTCTCTGCTGAAACCTTTCAAGCTAGAAGAAGGTGGTCATTGAACTTTAATCTCCTTAAAGAAAATAACTTTCAACCCAGGACCCCGTATCCAGCTAAACTGAGTTTCATCTATGATGGAGAAATTAAATACTTTCATGAAATGCACATGTTAAAGAAATTTGCCATAACCAAACTGGCTCTCCAGGCTATTCTCAGACCTGTCTTCCATATAAACAGCACAATCCTCCATGACCAATGTAAACTCACTCAGAAACTTGATCAAATCCCAACTTCTACAGAGGTGAAAGGATTAAAAATGTCCACTGGACTTTTGAAAACTCAATACCCCAAATACTATCTGGCTTATCAATACTCTCAATTAATGTGAAGGGCTTATATTGCCCTCTAAAGGAGGCACAGGTTGGTTGACTGGGTACAAAAACTCAGGCCAGACATCTGCTGATTCAAGAATCTCATCTTACTTTAAAAGATAAACATATACTCAGGGTGAAGGGATGGTCATCTATAACTCAGGCAAATAGAAATCAGAAAAAGGCAGGTATTGCAATTTATTTGCAAATAAAATAGACTTTAAACCAGCAAAAGTAAGGGAAGATAAGTTTGGTCACTTCATATTTGTTAAGGGCAACACTCAACTTGACGAGATTTCAATTCTTAACATTTATGCAGCGAATCTGAATGTCCCTCAATTTGTAAAAGAGAGTCTAACTGACATGAGCAACTTCATTTCTTCCAACAACATAATAGCCGGAGATTTTCACACTCCTTTGGCATTGTTGGATAGATCCTCCAAAAAGAAGCAGAGCAAAGAAATTTTAGACTTAAACATAACCATTCAACACGTGCATCTAACAGACATCTATAGAAAATTTCCTCCTAACAAAACTGAATACACATTCTTCTCATCAGCCCATGGATCATCCTCCAAAATTGATCACATCTGAGGTCACAAGTCTAACCTCAGCATATTTAAAAGAATAGAAATCATTCCTTCTATTTTCTCAGACCATCATAGAATAAAAGTTGAACTCATTAACAACAGGAATCTGCATACACATACAAAAGCATGGAAACTAAATAACCTCATGCTGAATGATAGCTGAGTCATAGAGGAGATGAAGAAGGAAATTACAAAATTTTTGGAACATAACAGTAATGATGACGTGAACTATCAGAACCTCTGGGATACCGCTAAGGAAGTCCTAAGAGGGAAATTTATAGTGCTGCAAGACTTCCTCTAAAGAATGGAATAAGAGGAAGTCAACAACTTAATGGGACATCTCAAGCAACTGGAAAAGAAAGAATATCCCAACCCTAAACTCAGCAGAAGAAAAGAAATAACTAAAATTAGAGCAGAACTAAATGAAATTGAAAACAAAGGAATCATACAACAGATCAACCAATCAAAAAGTTGGTTTTTTAAAAAGGTCAATAAAACAGATGAACCTTTGGCTAACTTAACCAGAAGTAGAAGAGTAAAATCCCTAATTTCATCGACCAGAAATGATAAAGGCAAAAATAATAATAATAATAAAATAGAAATGGTAAAGGCCAAATAACAACAGATTCCTCAGAAATTCAACAAATCCTTAATGAATATTACATAAAACCCTATTCTCAGAAGTATGAAAATGTGAAGGAAATATATCAATACTTGGAAACATGCCATCCTCCTAGACTTAGCCAGAAAAAAGTGGAAATGTTGAACAAGCCTAAAACAAGTTCTGAAATAGCATCAACTATAAGTAATCTCCCCCCCCAAAAAAGAAAAGCTCAGGACCAGATGGATTCACATAAGAATTCTACCAAACCTTTAAAGAGGAACTAGTACCTATATTACTTAACCTTTTCCAAAACAGAAAAAGAAGGAATACTTCCCCACACATTCTATGAAACAAATATCACCCTGATACCCAAACCAGAAAAGGACCCAACAAGTAAAGAAAATTATAGACCAATATCACTAATAAATATTGATGCAAAAATATTCAACAAGATCCAATCAAACAGAATCCAACAACATATCAAACAAATTATATGTCATAACAGGTGGGTTTCATTCCAGGGTCCCAAGGATGGTTCAATATATATAAATCCATAAATATAATATATCACATAAACAAACTAAAAAACAAAGACCATAAGATTCTCTCAATTGATGCAGAAAAAGTTTTTGATAATATCCAGCATCCTTTCTTGATCAAATAGGTGTTGAAAATAGGTGTAGAAGAAACATTTCTTAAACCAGTAGAGGCCATCTACAGCAAACCCACAGCCAATATCATATTGAATGGAGTAAAATCTAAATAATTTCCACTCAGATCAAGAACCAGGCAAGGATGCCCAGTGTCCACACTACTTTTTAACATTGTAATGGAAATCTTAGCCATGGCAATTAGTCAAGAGAAGGTAATCAAGGGGATCCAAATAGGACCAGAGGAGATCAAACTGTCACTCTTCATAGATGATATAGTTATATATCTGGAAACCCCCAGGAAATCAACTACAAAACTCCTAGAACTGATCAAGGAATACAGCAACATCTCAGGATACAAAATTAACACTCCCAAATCTGTAGTATTTATATATACCAACAATAGTCAAGGGGAAAAAATAATCAAAGACTCTATTCCCTTTACAATAGTGCCAAAGAAGATGAAACATCTGGGAGTGTATCTAACTAAGGATGTAAAAGATCTCTACAAAGAGAACTCTGAAACTCTGAGAAAAGAAATAGCAGAAGATGTTAACAAATGGAAAAATACACCAGGCTCATGGCTGGGAAGAATCAACATTGTTAAAATGTCTATACTACCTGAAGCAATCTATAGATTTAATGTGATCCCTATTAAAGCAACACTGTCATACTTTAATGACCTAGAAAAATTAGTACTTCATTTTATATAGAAACAGAAAAAACCTTGAATGCCAAGAATTTACTCAGAAATAAAAACAAATAGGGAGGAATTACACTTCCAGACTTCAGACTATACTATAAATTGATAGTGATCAAAACAGCATGGTACTGGCACAAAAATAGAGAGGTAGATGTATGGAACAAAATTGAAGACCCAGAGGTGAACCCAGACACTTACTATCATTTGATTTTTGATAAGTCTATGAAAAATATAAATTGGGGTAAAGATTTCCTGTTCAACAAATGGTGCCAGGTGAATTGGCTGCGACTTGTAGAAGACTGAAAATAGACCCACACCTTTCTTTGGTAACAAAAATTTATTCTCACTGGTTAAAGGATTTAAATTTAAGACATGAAACTATAAATATTCTTAGAGAGAGTACAGGTGAAACACTTGAAAAAAAATGGCCCGGGAGAATACTATATGAGGAGGACATCCCAGGCAATTGAAGCAACATCAAAAATATGTTACTGGGATCTGATCAAACTAAAAAGCTTCTGCATTTCCAAGAACATACTAAGTAAAGCAAATAGGCAGACCTCAGAATGGGAGAGGATTTTTGCAAGTTATATTTCCAACAAAGGTGTAATAACCAGAATCCACAGAGAACTCAAACTTATTAATAAGAAAAGCACAAGTGATCCCATTTCATTGTGAGCAAGAGACATGAAGAGAAGCTTCTCTGAAGAAGATAGTGACACAGTCTATAGACACATGAAAAAAATGCTCATCATCTTTAATTATCAGAGAAATGCAAACAAAACCACTCTGAGATATCATCTAACTCCAGTAAGAGTAGCCCACATCACAAAATCCCAAAACTAGAGATGTTGGTGTGGATGTGGAGAAAAGGGAACACTTATGCACTGCTGTTGGGAATACAAAATAGTACGTTCTTTTTGGAAGAAAGTTTGAAGAACATTCAAGGATCTAAATGTAGACCTGCCATTTGATCCTGCAATTCTTCTTCTAGGTGTATATCCAAAAAATCAGAAATAATTTGGCAATAAAGATATTTGTACCAGATTCTTCATTGCACCTCAATTCATAATTGCCAAGTCATGGAAGAAGCCCAAGTGTCCATCGACCCATGAATGGATTAATAAATTGTGATATATGTATACCATAGAATACTATGCAGCATTAAAAAAAATGGAGACTTTAGCTCTTTTATGTTTACATGGATGGAGCTAGAAAATATTCTTCTTAGAAAAGTATCTCAGGAATGGAAAAAATATATATCCAATGTACTCAGTACTACTGTGAATACAATTTATAATCACTCACACTTGCATGAAAAATGAAACACAACTATAGCACAGGATGAATGAAGGAAGGGTTGGAGATGGTAAAGGAGGGGGTGAGGAGGATAGCGGGATAGAGGGAGGGTTAGTAGGGGAACCACACTTATGGAGCATATTGCAAGTACAAGTTAGATCTATCAGTTGTAGAATAAAAATGTCTTAACACTGTAATTGGGTAAATGAGGTGAAGGCTATGTTGATTAGTAGGACGTACGTACTCCAATTTGTACAAATAATCAACACATTGAATCCCATAATGGCATAATTGTGTTCATGATCTTGTACAAATGACTTAATAAAAAATAAATAAATAACTATAAAGAATTGAAGAAGTCAATCGGGGAACTTAAAGATGAAGTAGAAAGTATAAATTAAAGATTAGACCATGGATAAGAAAGAATTTCAGAGATAAAGAATTAAGCTCTTGAGCTAACACTGGTAGTGAAAGAGGAAGAATAGAGAGAAAACTGAAAATTCAGTCAGAGAATTATTTGACTTCACAAAGCATTAAAACATATGACTTATAGGCATCCCTAAGGGTGAAGAAGAATATCCTAAAGGAATGGAAGGACTACTTCCACATTATAAATGAAAACTTCCCAAATTTCACTAAGGATTCCAAAACACTGCTTTTGGGGAGATATTGAACTATGGGTCATGCCAACACAAACAGAGAATATATCCGAGGCACACTGCTGTGAACTTCTCCAAAGTCAAGACAAAAGAGAAAATTCTTCAAGCAGCCAAGAATAAGTGTAAATTGTAAATTACAGGGCAGAACTATAAGGGTGTAAGCAGACTTTTCATATGAAACATTCCAAGCCAGAAGAGAATAGTCATCTACTTTTAACCTTAAACAAAACAATTTTCAGCCCACAATTCTATATCCTGCTAACCTAAACTTCAAAATCAATAGAAAAATCAAATCTAATATTGATATTCAAATATTGAAAAAATTCACCAAAACAAGACCAACTCTAAGGAAATAATTAGACCTGTTCTACACACCGATAATCATAATGGTCCACCAGCAAAGTTAACTACAGAAACTAAAGAACAAAATGTAGCTTCCACAATGTCACAGAGGATAAGACTGAGCAATGACATTGACAGAATAAGATGAATAGAACTCCACCACACTTATAAATTCTCTCAGTAAATGTTAATGGCTTGAATTTTCCACTTAAGAGGCACAGGCTGCCCAACTGGACAAAAAAGCATGAGCCATCCATATGCTGTCTCCAGGAAATGTACTTAACCTTGAAAGACAAGGGTTAGAAAACAGTATTTCAGGCAAACGGAACTTAGAAAGGAGGGATTGCAATCTTAATTTTAGATACAAGTGCATTTAAAACAACTAAAATTTAAAAAGACAAAGATGGTCACATCATTCTGGTCTAGGATAAAGGCAACTAGAGGACATTTCAATTGTAAATATTTATTCACCCAACTTCAATGTTCTCAAATTTATGAAATAGACCTTGATTGGTGTGATTAATATGCTAATCCATAATACCATAATAGCTGGGACTTGAAATCCCTTTGGCAGAACTTGACACATCTTTTACACAAAAACTAAACAAAGGTACAAGGGAATTAAAAAAGACATTAGAACAAATGAGCTAAATAGACATATACAGATCACACTATCCCAAGGCTAAAGAATATATGTTCTTCTTGTCCAGCCCGTGGATCATACTCCAAAATAGATCATCTCCTAGAATACAAATCAAACCTCAAAAAAAGTAAAATAATAGAAATTATCACTGTATCTTCTCAGACAACAAAGGAATAAAGGTGAAACTCAACTGCAACAAAAATTCTCATCTCTACACAAAGATATGGAAATTAAACAACCTTATGCTGAATGACATTTGGGTCAAGGAAGAGATAAAAAAGAAAATAGCTAAATTCCTGAAATATAACAATAATGAATCTACCATTTACCAAAATCTGTGGGATCCTGAAAAAGCAATCTAAGAGAGAAATTTATCACATTAGATGCCTAAATCTGAGAAACAGAAAGAGATCACACATATGATCTAATGAATTATCTTAAAGAAATAGAAAATGAAGAGTAATCTAATCCACAACCTCAGAGAAAAAAAAAAAGGAATAACCAAAATATAATCAGAAATAAATGAGATTAAAAATAAAAGAACCATTCAGAAAATTAATAAAACAAAAGTTGGTTCTTTGAAAAGATAAATAAAATTGATAAGCTATTGGCCAGATAAACCAGAAATAGAAAAGTAAAATCTCTAATAATCTCAATCAGAAATGAAAAAGAGAAAATAACAGACATCACAGTGTAGGATAATATTTAGAAATAAACATATCCTACATCAAGCACACAAAATGAACTCAGTGTGAGTTTAAAAAGGCTTTCTATTCTTTCAGAGGCTTAAAGGACTTGGTCTCCCCTAGGACATGCACAGAGTTAGCTTGCCTAGAGTGAAAATTCCACAAGCCAATTCTCTGAAGCTGTGCACCCTGTTAAGCCTAAAGCGGAAGGGCATGCTGCCGTTCTCAGAGATACGGGCCAGAGGGTTGACGTATGTTAAAAACATATTGTCAGAGGTCTATAGGTGCTCTGCCCTGAGGAGAGACACAGTCGTCACTACATGCTGAGTAAACTGAGTGAATGTTTGAAGGTATTCTTCCATTAACTCTGTTCCCCTGTGGCTTTCTTCTTTGTGATCTTTATTTATATACCTGCCCAAGAGATTAGTCAGTGTCTAGAAGAGGATGTTTACTGCAGAAGTGATTGTGTTGATTTGGTAACAGGATATTTCCTTACAAATTAATTTCAGATAGGTAAAATGAGGTAATGGTGAAACTAACAGATAATAGATTAAGTGTGTATATGACTAGAAGTGTATAAAAGCAAATCCTTGAATAAAGAACTTTGCTACACGTCATCCCATACTATGTAGTCTGTTTCTTGTTTACCCTTAATAATTGCAGGAGTGAGTTTATACCCACAACAAAGCTACTGTTCTTTTGTGTCTCTGGTCACACAACACACAGAGATAAAAGAGATTATCTCTGACTACTATAATAAATTTGATGACCAGAAATTTGACAATGTGAAGGACTTGGACAAATACCTGGAATCCCATCTTCTCCCTAGACTTAATGAAAAAGAAATATATTTCTTGAAGAAAAAATATCAAAGAATGAGATAAAAAAGATAGTAAAAAAAATCCCAATGAAAAAAGGTCCTGGACTTATGACTTCACACCAGAATTCTATCAAACCTTCAGAGGAGAGCTGGTACCTATACTGCAGAACCTATTCCAAATCTTTGAAAAGAAAGAAACTATCCCCAACACATTCTGTGAAGCAAACATCACCCTGATACCAAAACTAAGAAAGGACCCAATAAAAAAAGAGAATTATTGATCAATTTCACTAATGAATATAGATACAAAAAAACTCAATAAATCTTAGCCAATAGATTATAAGTACAAATTGAAAAAATATATCACAATGAAGTTAGCTTCATCCCAGGGATGTAAGGCTGGTTTAACATATGCAAATCCATACATGTAATTCACCTTAATAATATAATTAAAAACAAAGAGTATAGGATCCTCCCAATAGATGCAGAAAAAGCATTTGATAAAATTCGGCATTCTTTTCCAACAAGAATACTTAAGAAAATAGGCATAAGTGACATATTTCTTAAATTGCTTGAAGCTGTCTATGACAAACTGACAGCTAACATCATACTGAATGGTATAAAACTGAACTCTCTTCCCCCTTAGAACTGGAGACAGACAAGGTTGTTCTCTCTCACCACTTCTATTCAACATTTTGCTGGAAATTCTAGCCAATAAAATCAGGCAGAGAAGGATATAAAGACCATCTCAATAGGAGCAGAGGAGGTCAAACAATCACTCTTTGCTGATGATATGACCTTATGCTTAGAAACTCCCAGAAATTCAACCACAAGATTCCTCATAGTGATCAATATATACAGTAACAATTCAGGGTATAAAATCAATTGTCTACAAATCAGTAGCTGTATTCCAAAAGCAGCCAAAGAAGATAATCAGAGACCTAATTCCCTTCACAGTACTTTTAAAGAAAATGAAATACCTAGGAATATACCTAACAAAAGAGGTGAAAGACCTCTACAAAGAGAATTATGAAACCCTAAGAAAGTAAATAACAGAAGATATTAACAAATGGAAGACCATACCATGCCCTTGGCTGGGATGAATCAACTTTGTCAAAATGTCTATACTATCCAAAGCCATCTATAGATTCAATGAAATCCCCATTTAAAATACCAACATCATACTTTGAAGAACTACAAATATTGTTTATCTTGCATGGAACCAGAAAAAATTTTGTGTAGCCAAGACAATTCTTAGTAATAAAAACAAAGCTAGAGGCATCCCTCTACCAGTTTTCAGGTTGTATTACAAGTCCACATTGATCAAGCCAGTATGGTATTGACTTGAGATATAGAGATATGAAATTCAATAGAAAACCAAGAGATGAAACCAGTCTCTTAAGGTTATCCGATGTTCAATAAACCAAAAAAAGCACACACTGGGGAAAAGCATCCCTATTCAATAAATAGTGCTGGAGAAACTGGATAACTTCACATAAGACAGCAAACAGGACCCACACTTTTAATCACTTACAAAAATTGACTCCAGATGGGCAAAAGATTTAAATCTAAGACATAAAACAACAAAAGTCCTAAAAGAAAGTGTGGGATAAACTCTTGGGGATGTCAGCTCAAGGAAAGATTTTATAAAAAAGACTTCAGTGACAATCACCACCACAACAAAAATAAAAAAGCAGGGCTTAATCAAACTGAATTGCTTCTGCACAGCTAAGGGCACAACAAAACAAATAGAAAATCATCAGAACTGGAAAAGGTGTTTGTATGTTACAAATTTGACAAAGGTTTGATAACTAGGATCTGTAGGGAACTCAAATTAATCAATAAAAAGAGCAAACACTCCTACCTACCTCTAGCCAAGAGATGTGAATAGAACCTTCTCTGAGGAAGGCAGATGAATTGCTGACAAACATATAAAAAAGTGCTCATCATCCATAATCATCAGGGAAATTTAAATCAAAACCACCCTGAGATAACACTTAACTCCAGTAAGATTAGCCCATATCAGAAAGTCCTGAAGTTGGAAATGCTGACTTGAATGTAGAAAGAAGGGAACATTTTTACACTGCTGGTGCGACTACAAACGTATACAGCCTCGTTGGAGGGAAGTATGGAGAATCCTCACAGAATGTAAATTAGATCCCCCATTTGACCCCACAATCCTACGACTAGGCATCTACCCAGAAGAAAAAAAAAATGATCATAAAGACATTGGCACTAGACCATAAACTGTGATATATATATATGCACACCATGGAATTCAGTCATTAAAAATGATGCAGACTTTACATCTTTTTTACTAACCTGGGTGGAGTTGAAGCATATTCTTCTTAGTATAGTACCTCCAGAATTGAGAAGCAAGTATTCAAGGTACTCAATACTAGCATGAAGTCAGTAGATGATCTGACTCCCAGTCACAGAGGAGAAAAACTCATTTCAATTCAAGTTAGTGGGAGGGAGAACAAGGGAGGAGAGAGAGGGGAAGAGGGGGGTTTAGGGTGCTCCATCTTAACAGGCACAGTGTAGGGGTGTATGGGACAACTATTGGGTGCACAAGCAACTACAGGAAGAACTCTACCGAACAAATTCAGATGTAGTGGGAAAAAATTACATGACAAATTTGTTACAGAATTTAGTAGCGATGTTAAGTGTGTTTTATGTGCTTATTTGTATGTCTTTGTTTTGGAGAAATGTTTATTATAATGAAATAGCACCTCACTCTATAAACAAAACAACTTTTGGCAAAGAAGTGAAAGGAAGAGACTATTTACTCAATTTGGTAGGACCGTGAATTATTATAGCCATTATGGCAAACAGTATAAAATTTCCTTAAAAAAATTAAAAATACAACTACCATATGATTCAGTAATCCCACTACTGAGTATATATTCAAAGGAAAGGAAACCGGTATGTCAAAGTGATACTTCTACTCTCATGTTTATTGTATACTATTTACAGTACCAGGATACAGACTCGACCTAAGCATCCAATAATACATGAATGGATAAAGAAAAAAAAAAAGAATTTAGTAGCTAGGAAAGTTTCTCTGAATGTGACTATATATATCCTTTTAACCAATGATAATAAATATACAATTAATTTTATTTTCTTTGGTTAGAAAATTAGAATTAAATTTAGTATTTTATTAAACAAATTTCCAGTTGATAAAATTGAGTAACATTCCAAAACTCAGTTTTGGTTTTATCTCAGTTGCAAATTATATTATTTTAGCCTAGTAACCCTATGTCTATTTCCTTATTTGCAAAATAAAGATAATTTTAATAACAACAATCATTCATAAGGCTGTTTTAAACATCAAACTTATTTAAAATATGTGAAAACATCTGACGATCACAAGACATTGTACTAAAGTGAGCTATAAGTTTCATTATCATATATTCTTAGACTTTCATCACTCTAATTGCCATATCTTTTTCTACATATATTTTTAAAAATTAAGATAAAACTCACATATTGTAAAATAAACACCTCAAAAATGCATAACCGAGTTGTTTTTAGTATATTGACAAGGTTGTGAAACTAACACTAAAATCTAATTTCAGAATACTTTTATCTTCCCCCTAATCTGTACATATTAGCAGAGACTTCTTATACTCAGACCCTAGTAATGGCTAATCTATTTCTTGTCTTTATGTATTTCCCATTTTTAAAATATCATATAAATGAAATTATACAACATGTGATCTTTTGTGACAGGCTATTTGTTACACAGCATAATGTTTTCAAGGTTCATTCATGGTGTAGCATGTAGTGGTATTTCACTTGTTATTGAACTTATTATACCTTGTACAAGTACACTGTATTTTTCCCATCCATCCATCAATTTATGGGCATATATATTGCTTTCACTTTTTGGCTATTATGAAAAATGTTGCTATGAACATTCATGTACAAGAATTTGTGTGGTCATAAATTTTCTTTTTTTTTTGTTTTTGTTTTTGGAGATTCATCAAGGGTACAAGAAACCAAGTTACACTGATTGCATTTGTTAGGTAAGTCCCTCTTACAATTGGGTTCTGCCCCCAAAAAGTATGTCACACACCACGATCCCACTCCCCTCCCTCCTTCCTTCTCTCTGCTCATCCTTTACCCACTCCTCCCTCCTTCTCTCTCTGCTCTCCCCTTCCCCCACCAACACTATGTCATTAATTGTCCTCATATCAAAATTGAGTACATAGGATTCATGCTTCTCCATTCTTGTGATGCTTTACTAAGAATGATGTGTTCCACTTCCATCCAAGTTAATACAAAGGTTGTAAAGTCTCCATTGTTTTTAATGGCTGAATAGTATTCCATGGTGTACAAATACCACAGCTTGTTAATCCATTCCTGGGTTGCTGGGCCTTTAGGCTGTTTCTACTTTATGGTAATTGTAAATTGAGCTGCAATAAACAGTCTAGTGCAAGTGTCTTTATGATAAAAATAATTTTTTCATTCTGTGTAGATGCCCAGTAATGGGATTGCAGGATCAAATGGGAAGTCTAGGTTGAGTCCTTTGAGGTATCTCCATACTTCCTTCCAGAAAGGTTGAATTAGTTTGCAGTCCCACCAACAGCATAAAAGTGTTCTCTTCTCTCCACATCCATGCCAGCATCTGCAGTTTTGAGATTTTGTGATGTGGGCCATTCTCGTTGAGGTTGGATGATATCTCAGGGTGGATTTGATTTGCATTTCTCTTATAATTAGGGATGATGAGCATTTTCTCATATGTTTGCTAGCCATTTTTCTATCTTCTTTAGAAGGTTCTATTCATGTCTCTTGCCCATTGATATATGGGATTGTTGGGGTTTTTTCATATGGATTTATTTGAGTTATCTCTACATCCTACTTATAAAGCTTTTGTCTGATTCAAAGTATGAAAATATTGTTTCCCATTGTGTAGGTTGTCTATTTGCTTTGGTTGTTGCCTTCTTAGCTGTGTAGAAGCTTTTCAGTTTAATTAAGGCCCATTTGTTTATTTTTGTTGTTGCAATTGCCATGGCAGTCTTCTTCATGAAATCTTTCCCCAGGCCAATATCTTCTACTGTTTTTCTTATGCTTTCTTTGAGATTTTTATCATTTCATGTCTTAAATTTAAGTCCTTTATTCATCTTGAATCAATTTTTGTGAGCGGAGAAAGGTGTGGATCCAGTTTCAGTTTTTTACATGTGGATATGCCGTTTTCCCAGCACCATTTATTGAATAGGGAATCTTTCCCCCAGTGTATATTCTTGTTTGGTTTATCAAAAATTAGGTGGTTCTAACATGTTAGTTTTATTTCCTGGTTTTCTATTCAATTCTAAATGTCTATGTCTCTGTTTTTTTGCCAGTACCATGCTGTCTTCACTACTATGGCTTTGTAGTACAGCCTAAAATCTGGTATGGTGATGCCTCAAGCTTTGGTTTTATTACTAGAACTGCCTTAGCTATACGGAGGTTTTTCTGGTTTCATACAACACATAGAATCATTTTTTCCAAGTCTTGAAAGTACGATGTTGGTATTTTAATAGGGATGGCATTGAATCATTAGATTGCTTTGGAAAGTATAGACATTTTAACTATTTTCCTTCTTCCCAGCCATGAGCATGGTATGTTCTTCCATTTGTTAATATCTTCTGTTATTTCCTTTCTTAGGTTTTCATAATTTTCTTTGTACAGGTGCTTCACCTCTTTTGTTAGGTATATTCCTAGGTATTTCATTTTCTTTCGAGCTAAGGTGAAGGGAGTTGTGTCCTTAATTAGCCTTTCATTTAGGCTGTTATTGGCATGTACAATTGCTACTGACTTTTGGAAATTGATTTTATATCCTGAGACATTACTGTATTTTTTGATGACTACCAGAGGTCTTCTGGTTGAGTCTTTGGGGTTCTCTAAGTATAAGATCATATTGTCAGCAAAGAGGGAGAGTTTGACCTCTTCTGCTCCCATCTGGATGCCTTTTATTTCCTTGCCTTGCCTATTTGTATTGGCTAGGACTTCTAACACTATGTTGAACAGTAATGGTGAGAGGACAACCTTGTTTGGTTCCAGTTCTAAGAGGAAAAGCTTTCAGTTTTACTCCATTTAGTAAAATATTAGCTGTGGGCTTCTCACAGATAACTTTGATCATTTTAAGAAATGTGCCACCTATGCCTATAACTCTTCAGTGTGCTAATTAGAAAAGGATGCTGAATTTTATAAAATGGTTTTCTGAATCTATTGAGAGGATCATATGGTTTTGTTTTTACTTCTGTTGATACGGTGAATAACATTTATGACCTTGCGTATGTTAAACCAGCCTTGCATCCCTGGGATAAAACCTACTTGATCATGATGTATGACATTTTTGATGATAAACTGTAGTATAATGGCTAGGATTTTATTGAGAATTTTTGCATCTATATTCATTAGTGAAATTGGTCTGAAATTCTGCTTTTACTTGGGTCTTTTCCTGGTTTTGATATCAGGGTGATGTTTGCTTCGTAGAATGCTTTGGAGAAGATTTCTTCCTCCTCAATTTTTTGGAATAATTTCTGCAGTATGGGAATAAGCTCTTCCTTGAAGGTTTGATAGAATTCTGGTGTAAAGCAATCTGGACCAGGGCATTTTTTGTTGGAAGATTTTTTTTTATTGTTTCTTTGATCTCAGTGTGTAATTGGTCTGTTCAGGAGCTCTATTTCTTCCTGGCTAAGTCTAGGAAAAGGGTGTGATTCCAAATATTGATCCATTATCTTCACAGTGTCACATTTCTGGGCATAGAGTTTCTGGTAGTATTCAGAGATAATCTTTTGTATATCTGTGGCATCAGTTGTCATTTCTCCTTTCTGAATTCTGATTGAAGTTACTAGAGATTTTACTTTTCTATTTCTAGTTAGTCTGGCCAAAGGTTGATCTATTTTATTTATTTTTTAAAAAAACCAACACCTTGTTTTATTAATTTTCTGAATGACTCTTTTCTTTTCAATTTCATTGATCTCTGATTTGATTTTGGATATTTCTTTTCTTCTACTGGGTTTAGGCTTAGATTGTTCTTCTTTTTCCATTTCCATAAGATGGCATGTGAGTTTGCTGATGTGCTTTCTTTCTGTTTTTCTAATGTAAGCATCTACAGTGATTAATTTTCCTCTCAGAACTGCTTTTGCAGTATTCCTCAGGTTTTGGTATCTTGTGTCCTCATTGTTGTTATATTCAAGGAATTTAATGATTTCCTCTTTTATTTCTTCCTGCACCTGACTGTCATTCAACAGGTTGTTTAATTTCCATGCCTTTGTGTGGGGATGAACATTTTGGTTGGAACTAAGTTACAACTTTAGTGCCTTGTGGTCTGAGAAGATTCAAGGTAGAATTTCAATTCTTTTGATTCTGTTGAGGTTTGTTTTGTGTCCTAGGATATAACAATTTTCTAGAATGTTCCATGAGGTGATGAGTAGAATGTATATTCTTTACCTTTGGGATGAAGTGTTCTATATGCACAGTTGTTGTAGGGTCTCATTTAAGTCCCTCATATCTTGTTTAATTTCTGTGTAGAGGATCTGCCCAGCTCTTTAAAAGGAATGTTAAAGTTACCTGTTATTATGGTATTATAGGACATCATATTGCTCAAACTGAGTAAGGTGTATTTTAAGAATCTGAAAGTATTTAAGTTGGGTGCATAAATATTTAGAATTGAAATGTCTTCTTGTTGTATTTTTCCCTTGACCAATATAATGTGATCATATTTGTATATTTTGACTTTACTTTAAAACCACATGTATCTGAAAATAAGATTGCAACCCCTCTTTTTTTCTGAATTCTGTTTGCCTGAAATATTGTCTTCCAACTCTGAACTTGGAGTTTTCATTTGTCTTTTGAAACAAGGTGTGTTTCCTGCAGATAGCAAATGGATGGCTTGTGTTTTTAATCCAGTCAGCCAATCTATGCCTCTTCAGTGGGGAATCCAATCCATTAACATTTATTGAGATAATTGATAATTGTGGTAGTGTTCTATTCATCTTATTTTGTGAGAGTCCATTGCTTAGTTTTATCTTTGGTACAATTATGGAAGTTAAGTTCTGGCCTTTAATTTCTGAGTTCTTACTTTGCTGCTGATCCATTGTGATAGTCAGTGTGTAGAACAGGTTGAAGTATTTACTGTAGACTTGATCTTGAAGTGGCAAATTTCCTCAATGTTTGTATATCAGTAAATGATTTGATTTCTCTGTTAAGTAATTTTATTTTATTTTATTTTTGTAGAGACAGAGTCTCACTTTATGGCCCTCAGTAGAGTGCCATGGCATCACACAGCTCACAGCAACCTCCAACTCCTGGGCTTAAGCGATTCTCTTGCCTCAGCCTCCTGAGTAGCTGGGACTACAGGTGCCCGCCACAACTCCTGGCTATTTTTTTTTTTTTTGGTTGCAGTTTAGCTGGGGCTGGGTTTGAACCCGCCACCCTCGGTATATGGGGCCGGTGCCTTACCGACTGAGCCACAGGTGCTGCCCAAGTAATTTTATTTTATTTTTTATTTTTTAATTAAATGATAGCTGTGTACATAAATGCAATCATGGGGTACAATGTGCTGGTTTTATATACAATTTGAAAATATTTTTATCACTTTGGTTAACATAGCCTTCCTGGCATTTTCTTGGTTATTGTGTTAAGACATTTATATTCTGCATTTAATAAGGTTCACATGTATTCTTCTAAGAGCACTGTAAGTGCAGTCCCACCAATTACCCTCCCTCCACCCACGCTCCCCCTCCCTTTCCCTCCCTTTCCCTATATTCTTAGGCTATAATTGGGTTATAGCTTTCATATGAAAGCTATAAATTACTTTCATAGTAGGCCTGAGTACATTGGATACTTTTTCTTCCATTCTTGAGGTACTTTGCTAAGAAGAATATGTTCTAGCTCCATCCATGTAGACATGAAAGAGATAAAGTCTCCATCTTTCTTTTTGGCTGCATAATATTCCATGGTTTACATATACCACTATTTATTAATCCATTCATGGGTCCATGGGCACTTGGGCTTCTTCCATGATTTAGCAATTATGAATTGAACTGCAATAAACATTCTTTTACAAATATCTTTATTATAATGTATAGCATGAAATCTCATATGTCTCTAAAAGAGAAAAGCCATTTTGTAGAGAGCAGCTTCTGTGTTTGACAGGCACTGTTCCATAGAAGCCAGGCTGAATTCACACAAACAAAGCTGTTAAGCCTGATTGCTTTGGGGCATAACAACTTGGTACGGTTAAGCCCAGTGCCTTCAAGATAATACTTCTGAACTTGTGACATGGTCAGGAGACTGATGCATAGAAAAAAACATGCATCCGGTAATCTAATGGTACCTCTGGGCTGTGCTCTGTTAAAATAAGAAGTTTATGCATCTCCAGATGGTATGAGACATTTCGAGACTATAGAGATATTCATTAGGTCCCCTAAGAATAACAAAAGTTTATGGGTCAGGAAAAACATAAGAAGTTTTATGTCAGTTGTATGTAGGATGTAGAAGAAAGACTATCAGTTAATCAATAGACTAGCAGGTTCCAAGAAAACATTTATGATGTTTTGTATGTATTTTTTTGTTTTTTGAAAAAGATTAAAATTTAACAGAGTGTACGTGACCAGCTGGCTATTTAAGCCAGCAGAAAATGAAGTTTGTCACTACTTGCCACTCAGAGCATGTAGTCATTCATTGCTCCATACCATTTCAGTAGCAGGCTCTGCATCTGCACCGCCAACCACTCGAGAAGCCCTCACACAACAATAATGTGATTTTTGTTCTTCTGGATATATACCTAGTAGAGAAACTGTAGGATTGAATGGCAGGTCTATTTTTAGATCTCTAAGTGTTCTCTAAACATCTTTCCAAAAGGAACATATCAGTTTGCATTCCCACCAGCAGTACAGACTAGAGTTAGATGATATCTCAAAGTAGTTTTGATTTGCATTTCTCTGATGATTAAGGTTGATGATAATTTTTTCATATGTCTGTAGGCCATGCACCTGTCGTCTTCAGTGAAGTTTCTCTTCAAGTTCCTTCCCAACCTGAGATGGGATCACTTGTTTTTTTCTTGCTAACATATTTGAGTTCTCAGTAGATTCTGGTTATTAAACCTTTGTTGAAGACATAACCTGCAAATATCTTCTCCCATTCTTAGGGATGTCTGCTTGCTTTACTTACTCTGTTCTTGGCTGTTCAGAAGCTTTTTAGTTTGATCAGGTCCCAGTAATGTATTTTTGATGCTGCTTCAATTATTGGGGGTGGAGGGTTCTCCTCATAAAATATTCACCTAGGCCAATTTCTTCAAGAGATTTCCTTGCTCTTCCTTTCAGTATTTTTATAGTTTCATGTCTTAAGTTTGAATCTTTGATCCAGTGAGAGTCTATCTTAATTAATGGTGAAGGATCATTTGTTATTTTCTTGCTAATACATTTGGGTTCTCTGTGGATTCTGGTTATTAAACATTTGTCGGAGACATAACCTGCAAATACCTTCTCCCATCTTCCTATCTTCTGAGGGCTGTCTGCTTGCTTTACTTACTTGTGTTCGTGGTGGTACGGGAGCTTTTTAGTTTTATCAGGTCCTAATAATGTACTTTTGATGTTGCTTCAATTGCCCAGGGGGTCCTCCTCAAAAAAAATTAGCCCAGACCTATTTCTGGGCTTTTCCCTGCACTTTCTTCCAGTATTTTTATAGTTTCATGTCCTAAGTTTAAATCTTTAATCCAGTAAGAGTCTATCTTAGTTAATGGTGAATGGAGTGGATCCAGTTTCAGTCTTCTACAGGTCCCCAGCCAGTTCACTAAGCACCATTTGTTAAATAGGGAATCTTTTCCCAACTGAATGTTTTTAATTGGCTTGTCAAGGATCAAACAATGGTAAGTACCTGCATTCATCTCTTGGTTCTCTATTATGTTCCATACTTCCACCTGTTTTTGTGCCAGTACCATGTTGTTTTGATCACTATCGATTTATAGTATAGTCTGAGGTCTGGTAGAATAGTTCCTCCTGCTTTGTTTTTATTTGTGAGTAATGTTTTGGCTATTTGAGTTTTTTTCTGATTCCATATAAAAGGAAGTATTTATTTTTTTGAGCTCTTTAAAATATGACAGTGGAACTTTAATAGGGATTCCATTAAAACTGTATATTGATTAGGGTAGTATGGACATTTTAACAATTTTGATTCTTCCCAGCCATGAGCATGGTATGTTTTTCCATTTGTTAACATCTTCAGCTATTTCTTTTCTTAGAGTTTCATACTTGTCTTTACAGGGATTTTTCATGTCCTTTGTTAGGTAAACTCCCCTATATTTCATCTTCTTTGCCTTACTGTGAATGGAATAGAGTCCTTGACTGTTTTTTCAGCATGACTATTGTTAGTATATATGAAGGCTACAGATTTATGAGTGTTGATTTTCTCACCTGAGACACTGCTGTATTCCTTGATAACTTCTAAGAGTTTTGTAGTAGAATCCCTGGTGTTTTCCAGATATACAATTATATCATCTGTGAAGAGTGAAAGTTTGTTCTCTTCTGACCCTATGTGGATACCCTTGATCACCTTTTCTTGCCTAATTGTGATGGGTAAGACTTCCATTGCAATGTTAAAAAGCAGTGGACACAATGGGCAACCTTGCCTGGTTTGTGATCTGAGTGGAAATTTCAATTTAACTACATTCAATACAATATTGGCTGTGGGTTTGCTGTAGATGCCCTCTATCAGTTTAAGAAATGTCCCTACTACTCCCATTTTCTTAAGTGTTTTGATTATGAAATGATGCTGGATATTATCAAAAGCTTTTTCTTCATCAATGGAGAGAATCATAAGGTCTTTGTTTTTTAATTTGTTTATGCAATAAATTATATTTATAGATTTATATATATTGAACAAGCCTTGAGACCCTGGGATAAAACCCACTTGGTCGTGGTGTATAATTTTTTGATGTGTTGCTGGATTCTGTTTGCTAAATCTTGTTGAATATTTTTGCATTAGTATTCATTATTGATATTGGTCTGTAACATTCTTCTTTTGTTTGGTCTTTTCCTGGTTTGGGGATCAAGGTGATGTTTGCTTCATAGAATGTGTTGGGTAGTGTTCCTACTTTTTTTATATTTTGAAAAAGGTTAACTAGTATAGGTACTAGTTACTCCTTAAAGGTTTAGTAGAATTCTGATGTGAAGCCATCTGGTTCTTGGTTTTCTTTATAGGGAGATTTTGTATACTTGATGCTATTTCATAACTTGATATCGGTCTTTTCAACATTTCCACTTTATACTGACTAAGTCCAGGAAGGTGGCATGCTTCCAAATATTGGTCTATTTCCTTCAGATATTCATTATTCAATCCTTATATTCATTAAGGATTTTTTGAATTTCTGAAGAATCCTTTCTTATTTGGTGTTTACTATTCTGATTGATGAAATTAAAAATTTTACTATTTTTTTCTTGGTTAGGTTAACCAAAACTTTTTCTATTTTATTGACTTTTTCAAAAAAACCAACTTCTAGATTTATTGATCTATTGTATAATCCTTTTGTTTTCAATTCCATTTAATTCTGCT
Organism: Nycticebus coucang; assembly: GCF_027406575.1. Classification (NCBI taxonomy): domain Eukaryota; kingdom Metazoa; phylum Chordata; class Mammalia; order Primates; family Lorisidae; genus Nycticebus; species Nycticebus coucang. Next base: position 88,073,043 of record NC_069793.1, read on the forward strand.
CTACTTTTGGTTGTTTTATTCTGCTGGGTTTGGGGTTGGAATGTACTTCCTTTTTCAGTTGCTCAAGATGTCCCATTGTTGTTAACTACCTCTCTTTTTGTTTTCTTGAGGAAGGCTTGCAGTGCTATAAATTTCCCTCTTAGGACTGCATATGTGGTATCTCAGAGGTTCTGAGAATTCATGTCTTCATTATTTTGTTCCAAAAATTTGGTAATTTCCTACTTAATCTCAGCTATGACCCAGCTATTATTCAGCATAAGGTTATTTAGTTTCCATGTTTTTGTATGAGTATGCAGATTCCTATTGTTTTGGGGTTCAACTTTTATTCCATGATGGTCTGAGAACATGCAAGGAATAATTTCTTTTCTTTTAAATTTGCTGAGGTTAGACTTGTGACCTAAGATGTGATCATTTTTGGAGGATGATCCATGGGCTGAGGAGAAGAATGTGTATTCAGTTTTGTTAGAATGAAATGTTCTGTAGATGTCTGTTAAATCCAATTGTGGATTTTAAGTCTAAAATTCCTTAGCTTAGCTTCTTTTTGGAGAATCTATCCAATACGGCCAACTGAGTATTAAATCTCCAACTATTATGGCGCTGGAGGAATTCAAGTCGCTCACGTCAGTTAGAATCTCTGTTATAAATTGAAGTGCATTCTGGTTGGGTGCATAAACCTTAATAACTGAAATCTCATCATGTTGAGTGTTACCCTTAACAAATATGAAGTGACCATCCTTATCTTTCCTTCCTTTTCTGGGTTTAAAGCCTATTGTCTCTGTGAATATAATTGCAACACCTGCTTTTTTCTGATTTCCATTTGCCTGAATTATAGATGACCATCCCTTCACCCTGAGACTATATTTATCTTTTAATGTAAGATGAGATTCTCGTATGCAGCAGATATCTGGCCTGAACTTTTGTATCGAGTCAGCCAATCTGTACCTCTTTAAAGGGCAATTTAAGCCATCACATTAATTGTAAATATTGATAAGCCTGGTAGAATTTGGGGAATCAACTTTTTAGATCCAGTGGACATTTTTAATTCTTTTGCCACTGTGAAAGTTGGAATTTGACCAAAAGTTTCTGAGTGAATTTACTTTTGTGGAGGATTGCACTGGTACTTATGGTGGGTTGGTCTAAGAATATCCTGGAGAGCTGGTTTAGTTACGGCAAATTTCTTCAACATGTGAATGTCATTAAAGTATTTAATTTCTCCATCATAGATGAAACTCAGTTTCACTGGATACAGGATCGTAGGTTGAAAGTTATTTTGTTTAGGAAATTGAAAGTAAATGACCATCCTCTTCTGGTTTGAAAGGTTTCAGCAGAGAGATCTGTAGTCATTCTAATGTTCTTCCCCTAGTAGGTTATGGTTTTCTTACATCTGGCTGCTTGCAGAATTTTCTTCTTCATTTTAACTTTGGTGAAGTTCATTATAATGTGCCTAGGAGATGTCTTATTCATGTTGAGTTATGCTGGGGTCCTGTAACTGTCGGTTCCCTGAACTTCAGAATCTATTGGTATGTCTGGAAAGTGCTCCTTCATTATCTCATGAAGAAGAGTCTCTGTACCTTTTGAAAACACCTTGTTGCCTTCAGGAATTCCTACAAGGCAAAAATTAGTTTTTATTGAATTATCCCAGAGCTCTCTGAGGGAATGATCTGTTTTTGCTCTCCATTTCATGTGTCTTTGAGTGGTTGGGAGTGTTCAAAAGCTTTGTCTTCAATGTCAGAAATCCTTTCTTCTGCCTGGTCCATTCTGTTACTGAGGAATTCTACTGTATTTCTCAGATCCTTGATGGCTGCAAATTCTTGTCTGAATGTGTCAAAATCTTTGGTTATTTTGTCTTTGAATTCATTGAATTCTTTAGACCACTTTGGAAATGCTCCTTGAATTTCTAATTTCAACTTTATCTCCCTTGTAATAATGTTATTTGCAATACAAATTCTGAATTCAATTTCTGACATCTCAGCCATTGGTTTATGAATGGGATCTTCTGGTGTGTACACATGTCGTTCCTTGTGGGAGTTTATCTACTCTGGTTATTCATGTTACCAGACTTTTTCCACTGATTCAGCTCCATGATTATTTTACCCCATTTGGCTAGATGAGCAGATAAGGTGAAGTTGAGGTGGGGGATCCTGGAGTAGTGATTAACCAGCCGTTTGCCCAAGAGCTGGGACTGGTGTCTGTACCTTATCCCCTAGAGGTTTTCAAAGGACCTGTACAGTGCTATGGCCTAGGAAACTGGGGACCTGCTTCTTGTGGTGGGATATGTGGCTCTGTCTTGTTTTCTGCTGATCTCTGTCCTACCCTAGTGAATTAGTTACTCTGGGTTGATGTATCAGCTGTGGAGAAATACCAGCAATTAAGTCATCCCCCAACCATGGGCAACAACTGGCAAAGGAAAATCAAACCTTCCCACAACTATACACCTATGGTATCGCTTTGGATAGTCCTTGGGTATTTGGCCCAGTTCAGAAGGTACAAATCAGTTGTCCCACTCAGCATTGGTCTCAGGTGGGAGAGTACCAAATGTCTCAGGCAACTAGATAGCAGGGGTCTCCTGGCAGTTCAAGCATGACTCACTTCAATGCTCCATGAAATCAGAAGGAGCAGGAGCCACCCAGCAAATGAATTAGTCTGGGAAGTTTGATGCCTCCTTCCCCACCTTGCACCTTTATCACACCCAGTCACTGGTAACCCCACAGGGCTGTGATCCAGTTCTCTCCAATGGGCAGATGCTCTAGGGGTTTGCACCTGCCTGAGTCACAGGGGGATCTATGTCTCCTCAGCCAGGCTGCCGCTCTCTGCCATTGTCCTGCAAGGGGAGCTGAGGCCTGACAACTTTAGGTGCTTAATGGAGGGTGGGGCAGTTCACTCAGTTCCAGTCCCGACCCTGATTAATGTTGCTTACAGAACTGAACAATTTCTCAGAATTTGTTTCTGTTCCGGGTATATTCCCCTGAGAATCAGACACTGTTTAAGTTCTCAGAAACTGCAACTCAGCCCTGGTCTGTGCCCTGCCTGGAGTTGTTGTGTATATTTTGTCTGTTATCTGTGTTGGGTTGGGTGCAGTTAGAGCTCACACATTTCTCTCCTGCTTTTTTGTCTCAGCTATCTTCCCCTGAGGGCTTGGTGCTGCTTAGGCTCACTAAAGCAGTCCTTCTGGCTCAGCCCTGTCCTAAAATTATGCCATCTGTGTGCGTGTCCCCACCCTGCTCCTCACAGGCAGGTATCAGGCATACCCTTTCTCATGGGGCCTGTGTTTCCATACCAGATCTGTTCCACCAGTGGCTGCCACTGGAGAAGATGCCTGGCTTACTCTGGTTGTGCAGAGAGGTAGGGAGTGTCTCTCCAAACTATCGCCAGTGGTGTAAGACCTATTGTTCTCACTGCTGCTGCTCTTACTCTGTGCTATGGGGCATCACCTCTCCCTCTCCTGTATGGTTACCTCAGTTAAACATCTACTCCTTACTCCTATGCCACAGAGTCAGCCTCTTTGACAATTTTAAAGCTTAGCTTAGCAGGATATAGAATTCTGGGCTGGAAAGTATTCTGTTTAAGTAGATTAAAGGTAGATGACAATTGTCTTCTTTCTTGAAAAGTTTGATTAGAGAAGTCTGCAGTCACCCTGATGGATTTGCCCTTGTTGGTGCTCACTCCTGGCAGCTTGAAGAATCTTTTCTTTTGTCTTGACTTTGGACAGGTTCATTACAATGTGTCTTGGAGAAGGTCTGTTAAAGTTGAGGCAACGTTTGGTCCGATATCCCTCTGAAAGGAGTGTATCAGAATCTTTGGTGATATTTGGGAAATTTTCATTTATAATATTCTCTATTATGGCTTCCATTCCTCGAGGCATTCATCTTCCCTTTCTGGGAAACCTATAATGTGTATATTTGAATGCTTCATAAAGTCCCATAATTCTGTCAGTGAATGTTCTGCTTCCTCTGTTTTTTTTTTTTTTCTGCCACTTTAACTATCTGAATTATCTAAAGAACTTTGTCCTCTATCTCTGATATTCTTTCTTCAGCATGGTCTAATCTGTTGTTGATACTTTCTATTGCATATTATTCCATAATTGACTGCTTCAGTTCCTTCAGCTCTGCTATATCATTTCTATATTCTTCATATCATTCATTTCTTATTTGATTCTGTTTTTGGATTTCCTTTTGGTTATTTTCCACGTTATCAGCAGTTTCCTTCATTTTTTCCATCATTTCTTTCATTTTTTTCCATCATTTCCTTCATTGTTTTTATCATCTGTAGTCTAAATTTCCCCTCTGTCATCTCTGACATTGCTCTATAGGTGGAATCCTCTGCAATAGCTATCTCATGGTCCCTCGGGGTGGGGTGGGGGAAGTTGCTCTGGACTGGTTTTTTAAGTTGCCAGGATTTTTCTGCTGATTCTTCCTCATGAGTGTTTTCTTTTATCTGTTGCCTTGCCCCAATTTCTCTTTCACTGCCTCTTGCTCTTTAAGTTGCTATGCCTCTGGCCTAGGGTTTCAATGAGTCCTTTTGGTACAGGACCAGAAGGATAAGAAGGATAAATAGCAAGAAGGAAAAAAAGATTTAAAAGAAAAACAAAGAGAAAGGAGAGGGTGTGAGTAAAAGGGAATATTGACAAAAAGAAGAGAGTCACAGAAAGAGGGAGACAAGAGCATTATTGATTGATGTTTAGTAGGGTACTTTGACCCAACCTTAAAAACCTCCAACCTCTTGGTATACTATCGTGGGTGATTGAAGTCAGAAGCTCTTTGCCAGCCTGGTAATACACAATATCCCACCTCCACCAAGTACATAGGAAAGACAAAAATGCTATATATCAAACCAAAACAAGCAAACAGAGAACATTATAGGATAAAATTTGGGGAAAAAAACAAATGGTAGGGGTAGAAACACCAGCAAGAATGATGTTCTAATTGTTAAAGAAGGTAACAATGGAAAATTATATTTAAACAAGAAAAATGAAGAAAGAAAAGAAAGAAAAAAGAAAAAAAGAAAAATCTAGAGGGAAAATGTTGAATTATTTTTTAAAAGGAAAGGAAACAAACAAAAAGAAAAAAAAAACAAAGCAGTGTATATGTGTGTGTGTGTGTGTGTCTGGGCAACAGGTGATCTCTTCTGTGTTATGAGCTGTTAATCACAATACTGATACAACTATATGAGCTAGAGACTGTAGGCCTCTGCTGATTTCTCAAACTACACAGGGTGAAGAGCCTAAATCTCTCCACAGCCCACTTAAAAGGCACTTTAAACTTAAATTTGGTTAAGCAGAAGCTTTCCCAGGAAAGCACTTGTCACTGGGATCACTCCTGAAGTGGCTGCCGCTTATCCCGTGTGCCCAAACCAGTCTCACTCTATGCCCCTGAGGGCCAAGGCTGTAAGGTGTCTCAGTACCCAACTTTAGGCTGCTCAGTCGCTAGATTACTCACCCCAGGTCTCCCACCCAATCCTCACTCTGTAACCCCGACAGTGGAGTTTGCCATGTCAGTTCTCCCACACTGACTCTGATGGCCCACAGCCAAAAACTATTAGCTCTTTCTAGCTCAGTGGCTCAATCCGGGGCCCTAGACAATGCTTAAAGTCCTTGGCACTCTTGCCCAGGTTCTCCCAAGGTAGTTCAAATGAGTCCCCAAGTTGAAAAAAACAAAACAGCTCACAGGTAAGGCCTTTCCAGTTTACATTCTCACTGCTGCTGTACTTCTAGCTACCAACAGGATTAGACTGAATGAACACATGTAACCACTTGCCAGTTATTCTCTGCTTTTATCCTGATCATGGGGTCCAGAAGTTTCTCAGTGCCTCCCTGTGTCCCCAAAGGGATGTTTCTGGGCAGGTCCCACCAGCCAGAGATGCCAGAAGTCTTCTCTCTCCAGTCTCACTGTGCCCAATTGCAAGGAAACTATTCCTAGGCCACCATCTTGCTCCTTCAGCTGGTCATAAATTTTTAATACTCTTAGCTATACTCTGGGAATAAAAGTACTGGTCACTATGTTTAATGTTTGGTTAAACTGAAAACCTTTTTACCAAAAGGGTTATATCATTTCACATCACCATGAACAATGATGTACGAGTTTCAATTTCTCCACTTCATTGCCAACTTTTGTTATGCTTGCCTTTTTTATTTTGGTCGTACTATCAAATATGAAGTGCTATTTCATGGTGGTTATGATTTGCATTTTCCTAATGAATAAAAATTATGAGCATTTTTTCATCTGCTTTTTAGTGTTGGGTACATTTTCTTTGAGGAAATATCAATTCAAATCTGTAGTCTGTTTCTTAACAGATTATTTGTCTTTTTATTGAGTTGTAAAACATCTTTATATATTCTGGATACAAGTCCCTTATCAAATATATTATTTGAAAATATTTTATCTCATTCTTTCATTTGTCATTTAAGATTATTGATTACGTCCATTGAAGCATGAAAAGTTTTTATTTGAAAAAGTTCAATTTATTTTTTTCTTTTATTGATTATACTTTTGTTATCATATCCAAGGAACCATTATATAATCTAACATTACAAAAATTTACAACCATACCTTCCTCTAAGAGTGTTATAATCATATATTATGACTAATAAATTTATATTTGTGATTCAATTTTAGTTAATTTTTGCATTTGGTGTCAGGTTTGAGTCCTTATTATTTTTCCTGTGGCTCCCCAATTGTACCAGCACACAATTTCTTATAAAAAATAATATTTCTCCTTGAGTCGTCAAAATAAAATTTATCATACATGTGAGAGTTTATTTCCTTATATTGTAAAGTCTATTTCCATTAACCTATACCTATATTATCTGGTCTTGTGCTCGCACCACACAGCAGTATTATTACTATAACATAAATAGTTTTAAAATTGGAAAATGCATGCTAATTTCATTTTTTGTCAAGTTTTTCTTTTCTTTTTTCTTTTTTTTTTCTGAGACAGTCTCACTTTGTTGCCTTTGGTAGAGTGCCATGGCGTCATAGCTTACAGCAACCTCAAACTCTTGGGTCAAGCAATTCTCTTATCTCAGCCTCCCAAGAAGCTGGGACTATAGGCTCCCCACAACACCTGGCTATTTTTTAGAGACAGGGTCTCACCCTTGCTCAGGTTGGTCTTGAACCTGTGAGCTTGAGCAATTGATCGACCTAGATAAAGGGTGGTCAAATTTGTTAATCTATTCAAGGAATCAACACTTAGACTCTTTTAATTTTCTATTGTTTTTCTATTCTGTATTTCATTGATTTCCACTTATGCTTGTCATTTTCTTCTTTCGGGATGATCTAAATTTAGTATTCTATTCTTTTTTGAGTTTGTAAGATAGGTTATATTATTGATTTTAGATCGCTCTTGTTTTGTATTTACCTTTATAAATTTCCCTCTAATAACTGCTTTCACTGTATGTAATAAGTTTTAGTGTGTTGCCTTTTTTTATTCATTTATCTCAAATAAAATTTCCTTTGGATTGCTTCCTTGTCTCATTGGTTATTTAGGACACTTATGACTCAGTTCAGCATACAAATTCACATATTTGTATACTTTATCATGAGTTGACACTGAAGTCTACTGGTTAGTTTAGTGGTTAGCTGATAAATTTATAGCAATTGTTTTAATTGCCTGAAATTAACACATTTTCTAGTCTTTGATGAGACTGCTTTGCCTGCATGTTGAAGCATACCATGGGCAATCAGCCAGGGCGTTTAACACTTATTTCCTGTTGTGCAAGTTTCACTGAGTCAGAGGTGAGATTTTAGGGCATTCTAAGGTTTTTATCAATATATGCACTAGCTTAGGCATACACACCTCCATATCTATGCATGTGGCCTTGCAGATTACCCACAACAAGGAGATATTCTTTAAAGTGCCGTACTGGAACATAAAACAACAAGGCTTTTTTTTTTTTTTTTAAGCCTTTTGGTTAGCCTATTTTTTGCCTCAGCTTTTATTTATTTCACAGGCAGTATAATGTTAAAAAACATTGCCATTAATTATTTTCAACAAATACTCCTCTCTGTTTTTATTGGGCAAACTCCAGGTCAGATCAAATAAAGACAAGCTTGAGAATGTGCATTTCCAGGGAATCACTAGCCATGTCAAAGACAAATCTCGGGAAATCATGTTTTGAAGAAAGTCCAACTTTACTATGGCCCCTCTAATAGCTTCTGGGTTTTTTTGCTTTTAACATGATTGCAGGATGTTGGTTTTCAAAGTTCACAAGGAACTGGAGATAGAACAAGTTAAATTACCCCAAAACTCACTGTTCTTACAGTGATTTAGATATTTTTTCTGGAATTAATCTTCCCTAGATTGCTTAAGTCTTCAGAAATTGCTAGAGTTCCTTAAAAAGCAATTGTGTTAATTAAATTTTTTCCATAGTTCTCATTACTTTTTTGTGGGAGGGAATTTTTGAAGATCTTTATTCTTCCCTTCCCACTGATGTTACCCCATAACATGTTTTTTGGCTTTTGTTTTATTTTATATTTTATTTTTCCTGATTTTATTTTATTTTTCTTTATTTTATTTTATTTATGTTTTTTTGAGACAGTCTCACACTGTTGCCTTGAGTAGAGTGCCCTGAGTTACAGCTCACAGCAACCTCAAGATCTTGGGCTCAAGAGATCTTCTTGCCTCAGCCTCCTAGTAGCTGGGACTATAGGCACCTTCCAAAATGCCTGGCTAGTTTTTCTATTTTTAGTGGAGGTAGGTTTTTGCTTTTCTTCAGTCTGGTCTCTAACTCCTGAGCTCAGGCAATCCACCTGCCTCAGCCTCCCAGAGTGCTAGGATTACAGGCCCGAATCTTGTGCCTGGACCTCTTTTAGATTTTAAACTATATTTATATACCATAAACTGACTCAAGTATTTTTAATTTTAATAACATATAGCATAAATATCAGAAGATTATTGAAAAATGTGTATACATAATTTTAGTTGAACAAATATTTACAAAGCAAATCCCTAAAGTAGATTAAAATATATCATTTAGTGCTGTAAATATTTCTTATATAAGTTATTGCATTTTTCCTTTGTCTAAAATTTTGTAACACTTTATTATAAATAATGTTTCACCTTGTTTTATGTCAAGCAAGTATATCTCAATTTTCAAATCTTACCTCCTTCACATTTATCACTCACATATATCCTTTGTTTCCTGCACATTAAACATTAGTTTTATGGCACTTAATATAACTACCCAAAGAAGAATAAAAAAAATTGACTTTCATCTCCATAACAGAATCAAACCAAATTATCTCCAAGATACCCTACTCCAAAGCAATAATAAGTGGTGACAAAATGAACTGAAGCAACATTTCTAAGTATGAGGTAATCTCTTTTCAAAATGCAGCAATCTGTTGGTTAAATGAGGAATATAACTATAACCTACGTTCAACATACAATGATAGGTCAATAATTCAGCAGGGTAAAGGAATAGCAGGGCATTTACTATTTTTAACTTAAATTGTATTCTTTGGCATAGGATTTTCTTTGGAGTAAAGACGGATTTTCTTTGAGGTAAAGAAGGGCCTACTGTTAGCTTTCTAAATTGGTTAACTAAGGCCCTCTCTTTTTGGCTATGGTTCTCCAAAAACTGATCTGAGATAAGAAGGGGGGTGGATTTCTCTTCAGGAAGCTATTCAGACTTTTCTGTCTATCTCCCAAATGTCCTATTATGGGGGGTTGGAGGAAGCTTGAGGACTAGGCAATCGTAATCACCCATTAACAAGTCTTCCTCTGGCCATATATCTCTATAAGAAAGCCTGTTGACAGTGTTTTTTTGCTTATTTTTTTGTTTGTATTGCTTTGTTTTGTTACCTATACAGACCAAATACTTCTGCTACTTCAATAAAGAAATACAGTTCAAAAATTAAACTTAAGCATTTATTTTGTTCATCTCATATCCCAGTCTTAAACACTTCAGTTTCCCAACATCATGCTAAATTTTGCTTAAAACATGGGTATGCAGATCTGTGAGGATCTGACTATCTTCAGAAAATGAACTTCAGAAATTTTGGTTCTTTGATTGTGAGCATAAAATACACCATTTCCCAAAAACACCATAACATTCCTTCCTTCTCTTCTTCAGAATAAGTCTATAAGAAGCCTGAAACTTTTCTGTTAACATCTATTTAAAGGTGAAAACCAGTAGCCAACAGTTCAGAACAAATTTATGAAGAAGCAATCTAAATCTTTATATTATGTAGATGCAGAGTCAGAATCTTGATATAATGTTTCACAAATTAAAACTGAAAACCAACTTTAACTCATTCAGTGAATTCTGTAATTTACAATTCATTATTTCTAACTCCCCTGTTTTAAGTAACACTGCATGTTGAACAGAACTTGAATGAAAGAAGACCTAAATTAAACTGACTTAAAATACAATTTATTGATTCCCATAAATATGAAAACTGAGGATAGAGTACCTTTAAACAAAGCACTGCAAACTGTTAGTACATTGTTTTTTCTCCCTGCTTCTCATTTTTGCTCCCCTCTCTCTTCCTTCTCTCCCTTTCTCCCTGCGCTACACACACACACACACACACACACACACCCTTTATAACAAGGAAGGGGAAAGTCAAGTGTTTGATAGCCCTATGAGGACCCCCTGGATTCGAAGAATAAATAGCAACAGAAGAATGTTGTCAAAACAAAAGCAAGCGGGTGCTGAGCAAGATACTGCCTTAAACACTTGATGTGAGTGAGAGGGGCAGTTATCCAATTGAAAGATACTCATGGTACATCCTTTCTTTGAGGCATATAATAGCTGATAATTTTGTTAGGAAGATGGGGATATTCACAAATATTTGTAATACAAAGTAAAATACAGTAAGGCTATCATGAGATGTTTGTGGCTGACCTTAGAAAAGTAGTAGGTTACAAAGGTTTCTCCTGGTTCCTTCTGGCTCAAGGCTCTCTCTGCAACATTCTTTGTATTTATCTCCTCTCTTGTACATTTCATTTCCTTCTGTGCATATTTCACTCTAGCTAGCACTATAATTATTTTATTCACTTGTATGACCACATACACAAGGGAAGCAACATTTTATTGAAGGATTAGAGCAATGAATTTGGATATTTATAGTACATGATAACACTTTGTACATTCAAAATGGAATATTACCTATTTAGAATGCTTCCTTTAGCCTCTACCCTTGACTATTTCATGATTCCATTCTTTTCTCTATTATGAAATAGCGGAAATATTTAAGTATACCCTTTCAATGTTGCCTTGTGTCAGTCATGTTTTGGTCAGAGAAGCAGAGGTCCCATAATTATAGTAAGACTAAGAGGTTTTTTACGGTAATTAGACTTTATACAATATTGAAGAATCTGAGGAAGTGAAGGCATGGAAGGATGTTATAGCATCAAGAAAAAAGTGGATTAGTGGTCATAGGAAATCAAATCAGAGCTTGTAGGAAAAATCTGACAAGTGAATTGTCAGATCACTGATATGAGACTATGACTAGGGATCTCAAGGAGAAGGCTATTGGGAATTATTACCTCTGTAAAATTTGTGCTCTGTACCCAAGCACTTGGTAGTAAGTGGTTCTGGGATGCTTTTTATTAGCAGAGACAATTGAAAAGATAATCCAGATAAAGAGCAAAGAGGCTGAGTTGAGATCATATGGGTCAATCTGTGTCCATCCAACTACATATCTTATCATTGTAGCCAAATACACCTTCTAAATGAAGTCATATCACAACTATATTTCAACCTCACAGGATGTTTAGTATACTTTGCATAAGTAAAAACATGTTAACCTTTGTCCCAAAGAGAATATATGGTAACTTATATGTTAAATTAGTTGCAATGGTATAATGTTTATTTCTACTCAAGCTTATTCATTCTGTCTTTGAAATACAGGAAAGAGAAGATTAACATATGAAATATAAGATGTATATCGGGAGTGAGAAGGGAAAATGATATACATCATGTGTCTATATATTCATATGAATGCAAGGAAACCATACAAATACTACTGTTTTTATTTTTATAACTGATCAGGTTGGGCATTCATTTTCTATCATTGTATAAAAAATCACGAATTCATTCAATAGTGTAAAACAACACCCATTTTTAATCTCACAATCATATCATTCAGATATTGGGCATAGATAGGATGACTGAGTTCTCTTCAAGTTTTTACGTAGTTTGACCTGCGTATGCTCATCATGACTTTGGTGTAGCTTGACCCGGTAGGTCCTAAAAGGCGGTTTAAAAAGTGTCATTCTATCATTGACAGGAAATGATATATACAAGATTGGCTCAGCTGTTCCTCAAGGCACTCACAAGTTAGAGTGAACACGAGACTCCAATTCCTATGTATGCTTTTCCCACGATGTTACTGTATCTGTCTCAGTCCACATCTCAGTCATAGATCAATGAATAGATGTTCACTATCAACAGTGGATCTGATTTACAGAGAATTCCAAACAATATGCTGGCAGTATATCAAAATGGACAGCAGGACTATTGGTGCTGAGTAGTTCTTAAAAAGAGATATGTATGTGATTGTATATATTGACATGTATTTATATATGTATATAAAATATGGTTCCATACATATCTATATCTATACTTTTATTTATATCTAATGTTTTTATTCCTTTGGCTTGAAAAAAATAGCATTTGGCTAAACATATAGAAATAATGTAAGGCAGTGAGGGTAGATTTTAAGGAGAACTAGCATTCCTTTAAAGAACCTACCTCATCAATGATTATTAGCATTTCTGCAAGTAGTTAGAAATTTACCTACTCAAACAGAGAAGGAAGGCTGTTCCCAGTGGCAGAAGAATCACAGGACAAATTCAGAATTTAAAAGTTCCTGCTTATAAGATTCTGCCTTTGTGCCCCCTAACCAATTTTCAAAGTAGGAGGGGGGAGGTTAGGGTGTTGGGAGGGTAATGGGTGTGGCCACACCTACAGTGCATGTTAGAATGGGTACAGGTAAAACTTACTAAAGGCAGAATACAAATGTCTACATACAATAACTAAGAAAATGCCATGAAGGCTACGTTGAACAGTTTGATGAGAATATTTCAGATTGTATATGAAACCAGCACACTGTACCCCTTGATTGCACTAATGTACACAGCTATGATTTAACAATAAAAAAAATAGCAACAAAAGTAAAAACACAAATACCCACTCAAAATAGTATGCTCACATAATAAAATGTATGGTATGCTACTTTTGTAATTAGCAATTTTCAAAGCATGCTGACAGCCACTGTCTCATTTAATCCAGGGCATGGATTTGTGAAGTAGGAAATATTTTACCAATTTTACAACTGGAAAAAAAAAATATTGCACAAGAAATGCAGGTCACCGTTGCCTCAGATGCATCTTTCTTGCCTCCTTATCCTTTGAGTGTTGTATTGGTTCATTTTGCTGTAGTGTTTCTGGCATTTATTTTGGCTTTATAATAAAATATCTTTACAATACGAAAATAAAGGTACTATTTTTTACCAATCATTGCCCTGATTTTGATTCATAGCATGGGAAATTGCCATGCTATGAATCCAAATTGGTTTATAATTCTGCTAGTAAAACATATTCATGTAAAGTTTCAGGTAACTCTAACTGTCTAAACCTCCGAGTCATATTTAAGGTAAAAGAAGGGAAGCTGGGCAGCACCTTGCTAAACTGTATCAATACCAAGCAAACTGAAAAAATCATCAGATTAATCAGCTTCCAACAATTTACATGTCAAATCACATGATACATTTCCAGGATTGAATGTCTGACCAATATGCTATATTATATCTCTTTCAAAGAAAACAAATAACCAAATTGGTTAGAACTTGATAGTCTAAGTTTTAAAATAGCATTGAAAAGTTCAGTCAGAATACACCTCTGGTTCTTAATCCTGTTTGGAGAAAAAAAATAGAAAAAAAAATACATCAAAATTTCCTTCAGGCTTTTTCAAGCTTCACACTAGTTCCTAAGGCTTTCATTCTCATTCAGTTTCTGCCCTACCCAAACACACACACATACACGCAATAAATAATATTTATCTTCTAGAATTGATGTTGAATAAATAGTGGAAAATACAAGAAATACAATTAGATTTCAGAGTATAGGTAGAGGTTTAAAATGGGAAAGTAAATAAATATGTGCAAGATTCTTAAAATGTTTTTAAATTCACATATATTATTCAAATGAAAACACACATTTTTCCTACTTATTCATTTTGTGAACAGTACACATACATAATAATCTATGGTGCCAAATGTTCTTTTGTAAGTCATCAAATTTTCATCCACTTTTTTTTTTTTTTTTTTTTTGGTGGTTTTTGGCTGGGGCTGGGTTTGAACCCGCCACCTCTGGCATATGGGACTGGAGCCCTACTCCTTGAGCCACAGGTGCCACCCTTCATCAACTTTTTTGATGCTTTATTATCTAAAACAAATATAATTTAAAGATACATGCATGAAAGAACTACAGTAAATTTTTATTTAGAAAGTATCTCTGTATATCACTTAAATAATTATATTGAAATTGATTAATGCTTAAGACTTTTGTCAAAAAGCAAACCAATAAAGTTATGGGCATGATGTGAATAATTTTTTGAGAATTACAGTATGAAATGAATGATTCTAATAAATAGTGAGACTATACATCAGTTTCCATATTGTGTCTAATTTTAATTCTCTGTACAGATTCTTAAAACTATATAAATCAATGTTAATTAATGGAATGTCCCTGCAATATAAGAACATCTACCTGCTAAAATATAAATGGGGACTTCAAATTCCTAATAAGTAATTTAATAGAAACAATTTTTTGAATTCACTTAATATAATAACATGACTATATCACGCTTCTTTTTAAATTTTAGATTTGATTAAAAGTTAAATATTTGATGAGGTTTTAAATCATATGCTAGTTATTCTAGATGCAAACTACCAATTTTTCTCACAACTTGCACTTGAAAGCCAGAATTTTTCCTTTTATATTCTCAAGCATTTGTAGATAATTTTTTTGATAAAATTATGACTATGAAAACTGTTATATGATTGAAATGAAAGAATAAATAACATTGTTTCTTTAGTTTTCTTTAGGCAAAGTCTTACAATATAAACACACATATTCTTGATATACAATGTCAAAATAAATATTTGTAGAAAAATACAAAATTGAAAAAAATGAATTCTGTTTTTTGTTTTTTTTCTGCAGCTGATTTTTTGACACTATTCTGGAAAATGACTAATAGTCTTACTTAGTGCTGTTTTCTTTATTTTATACAAGATTTCTGAAATTCATCTATGCCATTCAATGAAAACAAGTAAGTAAAGGAACTATACAACTGTATAGATTATAACTGCAAGCTGATTTCAAGTTTGTATCTCTGATATGGATGCCATTAATCAGGGACTTTTTTTTTTTTTTTGTAGAGACAGAGTCTCACTTTATGGCCCTTGGTAGAGTGCCGTGGCCTCACACAGCTCACAGCAACCTCCAACTCCTGGGCTTAAGCGATTCTCTTGCCTCAGTCTCCCGAGTAGCTGGGACTACAGGCGCCTGCCACAACGCCCGGCTATTTTTTTTTTTTTTTTTGGTTGCAGTTTGGCCAGGGCCGGGTTTGAACCCGCCACCCTCAGTATATGGGGCCGGCGCCTTACCGACTGAGCCACAGGTGCCACCCTGGGACCTTTTTCTTATTTGCTGATTTCCATAGCTTTTCTCATTATTAGGCTCAAATTTTATTGTATCCTGTATCCCTGGGAAATTTTTCTATTCTTTCTGATCTTCCTTTTTATAGAAATGTATTTTTAAACTTACATCTTTTCATCTGAATTCCACCCCCATTAACTGCACAGCTGGCCCAAATGCAAACATTTTCCTCTATAGAAAGTTATTTTACTTTCAGTTCTAAGGTAATGATTCATCCAAGTCAAGCCCTTTTCATGTGTAAATAGCAATACATCCTAGGAATAATTTCAGTTTTTTTTTTTTTTTCCTGAGGAAATATAATAAGATGATAATTAAATTGATTATCTATGTATGTTGAAGTTCACAAATTATTAAAATTTGTGTTGACATGATAATCTGTTTGAATGTTTAAAAAAACAAATTTAAAACCTATACTGTGAAAACATTATTATGAGGAAAGATAAGATTTTTCATTACATGCTGAATATTAACAACACAGGTCTCTTTTAGGTATAGGGATACATTTCTTTTTTGTTGTTGTTGCACAATTTTATTCAATTCTATTATAAATCTTGGACTTACTATGCATGGGAAAGATGGCCCAAGGATACATTGATGATACCATTTTTTTTTTTAAACTGGCAAAATGAGCTATGTGGTTCTATTCTATTATTTTTAAAATTTCAAATTAATATGAGGGTACAAATGTTTAGGTTATATTGTTTTGAAATCTAAGGTAAAGTTCTAGTTGTAGTTGAGCCCTTCACCCAGGAGGCCTGCTGAATACCCTCACATTGTGCACATTAGGTGAGATACCCCCAATTTTCCTCCCTCCTCCCTTCACCTCTTTCTTTTTAGACTATATTTGCTTTTTATCACATGTATGCCATGAAATACTATTCATCCACAAGAAAAGGTGGAGATGTTATATCTTTTATGTTTAGCGTGGATGGAGATGGAACCCGTTTTTCTTGAGTATAGTATCTCAAGAATAGAAAAAAAATCCAATGTACTCAATACTAATATGAAATTGATATATAAACAATTATGTGCCCACATTAAAGATACAGGGACACATTTCATACTCACAACAAAACTTAATATAGAGATTTATCAGTCTCACTTATAGACAAAATAATTGGCCCAGAAAGTTTAAGAAATTTATTCCTAATCCTATGGATACCAATTCTTGCATAGAAAATAAAAGCCATAAATTCCTGTTCTTGTCAGTATTTTCTAGTCTGAAAACTATTAACTTTAGCACAAAGGACACAATTAGGCAATATAAAAACAAAATATGTTAGATAGTTTCAATAACAGAGAAAAGGCATATTTTACATATACTCTGGTTTACCACAGTAGAACACATAAAGGATTTCATTAATCACATTTCTCACATAATTCAATAAAATGAACAAGTGAACAGAATAGCAGCTATACAGTCCTACCTAGGCCAAAAAGCTAACTAATTTCACCTTACCTGATCCTTTGGAGGCAAATAAAATGTTATTTTGGGTCAAGAAATTGTAGATTCATTTTCTATATGACTACTCTCCCTTATTCCCGCAATCAAGCTGGATATATTTTTACTCAGAACTATTAATATTACTTACTTTCTGTCACCTAAAAGGTGCTATAATGTTTTTAGAAAAAAAAAATCAATTCCTTTCTATGCATTTTGTACAAAATCTTGTATAGCAGCACGTTCTATTAGTCAGACTTTGTCACTATCCAAAACTCAATATTCTTAGATTTGAAGCAGACCAAATTTGTCTTTCTTGCTCCTATGCATTTCATCATTTGGGTGGTCCATATTTTTATCATTTTTATGTAATAAAAAACTAATACTATACATAATATTTCCTGAGCTCTAGAAGTCATTCTAGTGAGTTATTAATCCAAAAGGGAGGATTAAGACCTCCAAATTTGTAGTGAGTTGTTTAGTAGTGCAGGTGGCCGCTGGGGACATCTAAGCAAGTGGTGAATGTCCCAAGTGGGAACAGTCTTATGAAGAACTCTGTCCTTAAGTCATGAAATTTAGCCAAACTGAGAAGTTAGTGTCAGAATTGCATTTCAGCTGGAGAAAAGGCTGTATAGATATGATTTTATACTCTAATATGCTTGGGTACATTATTGCAGTAGTCTATGTAGTCAGTCCAAAGTATCTTCATTTATTAATTAGATAATGGGAAACCATTGATGGCTATAGAATAAATGAATAATGAAAATAGGACCATGATTTAGGAATATTACTATCTGACAGTAGGTAGATCAGGATCAGTGGGAAATAGGAGATACTGTAAGTAAGGCATTAGGAAATTCTTACTAAAATAATTTCAGAACAAAGAAATGTGTAAACTTGTCAGTAAAAGTAGAAGGAAGGAGGAATAACTTGTCCCTGATATGAAAGCAGGCATTAAAGAAAATGAGATATCAAAAGGGATGTAGGGGTTTAGACTTGGCAGCACTATTTGGATCTATGTAGAGCTGTTGAAGTAATACCCTGTTTTCCCGAAAATAAGACAGTGTCTTATTTTCAGGTGTGCTCCCAAAGATGCGCTAGGTCTTATTTTCAGGGGACGTCTTATCTTTCCTGTAAGTAGGTCTTATTTTCAGGAAAACAGGGTAGTAACAGAATATTCTATAGCCAGACATAATGGTTTGACAATTGATTTATGGCTTATTAACTTGATGTGCTTCCACAATTATTTTATTTAAAATGAAAGGAACAGAAATTAAAGAATTCTAATGAAATCAAATTAAAATGGAATATATTTTGAGGCAGTCTATACAGACAAATCCCTAAAATGTCTTTGATTAACATTTGTTATTTTTACCATTATTTACATAGAAATAAATGTCTTAGCACAATAACTAAGAAAATGCCAGGAAGGCTATGTTAACCAGTGTGATGAAAATGTGTCAAACGTTCTATGAAACCAGGGTATGGTGCCCCATGATCCCATTAATGTACACAGCTATGATTTAATAAAAAAATAAAATAAATAAAAATAAAAGAAAAAAGTAATATTGAGATCTTATTATAAAATGTTGCCTGCTAGTATGTTCCTTTCACATTCCATGTTCTTTTCTCAAGTAGATAATAAATTCACATAGTGCTATGTGATTTCCTCAGAAATAATCAAGTGTTAATGAAAATAATGAATATAGTAATGATGTCCCTCAGAATTTTTTTCACAATCATGTGATTTAAAACTAGTTCACTGAATAACTGGAGAAAGAAAGGGACTACTGTTTTAAAACTGAACTAGAAACCACATTCAGGTTCACCTCAAATACATCTTGAAACATAAGTCTAATGGATAGTGATTGTTATGTACATATTGATATTAGTAACATTATGCAATTGCATAGTGGGCAATTTTCAAGAACATGACCCTGTCAAAATTAATTTGTTTTCCTGGGAGATGATGAAGCACTCATTATGATGTGAAATTCAGAACTAAATGAGAAAGAACAATGCAAAAATTTTGTGTTCTTCATCTCAAATTACAAAGTCGTCTGGGTCAAGTGTCTTATGCCTGTAATCCCAGCACTTGGGAGGCCAAGGCAGGCAGATCACCTGAGCTCACAGATTTGAGACCAGGCACACATGTGTTCCTGCTGTCTTAGCTTCCTTAGTCTTGCTACAACAAAATACCTGAGACTGAGCAGCTTATAAAGAAAAGAAGTTTATTTGGCTTACAATTCTGGGGGGCTGAAATTTCATAAATGAGGCTTAAGATTGGGCATCTGCATCTGGTGAGGGCCGTGGGTTGCTTAAACTCATAAGTAAAAGTGGAAGAGGGGAAGCCAGGCAAGACAGATGGATTGACTGAGCTCACTGGTTCAAGACCAGCCTGAGCAAGAGTGGGACCCCATCTCTAAAAATAGCCAGGTGTTATAGTGGGCGCCTATAGTTCCAGCTAGTCAGGAGGCTGAGGCAAGAGGATTGCTTGAGGCCAAGAGTTGGAGATTGCTGTGAGCTATGATACCATGGCAATCAACCAAGGGCAACATAGTGAGACTGTCTAAATAAACTAATTAATTAATAACATTACAAAGTACAATATCTAAATGGTATCCAGAGTATATATTTCCTCTTCTCACTAGCTAAGAAGTATAAAAATGCCCTCTTCATCCATCATTGCAAAAGGAAAAAATGCAAATTATGCTATACCATGATAGCAACACGAGAATATTTCCTTACAGATGAACAACAGTGCATCCTCCACCACAAAACTCCAGTCCAGTTTATGAGCTTAGTGAGAAGAATTAAATCATTTTCTGTAAGAAGACATAAAGGAGCCCCAAATGGTTGATAATTGACAACACTAGTATTTCTAAAGTTGATTTTTAAAAGCATTATCTTATAAATTTCACTTTTATTCTCTACTTTTGTAAATAACACAAATAGTTTTATGCAAAAAACATGAACCGCCATTTACTTATTTAAAAAAAAAAGAGTGCAATCAAATGTTTTCAGGATAAGTGGCAGAATGATGATAATTTTTCATATTAAACTACTCCAGAATCCTTGTTTTCTTGTCATTGTTCTTTCTCATTAAAAAACATGAGGACAGAACTCTTTTAACTTTAATTAAATATGAAGATTCAATGTCCTCAATACTAATATGAAACAATATATAAACAATTACATGCTCACAAGAACAATACAACACAAATATAGTCCAGTACTGGGGCAAAGGGAGGAGGAAGGCAGAAGGGGCTAGGGGGGGAGGATGATTGACAGAAGACAGCATTTGGCAGGATCTCACCTACTCGGTACAATGTATGGGTGGATACCATGCTCCCTGGGCGAGGTATTCTTTTACAACTGGAAATTTCCCTTGGAAGTGAGAACAATGTAACATCAAAATTCATACCCTCAAATTAATTTAATATAAATAATTAAATAAAATTAAATTAGCCACTGAAAAAGAGCTTCCACAAATCACACTTGAGAAGATAGTTAAAAGTTAACTTTAGTAACTGATTTTTTATATATATATCTGTCTGTTATTTGATGGCAAAGGGAACACAGACTACTTGGAGGAAAATCCTCACAGATAATACTTAATCTGGGAACCCTATGACCAGTCAAGTATATATATAAAATGATCACAGCAGATAATAACTGAGATTTTAGTATATTTAAATTTTACTCCAAAGAAAACATTCATAAAATTCACTGTTATCTAACATTGCATAATATCTATTTCCTTATTTCAGAAGGAGAAACAGAGCATTGTTCAAAATACTACATATTGACATTTTTAAACCAAATTTATAATTTATATTTTAGGGCATTATTATAAAACAGATAATCAATAGTTATATACTTTACTTTTTTTCAATCCTGAAATTCTATTATTATATTCAATCATTCATTTAGGATAAAGATTTTTCTTCTCTTTGTGCTTATTATTTCTAATATTTTTTGCTTTATTTAATGAATTCAATATAAAACTATGAATATATGAAAACTTTCATGCTGTTCTATAGCTTAAATAAGAAAGTTACAATGACATTGATTAGAGCCGTAAATAGAACTTGTTCATTGTTCATCATGAAAAATCTTCTGGTATATCATTACAACATTATTAGGTCTGATATGTGTCACTTTAAAAATGTATATGGAACTATTTCTATGTAGTCATATAGTTACTAATTTCTCATGTATTGCATTTAAGTTGAAACATTCACAATGTTTCAACTTATGGAAGTTGAAATGTTTCACATATGGAAGTCTTATGCTTTCCATATGATACAAGAAAAGTATTTATGTATACTATGTCATCTTATTATTTTTATATATTTTAGCATAATTGTATGGAAAACAATATAAATATCACTAAAATTATAACATTTAAGTAAAACATGATTTTTATTCTCTCAAACCTATGTATACATAAAACCGAGAAAGCAAATTTCATACTTTGTTTTTCTATCTACCACATGTAATTATTTGTGTGCATGTATATTTACTACCAGTGTTTTTCTTTTTATATCTCTCATTATACAGATGAAATAAATGAGGCCATACATATTTGTTACTTGCCTAATACTCCCAATTAGACTTACAATCCTGTGTCTTGGTAATAACTAGTTCATTATAGCCAATAAACATCAAAATTCCTCTTGATTAAATAGCCCAGTAAAAAGACCAAACGATATTAATTTGGTTATTGTCAATTTAAAAAATAATAATATATGTGGTAGAATATTCACTTAAATATGTGAGTAAAAAAAGAGATACTTCATTGTCTTTCCCCCCTCCCATAAATAGTAAAAGGCAATTTAAGGGATAAAATAATAGTGTATTTTTTTTAACATATATGAAAGCAAAATGTGTAACAGCAAGAGCAGAGAAGCTGGGAGAAGGAGCACAAAAGTACACTACTCTTACAAAATAGAATTAAAATTCTTGGAAATTAATTATGATAATATAAAATATATTCCCAATGAGACAATGTGAAAATATAAAAAGAATCACTGAAATATAAATAAAAAACTTACCCTTAACAAATATCTAGACTGTAAACCATATACTATACATTTTATTAAAAGATTTTTGTCATTTTTAACTGTTAGTTATATTTTAACTTTACTCTTAAAGCTGTTAGCTACAACTTGATATTAATACTGAATTTGCCTTTTTCTTATAAAGAGCGATGTGTCTATAAATGAGGTCTAGGGAATGTTCTATGAGATAGTCATGTACATCCTTGAAAATAAACAATTGCTCATACCCAAATTCTAGGGCAATCCCAAAGAGTGAAGAGTAAGAAAATGGTGCTTCTGCTTTGGTCACAGAACTCATTCTTGTTTTATCTGTATATACCTAGAAAGTTACTATCATCAAGTTACTATCATCATTTTTACATAGAAGATAAAAATAATTATAAATGAGAGATTTGTATTATTGTTTACTCATGGATCACATGAAATGTCTTATCTGATTTAAGCTCCCTATGTAATATAAAGCAACTACCAACTTAACCCTGGCTGAGTGATCAAAACTGAGTATATTAGAGTGTCTTACATAGCACACTGATAAGCTAACTTGGGCATCCTCTTAAGCAAATAGTTATTAATCAGCTATGTCATGCAAAATGTTCATATATAATATATCCAAGGAATATGCAATTGTTATATTCAGGAATACTGAATGCACACCCTAAGAGGTTCAGAGTCAATTGTAAGACAGGATTACCAAGAAGCATAAAATGCATTAATGTTAGGTCAAGGCAGTTGCCTGTCTTCTAAAATGTTGGGGTTTCAGGGAACTACCTGGATCCTGTGTTGTGGAGCACTCTTGGTCAAAAAAGTGACCAGACTCCAAAGTAAGCTAGCATGAAACCAAGTTTATTGAAGAAGAGAAAGATAAGACTACAGAGTCAGAAACTTTCAAAGCAGTATGCATTTGCCATAGACAGAATAGGCCACTATTGCCAGGGCAAGTAGACAAGTAGGCAAAGAACCAAGGGTTCTGGCTATGGCTCTGTTTTATACTAGCTGGGTCAGGCCTACCTCATGGTTCACAGGTCACCTTGCACCAGAGTCCTCTACTGAGCATTTGAACCTCTCATGGGCCTCTCTGAGAGCCCATGGGGGTGTGTCAGCCACATGATAATTAATGTTAAGGCTGTTCTCAGTGACCTGCAAGACTCTGCTGTACCTGTTGTTAGACTGAAGAGTCCTCTACATCCTTTCTGAGTTGGCATGCTGCATTCTGATTGGTAGATTGGTAGGCTGTTCCCTCCTCCCTGGTGTGAGTAGTCACTTGGGATAAAGTAAGGTGGATGGCACCAAAATGGCAGCCTGGATGCTTGGGTCTTTATCCTGCTTCCCCAGGTGATCTGTTTCTAACTACCTACCTAACATTTAAATTACATTTTTTTTTTAATTCAAAAGAGTTACCTATCTTGCTTCATTTTTTGGTCTGTATTAGTAAAGATATAAAATAATAATTAAAAAAATAATAGAAACATCTCATGTATTCTCCTATAAAAAGTATCAATGAATGCCAGGTGCAGTGGCTCACATCTACAATCCTAGCACTCTGGGAGGCCTTGGTGGGTGGATCACCAGATCAGGACCATGATTCCATCTCTAAATATAGCCAGGTATTGTGGCAGGCACATGTAGTCCCAGCTACTTGGGAGTCTGAGGCAATAGGATCACTTGAACCCAAGAGTTTGAGGTTGCAGTGAACTATGACACCACAGCAGTCTACTGAGGGTGACAAAGTGAGATTCTGTCTCTAAATAAATAAATAAACTACCAACAATTATTTTTGGAAAAGAACCAGAAAGAGTATGTTTGGCTTGCAAGTCACATGGTTTCCTTTAATGTAGTGGAAAATATTATTTAAGCATAGATAATATGGAAAAGGATGAGCATGATTATGTTTCAATAAAACTTTGTTTACAAAGTAATTTGTCAATATAGGAATTGCCTCTTATGCTGTAATTTCTTTACTCCTGACTTAAATCTTTGAGTTATAAAGGCATACATTAAAAATGAGCGATCTTCTCCTTGGTTTTATTTCCTTGAAATACTAATTGATTCATGCAGACCTAAAGTATGATGGAATAGTACAACACAATTTATATTGAAAAATTTAGTGAACCTGCAATATCATTTTACTTCCTCCCTATTCCAACTATTCCTAAGTTCTAAGTCTGTTTCACTAACGTTTATTTTATTGTTCATTTATATAGGAAGTTAAAGAAAAAGGGTGGAATTGAAAGAGTATATGAGTTTCACTTTTTACAAATACTGTAGAATTATACAAATGCAACCTAAATTAGTCTAAAATATTCTGAGACTGATTCTATGCATGTTTGGAAAAGTCATTCTCACCACATAATAGGTACATGTAGGAGGCACCTGTAAGAAATACCTTGGCAATAAGGAACTGGGGAAGGGATTTAACATCATTGGCTCTCCTTAGTGAAATGCGTGAGAGCACAAAAGTATGTACATTATTAGTTAGCATTTGGTGTAGATGGCCATGGGATTACTTCTATAAATAGCTTTGAGAGAAGTTAGCAGGGGCTCCTCCTTTGGCTCCACTTCTTGCTTGGAGGACACCTGATCGGAGCTCCCCTACTAAGACTGCTGCTGAGAGATTGCTGCTCAGATGCTCACTCCTATTAATACCCCTTTTCCCCAAAAATAAGACATCCTCCAAAAATAAGACCTACTTACAGGAAAGATAAGATGTCCCCTGAAAATAAGACCTAGCGCATCTTTGGGAGCACACCTTAAAATAAGACACTGTCTTATTTTGGGGAAAACAGGGTATTGACTGTGACTTCTAAGGTGCTTTAACACCTGAGACCGGAAGGAGACCTACTTGGAGAAAGCTGGCACAGTGCCCACGTCCAGACAGTTTCGTTGGCAGGGCCAGAGACCTAGTGTTCCAACAAGGCCCTGGGTCGGCCTGGAGACATGGCATCACGAACCCGGATAGGTACACCTTATGAGTTTTAAAGACTAGAAAGATACCTAGCTCAGAGACAAAATATATCCATTTAAAACACATATTTATCCTTACCGTTGCATTCTTAACACTAAATTGAGTAAGAAATATTTGTTTCATCTCCTTCATGGGATTTTGTGTGAATAAAATGTGGTATGTTTGGAATTTGTTTTTAAATTATACAGTTTTAACATAAGGGAATATTATTATAGTTCCAGCAAAAACATATTTATTTGGTTAGATAGCTAGCATATTAGTGCTAGTGGATATTTTATAATTTCATCCATATTTAATATTATGTAAAGTACTTCAAGTTATGTTTATGGTATCTGCCATTGAAAAAAGAGAATAATCTTATTGATTGAGAGTTTTTCTGTTGATAGCTAAAAAAAGTTACAATCTTCTCTTGTTGAAAGAGAAATAAAAGTCCTATTAATAAAGACAAGATTTAGATAGCAAGATCTGGCATAATGTAACATGTATTATATAAGTAATAAATAAATAATATGATTTAATGTTGCTCTGTATGAGTTAACCAGAAGAGCATTGTTATAATTTTAAGTTATTGTAGTTGAGTCAGAAACCAAAATGAAACAAACTTCAAAAATAAACAAAAATTCCAGCTGTTCTGAGTAGGAATATTGGAGGAGATGTACTAACTAGACATTATCACGCTTAATGCTCTAATAGCACAAAGGTTTAGGGGAAGCTTGCCTCAAACTGAAGCTTTCCTACTATATCTAATCATTTTTTTTTTTTGAAACATACTCTAAAGCCTAGCTCTGGTTTTCAACTTTTTGAATATGAATGTAAAGGAAAAATCTATAGAGTCACAATCAAGTAGAAAATATTACTAGTAGATTAGCTATCACCCATGTTCATCTTACAGAAAAGAACGTCTAGTGCATAAATGATGCAAAATGTAGAAATAAGAGAAAAATCTGGGTGATGGACTTTTACTGTCAAATGGAGGCTAAGGTCCACCTAAGAATTTTCTGAGGAAGTTTGTATGTTTGAGTTACTGTATACTATTTCATGACATTCCTAGGCTTAGTAAAGTTACAAGTTAAATTACAGATTTTTTCAACTTGATATACACATAATTAATGCTTAGTAGAAAAGATAACTCTAAACGTTAAGGATAATTGGTCAGTGGAACATAGGTCAAGTCAGTTTGAAAATTAATCTAGCAATCTTATTAACTTACTGTTATAAAATTTCCCTAAGCCTTCAAATGCTCTTTGAATTAATCTTAGCATCTTACTTCTTCCCTTATTAATTATAGTGTTGAATAAAAGATTTGAGAAATGGCATTTTACATTTTAAAAAAGTCATTTTATCTTGTAAAAATGATATGTTAGTATTTATAAAGCTTCAACCAAGATGCCCACATAGATTAGTCTGACAAACTATCTTGTTTATGTAATTAACCTTAAACTCTAAAATCTTTTATTGCTTTGCTAATAAAATAAGGTATGGTTATATTTATGTAACATTTAATATTAAGAAATAATAAATCTCTGATCTATATCGAATCATATTTCTGTCAAATTTTTTAAAACAGTAGTTTTGTTTTACATTTCATAAATTAGAGCATAATTGCCAAGATCCTTAATAACTTTAGGATAAGACTTTGGAATAATCAATGAATAATGCTTAGATTTGTAAATATTTGCTAAGTAGAATGAAATATTGAAACATTGATTGCTAGGAAAAATTTTAACTTCACATACTTGCTTCTTAACTGCTAGTTCTTTGATTTAATTTAGCTCTTGATTTTCACAGTTATTAAATGGTGAAGAAGAAATGTGAATAGTTGTGGAAATATGTTATTTGTTTTCATGACCTTTTTAAATGAAAATCTATATGTGTAACAGCTAGTTTACAATTATATCTCTCTCAATTTTCTAAGTAAAATATAATTTAATTACTTTATTATGATTATAATTAAGCATCATAGTATTTTGGATGAGTGTATCATAAGTGAATAATTTGTATTGTTTGGATAAAATACTGTGGGAATTCATTCTAATAATTAAACAAACATAATAAAATAAAAAATATGGCTGTGTGTAGCAATTTTTGGAGAGAGGGTTTCAAATATTGAGGGTAAGGGTAATTGCAAAGAACGTCTTTACATAATTCCAAAACTAATCTGAGACATTCAAGAAGACATTACTAAATTAAAACAATTCAACCTCATGTTACATGTACCCAAGAAATTCTTTTTTAAGGGAACTCTGTTATGTGTCAGAAAAATATGAAAAATAGAAAAATGAGTCAAAGAATAAATAACCAAGCAGGAAATTAATATAATTAGATAAATATAAATACAGTTTTTTTCTTTTGTAATGGCCTTAATCAATATTTGATAGTTGTAAACAAAATATAATAAAAATATTTTATTATGTTTTTAAGTATTTATAAGTAAAATACATAATATACTACCAAAAAGAACAGAAATAAAAACGGAAGCATGTTATTATAACTTATTAAATTATATGTGAAATATTTCAACACAGAAGTTATGCTATAAACTACAAACCATCAGGGCAACCATTCAAAGTAAATAAAACAATGAGACATAGTTAAAACATGAAGGATAGAGAAATAATGGGAAACAAAAAATACACTATTCATCAAAAAGAGGGAGGAAATAAGGAAAAGTAGAACAAGCACAGATAAGCGTGGATAGATGATACATGTAGAACAAATCCCCAAGATGCCGATAGTTACGTCAATTTTAAGTAGACTACATACTAAAATTAAAAGGCAAGGACTTCAAGACTGAATAATAATTTTTTTTTTTTTTATTGTTGGGGATTCATTGAGGGTACAATAAGCCAGTTACACTGATTACAATTGTTAGGTAAAGTCCCTCTTGCAATCATGTCTTGCCCCCATAAAGTGTGACACACACTAAGGCCCCACCCCCCGCCCTCCATCCCTCTTTCTGCTCCCCCCCCATAACCTTAATTGTCATTAATTGTCCTCATATCAAGACTGAGTACATAGGATTCATGCTTCTCCATTCTTGTGATGCTTTACTAAGAATAAGGTCTTCCACTTCTATCCAGGTTAATACGAAGGATGTAAAGTCTCCATTTTTTTTAATGGCTGAATAGTATTCCATGGTATACATATACCACAGCTTGTTAATCCATTCCTGGGTTGGTGGGCATTTAGGCTGTTTCCACATTTTGGCGATTGTAAATTGAGATGCAATAAACAGTCTAGTACAAGTGTCCTTATGATAAAAGGATTTTTTTCCTTCTGGGTAGATGCCCAGTAATGGGATTGCAGGATCAAATGGGAGGTCTAGGTTGAGTGCTTTGAGGTTTCTCCATACTTCCTTCCAGAAGGGTTGTACTAGTTTGCAGTCCCACCAGCAGTGTAAAAGTGTTCCCTACTCTCCACATCCACGCCAGCATCTGCAGTTTTGAGATTTTGTAATGTGGGCCATTCTCACTGGGGTTAGATGATATCTCAGGGATGTTTTGATTTGCATTTCTCTAATATATAGAGATGATGAACATTTTTTCATGTGTTTGTTAGCCATTCGTCTGTCGTCTTTAGAGAAAGTTCTATTCATGTCTCTTGCCCATTGATATAAGGGATTGTTGGCTTTTTTCATGTGGATTAATTTTAGTTCTCTATAGATCCTGGTTATCAAGCTTTTGTCTGATTGAAAATATGCAAATATCCTTTCCCATTGTGTGGGTTGTCTCTTTGCTTTGGTTATTGTCTCCTTAGCTGTACAGAAGCTTTTCAGTTTAATGAAGTCCCATTTGTTTATTTTTGTTGTTGTTGCAATTGCCACGGCAGTCTTCTTCATGAAGTCTTCCCCCAGGCCAATATCTTCCAGTGTTTTTCCTATGCTTTCTTTGAGGATTTTTATTGTTTCATGCCTTAAATTTAAGTCCTTTATCCATCTTGAGTCAATTTTTGTGAGTGGGGAAAGGTGTGGGTCCAGTTTCAGTCTTTTACATGTAGACATCCAGTTCTCCCAACACCATTTATTGAATAGGGAGTCTTTCCCCCAAGGTAAGTTCTTGTTTGGTTTATCGAAGATTAGGTGGTTGTAAGATGTTAGTTTCATTTCTTGGTGTTCAATTCGATTCCAAGTGTCTATGTCTCTGTTTTTGTGCCAGTACCATGCTGTCTTGAGCACTATGGCTTTGTAGTACAGACTAAAATCAGGTATGCTGATGCCCCCAGCTTTATTTTTGTTACTAAGAACTGCCTTAGCTATACGGGGCTTTTTCCGGTTCCATACAAAATGCAGAATCATTTTTTCCGAATCTTGAAAGTACGCTGTAGGTACTTTGATAGGAATGGCATTGAATAGGTAGATTGCTTTGGGAAGTATAGACATTTTAACAATGTTGATTCTTCCCATCCATGAGCATGGTATGTTCTTCCATTTGTTAATATCCTCTGCTATTTCCTTTCTGAGGAGTTCATAGTTTTCTTTATAGAGGTCCTTCACCTCCTTCGTTAGGTATATTCCTAGGTATTTCAATTTCTTTGAAACTATGGTGAAGGGAGTTGTGTCCTTAATTAGCTTCTCATCTTGACTGTTATTGGTGTATACAAAGGCTACTGACTTGTGGACATTGATTTTATATCCTGAAACATTACTGTATTTTTTGATGACTTCTAGGAGTCTTGTGGTTGAGTCTTTGGGGTTCTCTAAGTATAAGATCATGTCGTCAGCAAAGAGGGATAGTTTGACCTCCTCTGCTCCCATTTGGATTCCCTTTATTTCCTTGTCTTGCATAATTGTATTGGCTAGAACTTCCAGCACTATGTTGAATAGTAAAGGTGACAGAGGACAACCTTGTCTGGTTCCAGTTCTAAGAGGAAAAGCTTTCAGTTTTACTCCATTCAGTAAAATATTAGCTGTGGGTTTGTCATAGATAGCTTCAATCAGTTTTAGAAATGTGCCACCTATGCCTATACTCTTCAGTGTTCTAATTAGAAAAGGATGCTGGATTTTATCAAATGCTTTTTCTGCATCTATTGAGAGGATCATGTGATCTTTATTTTTGCCTCTGTTAATATGGTGGATAACGTTTATGGACTTGCGTATGTTAAACCAGCCTTGCATCTGTGGGATGAAGCCTACTTGATCATGATGAATGACTTTTTTGATGATAAGCTGTAATCTATTGGCTAGGATTTTGTTGAGAATTTTTCCATCTATATTCATGAGTGAGATTGGTCTGAAATTCTCCTTTTTGTTTGGGTCTTTTCCTGGTTTTGGTATCAGGGTGATGTTTGCTTCATAGAATGTGTTGGGGAAGATTCCTTCTTCCTCAGTTTTTTGGAATAATTTCTGCAGTACAGGAATAAGCTCTTCCTTGAAGGTTTGATAGAATTCTGGAGTGAAGCCATCTGGACCAGGGCATTTTTTAGTTGGAAGCTTTTTTATTGTTTCTTTGATCTCAGTGCTTGAAATTGGTCTGCTCAGGAGCTCTGTTTCTTCCTGGCTGAGTCTAGGGAGAGGGTGTGATTCCAAATATTGATCCATTTCCTTCACATTGTCAAATTTCTGGGCATAGAGTTTCTGGTAGTATTCAGAGATGATCTCTTGTATCTCCGTGGGATCAGTTGTTATTTCCCCTTTTTCGTTTCTGATTGAGGTTACTAGAGATTTTACTTTTCTATTTCTAGTTAGTCTGGCCAATGGTTTATCTATTTTATTTATTTTTTCAAAAAACCAACTCCTTGTTTCATTAATTTTCTGAATGATTCTTTTGTTTTCAATTTCATTGATCTCTGATTTGATTTTGGATATTTCTTTTCTTCTACTGAGTTTAGGCTTAGATTGTTCTTCTTTTTCCAATTCCATAAGATCTCTTGTGAGATTGTTGATGTGCTCTCTTTCTGTTTTTCGAATGTAGGCATCTAAAGCGAGGAATTTTCCTCTCAAAACTGCTTTTGCAGTATCCCACAGGTTTTGGTAGCTTGTGTCTTCATTGTTGTTATGCTCAAGAAAGTTAATGATTTCCTGTTTTATTTCTTCCTTCACCCATCTGTTATTCAATACAAGATTGTTTAGTTTCCATGCCTTTGGTTGGGGTCGAGCATTTTTGTTAGAGTTGAGTTCCACCTTTAGTGCCTTATGATCTGAGAAGATACAAGGTAAAATTTCAATTGTTTTGATTCTGTTGATATTTGTTTTGTGTCCCAGGATATGATCAATTTTGGAGAATGTTCCATGGGGTGATGAGAAGAATGTATATTCTTTGTCTTTGGGGTGGAGTGTTCTATATACGTCTATCAAGCATAGTTGTTCTAGGGTCTCATTTAAATCTCTTATATCTTTGTTTAATTTCTGTTTAGAGGATCTGTCCAGCTCTGTAAGAGGTGTGTTAAAGTCCCCTGTTATGATGATATTATCAGATATCATGTTGCTCAGACTGAGTAAGGTCTGCTTCAAGAATCTGGGAGCATTTAAATTGGGTGCATAAATATTTAGAATTGAAATGTCTTCTTGTTGTATTTTTCCCTTGACCAATATAAAGTGACCATCTTTGTCTTTTTTGACTTTAGTTGCTTTAAATCCACATGTATCTGAAAATAAGATTGCAACTCCTCTTTTCTTCTGAATTCCATTTGCCCGAAAAATTGTCTTCCAACCCTTGACTCGGAGCT
The DNA here is from genome assembly GCF_027406575.1 of Nycticebus coucang. Classification (NCBI taxonomy): domain Eukaryota; kingdom Metazoa; phylum Chordata; class Mammalia; order Primates; family Lorisidae; genus Nycticebus; species Nycticebus coucang. The sequence continues at coordinate 88,104,835 of NC_069793.1, forward strand.
TTAATTTGTCTTTTGAAGCCAGGTGTGTTTCTTGCAGACAGCAAATGGATGGCTTGTGTTTTTTAATCCAGTCAGCCAATCTATGTCTCTTCAGTGGGGAATTCAAGCCATTAACATTTATGGAGATAATTGATAAGTGTGGTAATATTCTATTCATCTTATTTGGTGAGAGTCCATTGCTTAGTTTTATCTTTTGCATCAGTGTGGAGGTTAGGTTCTGTCCTTTGATTTCTGAGTTCTTACTTTGCTGCTGATCCATTGTGGTGGTCAGTGTGCAGAACAGGTTGAAGTATTTCCTGTAGAACCGGTCTTGTTGTGGCGAATTTCCTCAATGTTTGTATATCCGTAAATGATTTGATTTCTCCATCAATTTTGAAGCTTAGCTTAGCAGGGTACAGAATTCTGGGCTGACAATTGTTCTGTTTAAGTAGATTAAAGATAGATGACCATTGTCTTCTTGCTTGGAAAGTTTCATTAGAGAAGTCTGTGGTCACTCTGATGGATTTGCCCCTGTAGGTCAACTGGCGCTTACTCCTGGCAGCTTGCAGAATCTTTTCTTTTGTCTTGACTTTGGACAGGTTCATCACAATGTGTCTTGGAGAAGCTCGGTTAGAGTTGAGGCGACCTGGGGTCCGATATCCCTCTGAAAGCAGTGTGTCAGAATCTTTGGTGATGTTTGGGAAATTTTCTTTTATTATATTCTCTAGTATGGCTTCCATTCCTCTGGGGCATTCTTCTTCCCCTTCTGGAATTCCTATAAATCGTATGTTAGAACGCTTCATAAAGTCCCATAATTCTGACAGTGAACGTTCTGCTTTCTCTCTCTTCTTTTCTGCCTCTTTTACTATCTGAGTTATCTCAAAAACTTTGTCTTCTACCTCTGAAATTCTTTCTTCTGCATGGTCTAACCTGTTGCTGATACTTTCCATTGCATCTTTAAGTTCCCTGATTGACTGTTTCATTTCCTTCAGCTCTGCTATATCCTTTTTATATTCTTCATTTCGTTCATCTCTGATTTGATTCTGTTTTTGGATTTCCTTTTGGTTATTTTCCACTTTATTAGCAGTTTCCTTCATTGTTTCCATCATTTCTTTCCTTGTTTTCAACATGTGTATTCTAAATTCCCTTTCTGTCATTCCTAACATTTCTGTATAGGTGGAATCCTCTGCAGTAGCTACCTCATGGTCCCTTGGCGGGGTTGTTCTGGACTGGTTCTTCATGTTGCCTGGAGTTTTCTGCTGATTCTTCCTCATGAGTGATTTCTTTTATCTGTTTCCTTGCCCTAATTTTCCTTTCACTTCCTCTTGCTCTTTACGTTCTCATGCCTGTGGACTGCCGAATGGCCGCCAGCGTGTTCTCGGGCGCATCGTGACTGCCGCCGTGGTGGGCAATGGCAGAAACGCGGTCCCGGGGCTTAAGCACCTTCAGGGCTCTGTGGGAAGGCACCGGCTCAAAGCTGAAGATGCGCAGCAAGATGAAGAGGCTGCCTGCCAGGCTCCCAGGACAGGAAAGTGAAAAGCAGGGAAGAGCGCCCCAGGCACAGCTAGCACTCTTTGAGAAGACCAGCACCGCACAATCTGAATAATAATTTTTAAAAGACTCTATGTCCTCTAAAGGAAATCACATTTTAAATTTATAGACATAAAAATGAAAACTTAATAGTAAAAATTACATTATGTAAACACTACTCATAAAACTTAAATAGCTATCTCAATACCACAGCAAGTAAGTGTAGAGAAAGGAAATGATTAGAGTTAAAGAAGAGCATTTTATGATAAAAGTGTCTTTAATTATAGTGGGAAATCTTAACCCTCTTTTCTAATGGATAGAACAAGTAAATGAAAATAAGAAAACATAGAAAATATTACTATAATATCATCAAACAACTAGAACTAAATGACATTTATATAACACTATACTAAAACAATAAAATACAGAACCTTTTAAAGTGTACATTTAATATTTGCCGAGACAGACCCCTGTTGAATTGTAAAATGTTTCAAAAAATTGAAAACTATTGATATTTTACAGAGTACATTCCCTAAATACATGAAATTAGAGTTGGACACCAATTTTAAAAATGCTTTACAATCTCCCAAATACTTTTTAAAAAATTGAACCATCTAATTAATGTAGAATTCTGTTGGGGTCCTGCGCTTGAAGCAGGGTCCACAAAGACCTGTGGAAACTCGCAGTGAGCAACTGAAGAATTATAAAGTTAGAAACATGTAAAGAAATAAACATGAGACACAGAGTAGAATTAAAAGTGAGAGCTCAGGCCTGGGTCCACTGCCCATTAGTGGGATTCCAGCAATGGCCCAGAGTGTTTGCTCCACTTTTATTTTATTGAAGTCTATTTGCCCAGAGAGTAAGATGAGGGAGGGAACAAAGATGCCAGCTGTTTCTGAGGTAGCATATCATCTCTTGTTGCTATTATTATTTAACCTTAAGGGTAGCTTTGAGAAATCTAGAACCTGAGCCTTGTATTGGGATAGCCTCCCGCTTGAGATCACACACACTGATTTCTACAGAGTGTTAAACTCCTCTAGTTCTCTGTGGAATAAAATGCCATCATTGTTAATCTTCTCTGAGGAATTGGTGGGAGGGAGACATTTTCCTCCCATCACCAACACAGATGATCTTCCTCTGTGATACGGGATATAAGCTCTTCTGCCCATATCTCAGAGCTCCAGCTACACTCTTGATCTCTGCCCTAGGCAAATGCACATCTCCACAATGGGTATCTTCTTTGCCTGTTTAATGATCAGGAAATGCCGCGCCCACAGCATTACCGCTGAAGCGAGGCGGCGCTGACCGCGTTTAGAACGCCGGTAAGGAGGCTTGTGCTCCACGGAGCTTCGCCCCCAGCAACCCCTGCACAAACGGCATCAGAAACGGTGCTCTACGTGCCAAGTCACCCTCAGGAGCTTGAACAACCGTGGCAATCTTTAAAATTTATCACTTTGTTTTTCTTTAGCATAGGTCTGTATGTTCTAATACTAATCACAATGTGCTTTCTCAGGGCTGGACCCATTGCACTGCAGGATGAGATAAGGCACGAGCTTGCTAGACTCAATACCGCCTATAAGTCAGGCACTAAGACGTTTAAGTAATAAATACCTTCACAGTAAATACCAATGATTTCAGACAATGTATAGATGTTTTATTAAAAGAAGAATCATTTATAACTAGAATAGACAATGATCCTATACAAATCAAAATAGTACAATCACGCAAAGGCAGGGAGAGCAGGATAAACAGAGAAGTAAGAAATTATGCCAGCCTTCCCTTTGTCTTGAGCAGTTAGCAAGAAAATGCAAACCTTGTTATCTCTGGAAAGAGGAAGAAGCAAACAACTTCACAACCATGCTGAGACCAGCTCTTTTATAGTGAGTTAAACTTTGTACTGTTTAGTCTGGACATGCTTTTGACTGTTATCAACAAAAGGCAGAGCAATTGAATTGTTGTTGAAAATGTCTCGAACAATCAGAGCTTACCTAAGCATGAGAAACTGCAAACATAAAGGAAAAATCTGTACATCTAAGTAAATGATTGTAACTCTCCCACTAACTCAAAATAACTCTTGTGTATGACGCCCCCTGCCTGTAAGAAAAAGTGTATAAGTACTTGCATGCTTTCACAGTAAAGTTACAGCTGCATACTCCAACCCGTGGTGTGTCAGACTGTCATTCCTGCGCCGACCTCTCAACCTTCCTCACTCCTTCTCCCTGCTCTCCCTCGGACTGAAGCCCACCGACTGGGTGGTCCGCGGCAAGGAAACACCCTAGAAGGTATTTCTTTTCTAGGACTTGTCATAATCTCTTCCATGCCCATTATTCTCAGAGTGCTCACAAACCCAGCAGGGTGTTTGTAAATTGCATCCCCAACAGACCAGAATTTTAGAAAAGGCTAGAAGCTTGCTAGCAGTGGCTAGTGTAAATGTAAACTAGCTGACTTTTCTTTGTTCTGACTCACTCAGCTTCTTACTCTGTAATTTTCCTCTCTTTCTAGGGATGCTTTCCCTTACCAAGAATGGGGTCTTCGGTCCCTATTCTCCCAGCAAAGAATAAATAACAAAGGAAATTTGATATTTTAACCAGATTATAATAGAAATATCACATATCAAAGTTTGTAACTAAAAGGGGTACTTAGAAGAAAATGTATAGCTTTAACTGCTTATATTCAAAGATAAAAATAGGTATAATTAACAATTTACATTTTTACCTTAAAAACCTAAAAATGAATTAAACTGAAAGTAGAGAGACATAATAAATATAAAAAGAAATCTATAAAGTACAAGATATTAAAAAGAGAAAAAGCCATAAAATTAAGGTTATTCTTTCAAAGGCATATAATATGAATAAGCATAAGATGTTATTTTATACACATATATTACATTATAAGTATATGCTTATGTATTGATAGGCAGTACATATATATGTATATATATACACATAGAATAGCCCCAACTAAAAACACTAAATGTTTATTCATATATAGAATACAACCTTCACAATGGACCACCTTCCTACATCGACAACCTTCATAAATTGACTTAATTTTCTAGACCAGACATAAATCACATGTACATGTCAATACCTTACATACATTGACCACCCCCATATGTTGACCAGTTTATTACAGTCCCTCAGTTGGTAAACTCACAGAGATTCTACTGTGAGTGGTTTAACAAAATATGTAAACTGTACATGTTAAGGCACATCACTAAGCAATGAAATGAAAATATATTACATTTTTTTTTCTAAGATGGAATTTAAATAACCTTCTATGGAGGAAAGATGACATTAAATAAGAATATTTATACATATACCATAGCGTATGTTTAAATTCTGGAAAATGCAAACTAAGTCTGTAGTTACATAAAGCAGATTACTAGACACCTGTTGGTGGGATTAATGGACTTTTTTTCAGCAATTAAGTACCAGAAAACCTTTTATGACAATGGAAATGTTCTACATCTTTATTTGGCTGGTAGCTATATAGATGCACATATTTGTCAAAATTCAAAAACTGTTAAGTTACAAATATGGGCATTTTAGTGTTATAACTTATTCCTCAATAAAACTGATTAAACAAAGCCTTTCATGTGCCAAGTACTGTGCTTTACTTTTCTTATGTATTATTTTATTCTCAAAATGACTTTCTATACAGGAATTATTAGTATTCTTTAAAGAAGAAAACTGAGTCTTAAAAATACTTATTAAGAAGCAAACCTTGCTTTTCATTTCATTTCATTCTGGGAGCCAAGATTTCAGTTCAAGGAAAGTGTTGCGTGTTCTAGAATAGATCTGTATGTTACGTTAGTCTGTAAATTTGTAGTAGAAATTATAAAATAAGCCTAAGACATCTATTGATAAAATTTAGTACAGTCCTTTTACGTTGAAAGTGATCGAACATTCTGTAAGAATTGACTATTAGAAAGTATAAATTTGTGTTCTTATCACTTATTATGTAGCGGAGTGTGACACATTGGATGAGAAGACATACAAGTACACAGAAATTGAAAGTTACTGTAGAAAGCAGATGGTCTGAAATATGCTTTCCAGGCAAGTGCTCAAACATCTTAGGCCCTCCTAAGACGACAGAGTGCCTTCTTGAAGATACACAAGTGCTGACTCACTTGCCTGGATTATACTGAGTTTACAAAACTGTGTCAAGGCCAAATTAGCCTGTGGAAGTGTTTGACAATACTTTGGACAATAATCACAAAACATAGAATAAATAGTACACACAAAAAAGTAAAAAGAATAAAATGGAGTTTGTGGCTCCTGCCATGTTGCCACATAAAATATGAATCATATATTGAAAAACAGATGTGAGAGAAATGTAAATGAAAGTAAGACAGAATTCAGTTCAGTGTCTTGAACTTTGACTACCAAGTTTATTCCTCTGGTATCTATTAGAAAAAATAATAATAAAAAATTAAAAAAAATTCAGTTTGTTTTAAATACCAAACTCCACTGTCTTAGTACATGTTAATTCTTTGCTCTGTTCATGCTTATTTAAAGACCAGAGTCAGGACGATTTCTCCAAGTATAAAAATTCATTCTTAAGAGAGATATTTGTGCAATTCAAATGTCATGGTCTGACCAAGATACATAATTACATTTAGCAGGAGAAATACATTTCAGATTTATCATGCAGCAAGGTGCCTATAGTTAATGATAATATACATGGTACTCTTGAAAAATGTAAAGAGTCGATGTCATGTGCTATTGCCATATAAATGATAACTTTGGGATGTAATGCATTTATTAATTGGCTAGATTTAACCATTATACAAAGTATATACACTTCAAAATATTGTGTTATACATGATCAAAACATAGTATTATCTGTCAATTTAAAAATAAAATAGAAAAAGTTGTCATGTTATGAATGCTTCTTTTCTTAACACTTTATCTTTCAAAAAGATAGTTAAATTTTCAAAGGTGTCAATGCCTAATACTAAAGAAATTGTCAGTAACTATAGACATAGAAGACTCCAAAACCAAACCTCAAGTCTTATTTTTGAAGAAGGGAATCAAAGTATTCCATTTACATTTAAATTCCCACCATTAGGAGATAAGACTCATCATCCATCTATTGATTTGGCTTAAAAATTGCTAAAAGCAAATAAGCAAGTATGTACATCAATAACTACACACTCATAGGCAAACACAAAAAATATGAATACCATATTTGAGTATGTTGCATTATTTCCAAGCATCACACTAAACATAGGCTATATTCTGAACCTAGTCTTTGAGCAAAATAGCAGGAAAAAAATACACTGTAATATTGAGAGTTTTAACTCAAAAAAACTTTAAAGCACTTTTTATTGAGTTGAGATTAAACATAAAAATAAAATAAATTTAATAAAGTATAGGTTATATGAATATGTTTCTGCTATTGTATAATCTATAAGGAAACATCATTTTCTCCCTAGGACATGATCTTACCATGTATAAATCAAATAAAGAGTGAGATTCCTTTACAAATCTATACTTGTTTGTGCATAGCATCTAGTTAGGCAGAGCATGTGAAGTGATAAAATAATGTATACACTCAGTATTCTTCTTCTCTTCATTTTAAGGGAAATACAGTTTTAGTTTTTATTTTTAACTTTTTGAGGTGGATAGTGAAGGTAGGAGGTTGCTTTCATTTATCTAGGAAGAATCAGCTAAATTCTTGTGTCCTATCCCAGTGTTTTTGTGTTATTTCAATCAAAATCACCATAAAAACATGTTAATAGCTGAGAATTATTAAAAAAATTAGTATATTATATACACACTATGAAATAATTAAAATAAAAGGACATATAGAGGTTAGATGATGTGATTAGTTTGTGCTAAAACAACGTTGAAAAAGCCAAATCATGTTTTTGAGACAGATTTACTATTTCATATGAGAATGTTGGACAAGTATAAAGTAGATTTTGTCCTAATTACTAAAAATTTTTAGAAAAATGCACACTTATATGGAAATCTCTTAAAAGTTTACATTCTTTAAAAAAAAAAAAAGACAACACAATCTGTTGTTTGTACAACATAGGAGCTGATCAGAAATAGAAGGTTCCCACCTGAGAACATTTACCCTTAGATAGAAGAAAACGCTCCTGCCTGGGGGCTGCGTCAGCCGCATCTCCCGGGAGAGGAGGAAGGGCATTGATGGGAACGGAGCATAGGTTTCTTCAGACTAACAAGTATTTGTGGCTTTGGAACTTTAATTTTGAAATTAAGGTGTTTTCTCTAAGTAGATAAAAGAAAATCTGGCGATATTTTACCGAGGACTTAGCTGAATAGTTTATTGAAATTGTGCATAATCAGACAATACCTAGAACTCATCTGCATTGTGGGTAGTTTCCTGGGACAATTTTCTAAGTTTCCTTCCAAGGTCCCATTTTTGGATTTCACCATGTCATTCTGCATGTTTAAAATTAACCATTACTTCTAAAATTAAATAGGTATGAATAATTATTTTATTTACTTTGGGGTCATTGGAATTAAACATGCCCAAATCATGCCATTGCTTTATTGCTTTCGCTCCAAGGGTTAAACACAACTGTCTTTGCTTGTCTGAACCCTAATTTAATTAACAAAGTGAAGTAAATTTGTAAGATAATTTAAATTGTTATGACATATATGTAATGTGAATAAGTTATTTGAGTAATGATAATAACATAAAAATCACAATGTGTCTATTACTAATTCCACATCTTCCCTAAAGACAAAATTGTACTGAATTTCATTCTCATCTACATATTCATTAAAAATAATTTTGCCACATGGTACAATATTTTAATTTTTGAGGATTTCATGCTTCACAATTAAACAATTTTGGGCAGTTTAAATGCAACTGGCATCCATGATGATGGATTCAACCACACAGCATGAATCACTACTCTTTTAGCAATTGAATTCTAAGTAATTATTTTAGTAATAAAATAATTTCAATGTAATAATGATGCAGTTAATATGGAAATAATCTTTATATTACCAATTTAAGATAATTTTTTTTGTTGTTAACCATTTTGTCTTTTGTTTTTTATTATTTAACCACCTATATCTCTGTTGGGGATCAGGGGTCTCAAGTTCCCTGAATGCAATTGGCCTGGTTCAGTTACTCAGTGGAGCTAGAGAGTTCACCTGAGGTAGGAATGAATCAAAATCAACAGCAAAACCAAAGAAGCACAGGCAGCATGAGCAGAAGGGGAAATAGCTTTCCATAGGCAATGATATAACAAAGAGAAATTTTAGTTATGAACAATGAGGAAACTTAGACCACTTCCAAAAAGAGTTAGAAGTGGGTCCCTAGCATGAGTGAGAAGAGAGAGCTCGCCACCCAAGGGCAGTATAGAGGTACAAACGTCTCCATTCCTCCATTTGAAATTGTGACTTTTTCTTTGGTCTTTCTGTGTGCTCAGACACATTTATTCTTTTCTATTGGTTATTATTAATTATTGTCCTTTGCCATTGCTCATTGATTATCTGGGTTACCTCATACCCACATTCTTTTCCCCTTTTTTGGTGAAAATTGCTGAGTGCTGGTCACAGTGTTCCCATGACGTGTCTGTGGGCCCTCCACACTGCCTTACTCATCAGGCCAGGCTGGTCACAGTGTTCCCATGACATGTCTGTGGACCCTCCAGACCACCTTACTCAGCAGGCCAGGCCAGTCACAGTGTTCCCATGACGTGTCTGTGGGCCCTCCGCACTGCCTTACTCAGCAGGCCAGGCTGGTCACAGTGTTTCCATGATGTGTCTGTGGGCCCTCCACACTGCCTTAGTCAGCAGGTCAGGCTGGGTACAGTATTCCCATGACATGTCTGTGGGCCATCCTGACCACCTTACTCAGCAGGCCACGCCAGTCACAGTGTTCCCATGATGTGTCTGTGGGCCCTCCACACCGCCTTACTCAGCAGGCCAGGCGGGTCACAGCATTCCTATGACGTGTCTGTGGGCACTCCACACCGCCTTACTCAGCAGGCCGGGCCGGTCACAGCATTCCCATGACATGTCTGTGGGCCATCCTGACCACCTTACTCAGCAGGCCAGGCCGGTCACAGTGTTCCCATGACGTGTCTGTGGGCCCTCCACACTGCCTTACTTACAGACCAGGCTTTTCTACCATCCCCTTGAAGCCCCTTGCTGTGTCCATTCACAATTTCTGATTATCTTTTTAGAAACTTACAGCTGACTCTGACTTGCAGCTGTGGTATCTATGTGTGTACAAGAAACACTCAATGTGAATTCCACATGTAATTCATTGCTTTTTAGTGGAAGAGTATTTTTAATCATTCAGGAGAAGGAATACTCTTACAGTCAATAGCAAACACAAACAAAAAACATGAACTTTTTATCCTTCAGAAATATGTATGTTACTTAAATGATGATTGTACTTTTTAAAATTAGTTTAGAGATGAGAGATTTTATAAAATTAAATGTGTGTTGATTATTAACTATAGTCTTTTGACTTCAAACGTGTCCTTCTATAAGATGTTTTGTGAGACCGACCATATTTTCCTTTGCCAGTTGGTTACCTGTTATATCCTGTCTGCCAGATGGGCTGGGGTGATGCCAGGGTTGACAGGCTTTGAGGAAGGAAAGCAGACCTCTTTCTTCCTGTTCGCTTCCTTTTCCTGAAAGTTGTACAGAGACTCCATGGAAGAGACTACCAGTTTTCCTAAAAGCAACAGGAGTTTGTTTTAATTTCCAGTTATAAACTTCCCAAATTAGCCTTATTGTGCCCTCACCCTCATTAAGATAATACAAGCAACAACCAAGCTCTTCCCCTTCTTCAAAAATTCATGCTTCAGTTCCAAGTTGTTTCTTCCCCCATGAGGATCTACTCTTCATAGGTCTGGGTCTCAGCTCTACCGCCCTGGTCTGTGATTCTTTTTTATATCAATTCTTGGGACGGCGACTGCTTTGTGCAATTATCACGCTGCAATACCTCTGCACTCCATGTTCCCCCCAATACATATGTAGACAATTTATTATCTGTTAAAATATCTATTATGGTTTTTGTTTTCTGGAGTGACTCTTACCTGATGCACCATGACAACGTTTCCTTAAGAATTACTTTTATAAATTAAAAGATTTATCTTTCGCAGTAACATGGCTTTAGGTGAGTTCGACTCTTTTCTATTGTGACTATCAGTAAAGACATTATTATGGCCAGTGACTCACATGTATGATCCTAACACTCTGGGTGGCAGAGGTGGGAAGGTCTCTTAAGGTCAGAAGTTTGAGGTTGCTGTGAGCTATGAAGATGCCACTGCACTCTACCCAGATGATGGAGCAAGACACAGTCTTAAAAAAGAAAAGAAAAAAAATACTACAGTTTTTCCTATTCAAATCATTTTTTTTTTTTGGTCCCTTTACATTTTTAAGTCTATTGGATTAAAATCATAAAGTTTTGTATGGGGTTTTGGGACTGAATCTTTGAAGGGATGATCTCCACTCTCAGTTCTTAAAACATTGCATAGTGTGCAAATATTATAAAATATCATAATTCATGCCTGAACACTGACTTAAGCTAATATGATTTTATTTCTGAAGAGTTTCTTCAAACAAAATAAAATAAAATAAAACAATAATTCTTATTCTCCCTACTCCTGTATATCTTGTGGATAAATCTATGGAGTATTTTAGGAAAAGAGCATCTGCTTCTTAGAAAAGGTATCACTGAGTATTAAGAGAATATTGCAAAAGGCAGTAGCAGTCGTAATTTTTTTCTAAGACTAGAAAACACTAAAAAATGAAAAAAAAAGCAAGAAATAAACTTATAACCAGTAAAGACTGATACAAAACTACAAGTGCCATTGTCTATTATGAGTCATAAAGCATACCTCTTAATGTACCATAATAAAACAGCAATAGTTTTCAAAGTAATAAATTATATTTATAAAATTTGTATGTCTTTTTTTTTTTGCAGTTTTTGGCTGGGGCTGGGTTTGAACCTGCCACCTCCAGCACAGGGGGTCAGCGCCCTACTCCCTTGAGCCACAGGTGCCACCCCGTATGTCTTTTTTAAAGTACACAAACGTACACACAAACTCACACATATTTACCCCTGTGTAAATGAGTAAATGTGTAACCTATGACTCAGTTCTTTGTCTCTTAGAACTTTATCTTAGAATACCTCCTCCACCAATGTCATATACATGATGCATAAAACAGCCTTTAAGATAGCCTCAAAATGAAACAACCCAAATAACTATCATGAATGGAAGTGATGAAGAAATTGTGGTGTATTAATATAATGAAGTCCTATTTAAGAAGCTATTAAAGAGAACACACAGTATTTCATTTATGTAAATTCTGAAAGCCGATGAAACTCTACTACATTGTTTAGCTACAAAAAAATGTAAACACAATCTTTTCCAAATCAGATAATTGGTATAATTATTTATAATGATTCTTTACACTGTTTTATAGACTATTTAATTTATGAGTTGTTTTTCAAGATACTAATTTATATATATAAACCAATTTTGTTTTTCAAACTGAATTGCAATTTTCCATAACCATCTTTAACTTCAAAATGCTTTTTTAAGCTTTCTCCTTTTTACTTTTATGTGTTTATTTTTTAATTTTATTGATGTGTAATTTATATACAATTAAATGCACACATTTTAACTCTACAGTATGATAGGTTATGGCAAATATGTATATTCATGTAATTACCACCTTAACCAAGAAGTCTCCATAGATAGTTCCGTCACACGAACTATCATTGTTTTGCCTATTTGTGCACACACACAGAGTCCCAGGTACCCGCTGATCTAGTTTCTGTCAGTTGAGGATAATATAAATGAATATGAATGAAATCCTACAGTGCATACTTGTTGATGCTATGCCTGGCTTCTTTAAATCAGCATGTTTTTGAGATGTGTCTATTTCTTCAATTTATCAGTAGTTTTTTTCTTTATATTGCTATATAATTGATTATTTTATTGATGGTAAATAGGTAAAAAGTTTATGATATATGGATTTCTGAGTTCTTTTCAGTTTGAATATTTGTGCCAAAGTCCTTTTTTTGTCTTAAATAGTAATTAAGAGTGGAAATGCAGGGCCGCATAGAAAGCACAGATTCATTTTCAGAAATCAGCACACTGTTGTTCAAAGTGATTTTTCTTTCTTCCATTCTCACAAAAATTCTTGTAACACTATATCCTGAGCAACACTTGATTTATTTAAATTATGAAGATGTAAAAGTACAAGGATTCTGTATATATGCTGCACAAAAGCCCTTTCTCAGACACATATGCAAATATTTTCTTCTAATTTTTAACTTAATTTTTTAAATTTATTTGACAGAAAGCATTTTTAGACCCTAAGTTTTGAGTTTTCATAAAGTTCAATGTATCAGTTTTTTATTTTATGCCCTGTCTAAAGATTCTTTGCTAAAATACAGTCAGGGAGATTTTCTTTCTAGTAACATTTTGTCAAATTAAAAATAAAATCTATGTATTTTTTTATCTATCATCTATCTATACATCTCTATCTCTATAAAAATACAGCAGTAGTTTTCAAAGTAATAAAGAAGAATATTTTAAAATTTTCTTATGTCATTTTTAATGTACACAAACATACACACAAATATTTAACTTTGTCTAAATAAGATGAATTAAATGTGTAACCTATGACTCAGTATGCATATATGATATGATATATATATGATATATGATATGATATATACATGATTTTATGATATGATATATACATATATGTATATATGTGTATATATATGTGTGCATATATATCATATATGCATGTATATATACATATATATATGACACAGTAAAAAGTGTCAAAGAGAACTGTGACGCCAAAGTTTTTAGGATCAACAGGTCATAAACACTAAGGCGAGTGTCCTCTAACATCAATTAAGGTTTAGGTCACTATTCCAATACTATCTCAGAATAATGAAGCCACAGAATGAGTCGTTTAAAGTCTCAGTTTATAATTTTTCATGCAATAATATAACAATTACCACGTGTCAGGAAGTGCTCTATGTGCATTGCAAATGTTTCCTTATATAATTCTGATAAACCGTCCTATAAGACAGCAATTTACCAATTTTACAATTTAGCAAAGGCTTACAATGCTTTCATAAAGTCACTGAATCAAAACTGGGTCCCAGAATCCTAGACGCAGATTACAGAGGATAGGATTGAGCCACTCCACTTGTTTTATATTACTCCAGCAATTCTAGTACTTTCCCCTAATTTTGTATCTAGAGCATCCTTTCTTATTTAACTCAACACATCTTAACATCTTACATTTTGGAAAGTCTTAACTGCAAATCATGAAAGTAGGGCCCTGTTTTGAAAAGACCGAATATTTTCTGTTTGTTTGCTTCAATTTACGTAGAAGTAGATAAACCTATCAAAATTTATTGTTCTTAAAATTACCCATGAAAATTAAATAGAAATTAATAATATTCTTTTAAACATAAAGGCTAAAATTTAGTAATATGCCACAGAAGGCAAAGGAAGAATGAAGAAAGGTAAAAAAAAAAAAGAAAGAAAGAAAAAACAAAAACCCTAACCACAAAGACACAATGTGCTTTGACCTAGGTTTTTTTGTTTTTTGTTTTTTGTTTTTTTTATTAAATCGTAGCTGTGTACATTAATGCACTTGTGGGGTGCAATGTGCTGGTTTTATATACCACTTGAAATATTTTCATCAAACTGGTTAATATAGCCTTCACCACACTTTCTTAATTATTGTGTCAAGACATTTATACTCTACACTTAGTAGATTTGACATGTTCCCTTATAAAATGCACTTTAGGTACGGTCCCACCAATTACCCTCCCTCCACCCATCCTTCCCCTCCCCTGCCCCTATTCTTTTCCACTTCATCTTGGACAGTAGTTGGGTTATAGCTTTCATATGGAAGTGCAGGTGCTTATAAATTGGTTTCATATTAGGGCTGAATACATTGGATACTTTTCCTTCAATTCTTGAGATACTTTGCTGAGAAGAATATGTTCCAGCTCCATCCATGTAAACATAAAAGAGGTAAAGTCTCCATCTTTCTTTAAGGCTGCATAATATTCCATGGTGTACATATTCCACAATTTATTAATCCATTTGTGGGTCAATGGTCACTTGAGCTTCTTCCATGACTTAGCAATTATGAATTTTAGTTTTATCAGATCCCAGTAATGTATTTTTGGTGTAGCTTCAATTGCCCAGGGGGTCCTCCTCATAAAATATTCTCCCAGGCCTATTTCTTCAAGTGTTTTCCCTGCACTCTACTTCTAGTATTTTTATAGTTTCATGTCTTAAGTTTAAATCTTTTATCCAGTGAGAATCTATTTTTGTTAATGGTGAAAGGTATGGGTCCAGTTTCAGTCTTCTACAGATTGCCAGCCAGTTCACCCAGCACCATTTGTTAAATAGGGAGTCTTTTCCCCACTGAATGTTTTTGATAGGCTTATCAAAGATCAAATTACGATAAGTAGCTGGGTTCATCTTTTAGTTGTGTATTTTGATCCATACATCTACCTCTCTGTTTTTGTCCCAGTACCATGCTGTTTTGATCGCTATACATTTATAGTATAGACTGAGGTCTGGTAGCGTGATTCCTCCTGATTTGTTTTTATTTCTGAGCTTTGACCTGGTTTTAAATTGGCTTTTGTACAGTTAAAAATATATATATATGTGATTAGTTATGTAAAGTTTTGTATCCATCGTGAAAGTATACAATTTTCCACTTGTTAATGTGCCAATGAATGGCAGACAGTGCATTGGACTGTTTTTGAGTTTACCTACTACAAACCACGTATAAAGAAGTTCATTCAGGAGTTGAAATTCTTGACAAAGCAGGTATGTGAGAGTAAAATATAGATTATTATTGATAATGTGAAATCATTTTAAACTCTAGACTGATATGCCTTGAAAAAACAGTATATGGGGTGGCACCTGTGGCTCAAAGGGGTAGGGTGCCGGGCCCATATGCTGGAGGTGACGGGTTCAAACACAGCCCCTGCCAAAAACTGCGAAAAAAAAAAAGCAGTATATGAAAAAACAGATCTCCCTTTGCTATAATAATTGTCAGATTAATTGCGATCAAAAAAGATTTTATTTTTCTTGGTAACATATGAAATAACAGGCAATTTCAGAACTTCAAAGTCCTCTCAAATAAAATAATTTGTTAATTTTGTTATGAGTCATCTTGTAAATTTATTAATTGATCAATTCCAAATCACTACATGACAACATGGCACATGGGCAAATGGACCTAGGAAGTCTGATTAATAATATCCACTCCACTTCACCTCTCCCATATGTCGAAATGGCTGAGTCTCTCTTTC